>NC_057805.1:37575803-37901473 GCF_018294505.1 Triticum aestivum
CCGTCTCCCTCTCACCCTCTCGCGCTAAATACATGCATTGCCTATCTAGCCCCCCAACCTCTCATGCGCACGCACGCACGTTGTATATCTAGGTCACTCCCTCGAGACTGTCTCACTCTTTCTTCCGCACGGCAGGCCACACTCGCTCAATCTCGCTCTCTTTGTCTGAGTCTCGTTTAACCTTGTTTTCTTTCACACACAAATGATATATCTCCCTGTTCGGGCCTCGATCGACACACTCTATACTCTCTCACGCAGATTGTCTATCTAGGTCAGTCCATCCAAGCCGCCGCCACACTTTCGACCTCATGGTGGGCCACGCTCACTCAATCTCTCTCTCTCTCCGTATGTCTCGATTGACCTCGCTCTTTCTCGGACAAAAACGATATATCACCATGTTTGAGCCCAATTCGACCTATTCACATTGTATACTCTCTCACGCACATCGTCTATCTAGGTCACTCTCTCCAACCCGTCTCACTCTTTCGATCGCATGGCGACCCTATGTGATCGGTTGACCTTGCTTCCTCCCACGCACAAAATATATCTACACGTCTGTGACTGGATCATCTCTCAAGCTCTATCTTACAGCCCTCACCCTTCCCAAAAAGCTCAATCGGACAATATCTCTCCAGAGCATATATATTTGTTCAATGAATGTCGGACCACACTCACTTTGTCTCTCTATCTATATGTCTCTCGATTGACCTCGCTTTCTCACACCGCATCTTCCACGCGTTGAAGCTACTACCTCTCCATCCCTCGCAAAGCCGGAGCTATTTACATTGTGAGGGGCACTCCAACCTTGGATTAATTTGTGTAGGCATTTATTCCGGTCGGTTTAGATTATATTTTCGTAGCATTCGGCCCACAACTACTCCAGACACCGTTGCAACCCACGCAACTCCCCTAGTTGATTTCCCTCTGTCTCGGTCATTGCTCTCTCGCACGTCCTTTCTCGCCTTCAACGTCGCACCATGGTATTATTGAAAAAACTATGTTGTTCTCTTTAATTATTATAAATAAGCTACAAAACTACACACCGATAGTCCACTTGGAATGGAACAAATTTCGACCCACAAATTAAAGTGCTACAAACTACACACCGAGGGGCCCACATGTCATGAAACAAATTTGGACCCATATACAAATTAAAAAATAAAGGACGAGGATCGAACATGCGACCGGGCCTTCAAGCCGCACGTCAATAGGCAACATACGTAGAATAGCAATGTTTGTTGTACCCCCTTTGTTCACATAATGTTTTTATATTACCACAGCCTAATTAATGGATAACATGTAATATTATTTTTAGTACTATTCGCCTTCACTTACTGGTGGGTTCCATGTGTGCTCTCTCTCTCTCCTCCGCTTCTGCGTTTAGACGCACGGGCAAACAGGAAGAACTCGCGGGCGATGTTGCCGTTGACCATATCTGGACGCGTTCACAAGTCACGGCACCAGTTTCACGTACTAGCAGCACTAGTCAGTGTGTACGTGCAATGCACGTTAATTTGGAAGTATATTAAGTGCATGCGGATATTAACTATTAGGATATTATTTACGTGTTGTCATGTGATTAGCACTATTTTTGGCATGAAATTAACTGCACGCTAAACGTGTTGAGCGCTCGACATTGAAGCAGTCTAGGTCGTTGGATGACAAGGAATACATGTGGCTTGATGACGTTTTATATTTAATTTGATACGGCTCTAGCAGAACATTCAATCGATCAAACCATACATTTCGTTCAGTCTGACTCCGGCTTTAAATTATACGACGATCGATATAAAATAAACGAAAATGATAAACGTTCGGATTTTAAGCATGGCAATCCGAACATTTTTCATGGCAAATTTAGATTACGCGGCGGCGGCGGGGGCGTCTCGCGGTGGGAAGCGGCTCCTCTGCCGTGCTCTGTGTGTCGTCGGGCCACTGACCGACGGCGACGGCGGCGTCTTGCGCCGTTGTTGGCGTACTCCTGGACGTTGGCCTGGCTTCAAGGAAGGCCAAAATGTTCTGGACTTCGGAGCGAGTCAACTGGCGGGAGGAGGCGACTGGCGTTGGTGCAAGGAAGCGGTCGACGGCGGCCATCCATGCCGCTGAGGGGGGCACTGGCACCCACGCGGGGACAGGCGCTGTCAACGGCGCGGCAGAGACATTCGTGTGCACGGGCACCGGCACGGGCGCGCACGTCAGTGCACGCGCAGGCGCATGCGCTGGCAGGTGCACGGGCACCGGCACGGGCGTGCGCGTCAGTGCACGCGTAGGCGCATGCGCTGGCAGGTGCACGGGCGCGTGAAAGTCGGCGGGGACCTCGTGGAACCCCGTGGGATCAAGCTCGGCGACAATGTGCGGCTCCCAGCCAATCAATGCCACGGGGATGGGCGCTAGCGCAGTCGGGGCGACGGGAGCCAGAACGGGAGCGGGGACAAGCGCGGCGTCTTCCCGCAAGGCCAGTTCAAGCTCGTCCCAAAGCGCCTTATGTTCTTGAGACTCCGGCTAGGTGTCTTCCTCGGGAAACTGGAACACTAAGGGCAGACCATCGTGATGCGGCATGGCGTACGTTTAGGTCAGGCTAGTTGGAGGTAGACGACAGGAGAATCAGAGAGGAAGAGAGAGGATTGTAGCGATATCGGGTAGTGCGGGGTTGATTTTAAACTGCGGCGCCGGCGACATTAAAAGTGGGAGCAGTTGGGACGACGGTGGGCGGCGGAGCCTGGTCAAAGGGCTTGCCTCCCGGTGAGCCTGCACAGCGGTCTGCTCGCACGCCTCCCTGACAGCCGGCGCAGCGGTCTGCTCGCACGCCTCCCGTCGACTCACACGCTTGCTCGGACGGCACCTGCCGATGAGAAGCGGGGACTCGTGGCGGCACGTAAACGCCCACGGTTTCAATAGTGAAAGCATTCACCTTAACGTGACAGGTCTTTGTTCCAAAATACCTTGGCTCTTCATTTGTGCAACTTGTCATAAGCAGCTTGTCTCAAATTGAAGAAAAAACTTACGAAGTAATATTTGTGCCATATCACGTGACCATGCCTAGTTTCAAGAATTTATGCTCACTTTTGGATTTTCTGAAATTTAAGATCCGGGATTCGAAACAATATCATAACCTGCATCATGCAATAAATTTTCAAGCCGTACATCTGTGTTGTTGTATTTCTTAAGAAAGGATTTGGTCAAACATTTTGCTTAGTTAGACTTCAGACAAGTTATATATGCAGAGTAAAAGGATAATCCCTCCGTACCAGTGCATTGCCTGATATATTAACTCAAGTACTAGGCACGAACAAACGGGCTCAATTCTGTGCTCATCCTAGTGTAGTAGTAGTAGTACTAGGCAATGCAGTTGACGGGTGACCTTGACGAGCGGCGACCGAGGGAATTGAACCGTGCTCGGCACGGTAGGTAACGTTGTCTAGTTACTAAAGCATCCCTCCGTTGTTCATCGGTAGTCATTATGGACCGGGGACATGAGGGGAATTTCCTAGGGCTGGAATTCTGGCCGCCAGATATTTCGACTTGAAACGCTGAGGCTCAAATGGTTGGGGTTGCCTAATGTGCGTACCACGCACGCCACCGAAGGACACGAGCCCGATTTTTTTTTAGGATCAACACGAGCCAAGGTCTGGCTGGTACGCCGTTGGGTCCTACCATTCGAGAATACGAAAGGAACCTTTTAAATTGCCGAACGAATCTATGTGTATTACAATACCCGTATTTTCCTTGCAAATACTAATCTCAACGTGGTAATTGATTTATGACGAGTTGTTGAATTAGAGTGAGTTTGTGATATAGTGATCTCAACGTGGATTTCACATTTCATGGTATCCCTAGTAAGTTTTCCAATGCAAATTCAAATTTAAAAGATGAACAATATGGAGGTGAGAAAACTTTGTATGTATCAAGCATATGACCACACACACACACAGAGAGAGACACACACGCACGAACACAACAACAATCCAATAAGTATAGTGCATCTATTTTTCCAAACCATGCATGTATGACACGAATTCAAAAATACTCCTTCTATTCCTAAATATTAGTCTTTTAGAGAGTTCAACAAGTGACTACATACGGAGCAAAATGAGTGAATCTAGACTCTAAAATATGTCTATATACATCCGTATGTGCCAGTCCATTTGAAGCCTCTAAAAAGACTAATATTTAGGAACGAAGGGAGTAAAATGTAAGACATCCATGGTCCTCCGTTCAATATTTAAAATGAACATGAAACTGAAACATGAATATTAAGTCTAGTACTACAGTACATGCAAATGTTGTGTTTAGGCGGAGCTATGATTGTCGGGGGTCAACCCCTCGACCTTAGATAAAATTGTGGAGCTCTGTTTAGGGTTGTTTAGATTATATTTGTCCCCACCCTCCCAACCACCGATTGGTTGTGCACCCCCCACCCCTCCTCCCCGGGAGAATATCATGTGCCCCCATACCTTAGATGCTATATGCCGATACGAGTTGCTTGGAGCTTGTAGATCTGAGATATAGCAGCTCACATGATGTGTCTTAATATTTTTGCAGGAAACCTTGATGAGTTTGAGAATTGTACACAATTTGTACAAAAACTACTTAGATGCCCTTTGATCCCATATCCAACGACCTCGAAGCTCGTATCACTGTAGCATCTAAGATGAAGGAGGACATCATATTCTCCTGTATGTAAGAATATCATGTGCTACCACACCTTAGATGCTTTGGTGATACAAGCTCTTCGGAGGCGTTGGATTTGTGACCCAACACCCCCTCGGTGGTTCGAATGGTTTTTTGCAGAAAAGCCCCAAAAGAGTTCAGCCACTGCTTACAAGCACAAAGACTGCTCAGATGCCATTGGATCTCAGATCAAACGACCTCCAAGCTCGTATCACCGTAGCATCCAAGCTGCGATAGCACCTTATGTTTTCTCGCACGGGAGAGTATGAGGTGCTCCCGCACCGTAGATTCTATGGTGATACGAGTTCACTGAGATCTAACGGCCCACAGTAGGAGGTTTGAATGTTTTTGCAATATACGACTGATAGAGTTTGGGAAATGCACAGAAAGTACAAGTACTACGCATGTGCCATCTGGTCACTGATCATACGACCTAGATGCTCATATCACCGTAGCGGGTAATTAAGCTACGGGGAGCACCTAATACGAGCACCGGGGAGCCGTTGGATCGAAGATGCAGCGGCACACATGAGGCCTGAATGTTTTATTTGCAAAAAAAAACCTTTGGAGAGTTTGGAAATTGCGCATAATTACAAAGACTACTCCCAAGCCATTGGATCTCACTTCCAACGGTGTAAAAACTCGTATCACCATAGTATCTAAGCTGCGGGGTGGATGTGATATTCTATGCCGCTGTCATTTTTGTTCGTAAACTTGCAAAATACGTGTAACCCGTGCCGTTACTTGTCTAACCACGCAAAGTGTTTGTTCAAAAAAACCATCCTACACTGAAATATCAGAACAACACACGGTGGTCCCACTTGTCATTAATCAAATTTGGACCAAAAACTAACAAATCTGAAAGACGAGATTCGAACGGGCAACCTGGACTACAAAGCGTAAGTCGATAGCCTAACAAAACGAACGGTTGTTGGCTTTGTCCCATAACTTGATTTTATACAGTACTTGCGTTGAGTAGAGTAGAGGGAGTGCCTCGTCAACACGTGCATGACCGTTGTCTCACTTACTGGTGGGTCCCAGGTCTATGATCTCAATCTCTCTTCTCTCCATCGTCTAACCTTTGCACGGGCACACACGAAGAGCGGCGCTAGCTTGCCGTGGTGTTATTACAACTAAAAAAAGCTTGGAAAATAGAAGAATCGCCTAGAACAAGAGACGTTGTGGCTGGTCGAGACGGAGCTAACCACATCTATCCTCCGTGCCACGTTTGCATGATGAAGCTGTGTGGCTAGTGGGGTGTTTTCGACCGACTGGCTGGGTCCCGAGGTCGAACCATAGGCACTACGTCTGATACAGTAAATTTTTACACGCACATTTTTCCTCCGTGCCGAGACGTGGCACACCCTACCGCGTGGTTTCGGGGTCCTCCCGGGTGGTGCACGCATATATTCTTCCTGACGTGGGATGCCCTACCGCGCGTTTTCTGGGTCCTCCTCGGTCGTAGCGCCGAATCAAGTAAATGAGTCGTCAAATCACGAAAGACCACCTTTCCCGCCGAGTACATCAGTGAAGCACGGTGGCTAGCTAGTTGGGCTAGTTCAACCGATTAGCTAGGCCGCCGCCACATTTGTTTTTTCACCCCTTTTTTTATCTACTTGCCGGCAGGTAAATTTAAATATCCACCGCAGCGTTGCTCTGGTGTTTGGGTGCGGCAGGATTTTTAATTTTTTGATTGACGGGAGCAGGCGCGGCAGGATTTTTAATTTTTTGATTGACGGGAGCAGGTGCGGCAGCAATTAGTCACGATGACTCCGCCTGTAAAAACCCACTGCTCCCTGATGTGAGAAGTCATCGACTGGTGTTTTACCGTGGTGAAAACCAAAAAATTCCCCGCTCCCTCCGCCTTCCCGTAGATTGCATTGCCTTTTAGCCGTTTCGCCCCCTTTGCTTCCTCTCCCCATTGCTTCTACATGGTGCCATGGCGGCGCAGTAGATCACGGAGTCCGAGGTGAGGCGCCTGACACAGGAGCTCCATGTCAAGGATGCGGAGCTCAGGGCCAAGGACGTGGAGCTCCGTGAGCTCAAGGAGGAGAGGAGTGACATGCTCCTCCGTTATGTGCGGGAGTTCACGGAGCTTCAAAAGCGGCAGGCGTCCACCAGAAAGATGCTGAAGGCGTCGGCGGCGTTGCTGCAGAAAGCGGGAGATACGCTAGGCCGTCAGGGGAGCTGGCTGGAGCGCGAGCGGGCCGATCGTGACGAGGTCCAGGATCGCCTCAGCCACTTGGTGAACCAAGTTGCCACACACGTGTTGCGGCTGCGCGATGCCTACCATCGTGCCAGCGCGATGATGCCGGCCGTCGGGCTAAACCCGTTCGACCACCCGGTTGACTTCAACGAGCTGCGGCTTCCTGACCTGGTCTCCTTCTTCACCTATATCTCCGAGGAGCTGAGCCGTCTCCGCGCGATGGTGGGGGCTGAGCTGGACAAGGAGGGGTTGCGGGCTGCCGTCGCCGTTGCCGGGCGAATCCTTTCAGGGCTCTGTCACCGGAATCCATTCGTGCCATTGGATGCCGTCTTTGACGAGCTGGCTCCCGTCGACCGGGAGCGGGCTCTGCGGGTGGTTGCACCCTGCATCACCAACATCGTGCGCCTCGAGAAGCAGAGGGACTTCGGTGGTGTTTAGGCGCCCTCTGCATGGCCATGTCCATGTCTCGGCGCAACATGACCGTTGGATCAAACTCAGACGGTGCAGATCAGTCACAGTAGCACAAAGCGTGTGGGTGTGTTTGGTTGCATTCTCATCTCAATATAGTTGTTTCCTCTTCGTGTATTTTTGTCAACCTACTAGTGTGGACTCATGCACCCTTCATGCACTCTGCCAAACACCCAAAAGTGGGTCGAGAAGGGAACTTTTGCTCCCATCCCGTGCACCCTTCATACACCCTGCCTAACACTATTCGTGCTTCATATGGTGCATGTTTCGTGGAGTACTGTAGCACCGTACTCTCCGTGCGTTGTGGTCCTAGTTCTGTTAACATTGATCTCACCGTTCATTCTCGACTGGACAGTCTAAAAAGCGGTACTATGTTACATATAGGAGTAGTTGACATGCGCACAACATCATTTGTTATCCTCATATCTTACTACACTAGCAACAAGATTGTGTAGTACTGACGTATGAACCACTGCACATGCCTAGTAGTAGGAGCACTGTGTATGTTCAAGTGGCTGCCGTGTTTCGCACTCCTCCGTCGTAAGAGTGGAAACGCTTGCTGTAATAATTTTTTTCTTCAGAAAAACAGTGGACACGCTCTACCGTGTGGATCCTCCTCCAGCCATGCACTAAATTACTCACTTTCGCCGACGTGTGGGACAGCCAGCACCTAGGTCCACCAGCCATGCACTAAATTACTCTGTAGTAGAGTGACGGTAGACTACCCCGATCAAATCGTCGCAGTAATGCCCAATGAGCCGTTAAATCACAAAACCCCCTCCTTTCCAGCAGTAAGTTGGACGGACGAAGTAACCATCATTTCACTCTTCTCTCTCAGCTTCCTCTCTTGAAGAAAACCCCCACTTGCTTCGCTTCTCCCTCATCTCGTTCCTCCTTTCACTCTTCTCTCTCAGCTTCCTCTCTTGGATGGACGCCGGAGCACCGGCCGACGTGATGTCTATGGCTCTGGCCAAAACCGTCGAGGCTCATGGTACGAAGAAGCGCAAGCACCCCGCCGAGACTACCGCAGACAAGCCCAAAGCCATCGCCCTGTCCAAGCCCCCCTCTCCGAGATCCCTCATTAAGCAAGTCCAGGTAATGTCTCTTGTTGACGATCTTTTTCTCGATCTTGATCATGTTTTTTCATCTAACACGCAGTACTAGTACTGGTAGTACAACTTTCTGCGTGATCTTGCATGTGATTTTAGTGTGCCAAATGACGGTTCTAAATTCCTCTTTTGACCAAAACATGCGAGAGGTTGACACTGATTTCTTATAGATTACTTTCAACTACTCCCTCTGTCCCAAATTTCTTGTCTTAGATTTGTCTAGATACGGATGTATCTAATACTAAAATGTGACTTGATACATCCGTATCTAGACAAATCTAAGACAAGAATTTTGGGACGGAGGGAGTACTTTATGAACATCAATGCTACCTTTTAAGAGGGTATATTTGCCTCAGTAACTTGTGTTATGGATATTGCATGTAATCCCTCTGCTCTCATGCCTTTGAAGACATGTTCTAGTGTCCTTGTTCACTCATTTCTGTGCGTATATGTAGTCATATATGGAGTATAATATCGAAAATCATCTTATATTTCTGAACGGAGGTAGTAATAAAATATGGTTTCTGTTTGAATTAGAACCAGGTCCGCGGTGGAGATGAAGTTCTCAAAGTCATGCCGTGTGAACTGGAAGACCTGATGATGAGTTCTACTGCTGAACTATCCACCTGCTGTGTCCTTGTCGCCACGTGTCCTGAACTAGTGTTTTCCTGTAGCATTGTTGTCAGGCGTGTTCTCGAGGCTGTACTTGACCACAACAATTTCCTGGCAGTGCCTTCGATTACGAAGGGTGTGGTTCTTGTAAAGCTTCCCAACAAATCTGATGCGGCCTGTCTTCATCATCATGTTTATGAGTGGAAAGACCACTCTGTTAGGTTCTCCAAGGTTGACAAGAAGGTGATGGTGCATGTAGACATCTCACACGAAGTCCATGGCCTAGTCAGTTATGCGGGGTTCATCCCGTAGGTCGGTGGCAAGAAATAGTCTGCAGAGTTTAGTTAGTGCAAGTTTGCTTGTCTGTAGTAAGTACTATTGTTCGGTACTTGATTTGTGTTTGTGAACCTTGTATTGTTTATTAGTACTGCCGCTTTTGGTGTGTGAACGGTCTATGTTAATGTCTGTCCACTCAATTCAGTCTGTATATTTTGAAGTATCCAGATCATATTTTTTGTGAGGACGGTTTATCAATTATGGTTACACTCCAATATCTGTATGCATTGCAGGGTTTATCGCACCCACCAGGATTTCCAGTCCCATGGATGTTCGGTCCATATGATTTGTCACGACCTTTGGACTGTCCTGCTTGTGGGAGTAGGCGGGGCCCCTGCATGCCACGCGTAGTTGGACGATCAATCTTCTGTTTAGTACTTCAACATAGTGATTTCCTGGTAAGGATTCACTCGTGTCACATCAAGTAAATCTTATTGATTTACTGTCTAAATCTTATTGATTTAATGTCATGTTTTCTTTCTTTTCCTTGAATTTTACGATGCAGGTTTTGCCATGTGACATTCATCACAGAATAAACTGTTTGGTTTGCTCTACGATGGCTATTTTTGCAGCTTTCACTTCTTATGTCGTGTCAGTAACGAAGGCACTGTCCATCACTTATATTACTGGAAAAAATTGGATCAGTCTGTTGTCTGAGTACAAGTTGAATCCCTATGATGAACTGCAGTTTGGTTTAACAAAAACGCCACAATTAGTCCTTCTCGCGTTTAAAAGAAATGAAGAAAAAAACGGGATCACAGTCACGGATCCTAGTCAAGTTAGAAAGCTGATCATAGCAGACCAGACACGATCGTCGTTGTCTCGCACAGATCGAGCACCGGCAGTTGCTCTAGCACTGACAGCGGCAGCGGCTCAGTCTGATCCAGCTGAGGATTGGGCACCGATCGCGTCAGCGGATCAGTCTGATCTACCGGAGGATCGGGCATCGACACCAGCACCTGCTCCGACACCAGCACCAGCTCTACAAGGAGCACCATCTCCGGCAGCAGCGGCGGCTTCGGCACCTACACCAACACTTGCACTTGCATCTGCTCCGGCCCGTGCAGTTGCACCGGCAACAGACTGGGCTGTAGTTCGCACTTCATATACCAAAGTCCTTACAAAAACCGACATGTCCACCTTCTTGGTAAGCAGTGGCCGCCCAAGTGCTTCGTTCTTTTTTCTTTCCATGTTGTTTCACATGATTCACTGTGTTGATCTAACTGTTTGGGTATGTCTTCTTGTTTGCAAACAGAGAATTCCTAGAGCAACGAGGGAGTCGTTCAACAATCCGGGCGACCGCGGCCAAGTTTCTCTTACCATGCGCAGCCTTGGTGTGAATGAACCTGCTCAATATACTGTAAGTACAAAGGATGGTCGCATGATGATTGATGCTAAAGGATGGTCAAGGTTCAAATCTAAATCATATCTTGCGGTAGGGGATGATGTCAAAATCGAACTTTCTTGGCAAGGAGAGCTGGTCCAAATCAACTTTGAAATTCTTCAGTAGCAGCACGCAACTGCCGAACTGATCTATCCTCTGAGAGATTTTGATGTAATAATCTGGCATGGTGAAACAAGTGTCCTGTGTGTATAAGTAGTACGACAGTATTATTTATCACATGGTATATCGTTAATAGAATTGCAACTCTGATTGCTGGTTAGGAACTGTCGTTCGATTTCATTCCAACAGCTGTCGTGCTTTATTCAATTTTGTGTATTCGCCTTGCGACAGCATCTAAAACCAGCGCCGTACCAATCGCTTGCAATATTAAAAGCGCTGAGGTAGAACACCTGGCCCCCCAAACATGTAGGGTCGGCCTGCGGCCCAAAGTCCAGAACCGTGAGCCTATCTGAGTATTATATTCTCAGCTGAACCCCCATAAAAAAAGCTGAACCCCCATAATGCCCGTGCGTTGCAGAGGGAGTATATTTCTCGGCAAGGTGAGCCTGTGATATAAAAGATTTGTATATTTCTTTACAGAGGGAGTATCTCTCTGTCAAAAAATATATTTATGTGTAACTAGTTACTCCTGTCTTTCTACTTCCTTTCGCTGATATGTGGGGCAACCGGCAACGGGGTCCATGTGCCATATGCACAAATTAGAGTGCACAACTTCACGGTAGACACACCCCGGTCGTAGCGCCGCAGTAATGCCCAATGAGCCTTCAAATCACAACCCCCCTTTCCAGCTTTAGCAGTAAGCTGGACGGACGAAGCGGCAATATTTCACTGGGCCTGAATCCCCTTCTCCCTCGTCTGCTTGTTCAGAGAAAACCCCCTCTCGGCGATTGCATAGGGTTTTCTCATGGAGAACCAGGTATGAATTCTTCATCCATCCCCGATAAATACAAGTCCCTTGGTCGCAGGTAATCCTAGGATGGCAGCCGCCGCCGTTGATGCATTTTTCTTCCTACTGAATTTAGTGTGTTTCATTTGCAGTGCCCAAAGTGCGAGTACCCTACAGGTTTCTGCGCCCTCGGCGAGACGCCACACTTGTTCCTTCTCATCCTAACACGGCATTTTGAAACGCGCACAGTATGTTCCTAGAATCCTCTTTTCTATCCGGGAGGGTGGGGTTTTTTTGAACATGCTGTGTTCTCATATTATTTTCCTGCAGTGTATTATTTGCTCTGCCAGAACACATGTACTCAAGATGCTCGGCCTTGCCATAACTGAATACACTAGTTTAATGGTCATAGTGAAGACAAGCCATGGATATAAGTTCCGAGTTGGGTTCATGAACCAAGAAGATCGCTGCATTTTTTATGGCCGAACTTGGATAAACTTTCTCAAGTGTTACAGACTGAAAGTTGGCGCACGAATGTTGATGGAAATAGCAGAACCTGGTCTCATCTTCACTGCGATCTTCCACCCCGACGTCGTTCCAATTGTTCATCCATGTTAGTTTTGTATCTGGTTCTTGCTTGTTGCCTCGATTACTTCTTAATCCACCTATTCTGTCTAACTAAGCACAATTTAACTTTAGAAGTAGCAACAAATCTCTCACATAGATGCTACTTCTAACTAATATTTTCTTATAATTGGTGGCACGTGTAGGTTTTTTCATAGTTAAGCAGTCTGCTCGTTTGTTACTCTGTAATAACTCGGCTGTTACTAATGGCACTGAAGTTGACTGGATCGACATCCACAAGTTCCTACACTTTATTGATCGTCTTGACGTCCTTGTGGGGCGTTTCAATGGTGGAAGGCCACGTGGGATATGTGTGCCACTACTGCACTCGTTGAACAGGTCCAACTGTGTCGAGAAACTTATGGTACGAGCTGTTTTCTGTTATATATGTTGTTCATAAACTATTGCTTATACACAGTTTTACAGCTGTGATCTTCTTGAAACAGGAACTGCCGAGTTCTATTGTTCCTATACAGATGCCTGACCATGGTCGGGTCAGACTTGCGCTTGGTCACAACATGATGTTTATGTCGACCTACTCAATTCCCCTTGGAGGTGAAAAGATACTTATTCATGGGTGGTCTCAAATAATGAAGGCCCGTCCATCTTGGAGAATAGGACAAAAGATTATGTTCATGCTTTTCCATGGCTCTAAAGCGAATATCCTGTTTATTGACCACGTTGCGAGATGAAGCTGCTTTCAGAAGGTTGTGGATGCGCGGGGTGGCGCCTGGGCCTTGTCCTGGAGCTTGGCGGCCTCACCCTTGGTTAACTGTAGGCAAAGTAGCACTGTTTGAGGCGTGCTTTGTACGGTTGAACCTGTATAAGTACTCATACTGCTTTCAGCTTTGGTTGTTAAGTGCCCCTACTGGTTTCAGTTAAGGTTGTTAAGTACTCCTGCTGCTTTTACAGTCTGTCGTGTTTCTTCAGTCCTGTCTTCCTCCAGCCGCCAAAACCAAACCAGCGCCGGCGGGGCCGCCTGCTTCCTGTTGGGGAACGTAGCAGAAATTCAAAATTTTCTATGCATCACCAAGATCAATCCATGGAGTAATCTAGCAACGAGGGGAAGGGGAGTGCATCTACATACCCTTGTAGATCGCGATGCGGAAGCGTTGCAAGAACGCGGATGAAGGAGTCGTACTCGTAGCGATTCAGATCGGGGTTGATTCCGATCTAAGCGCCGAACCACGGCGCCTCCGCGTTCAACACACGTGCAGCCCGGTGACGTCTCCCACGGCTTGATCCAGCAAGGAGAGAGGGAGAGGTTGGGGAAGACTCCATCCAGCAGTGGCACAACGGCTTGGTGGTGATGGAGGAGCGTGGCAATCCTGCAGGGCTTCGCCAAGCACCGCGGGAGAGGAGGAGGAGGGAGAGGGGTAGGGCTGCGCCAAGAGAGAGGAAGTCTCGTGTCTTTGGCAGCCCCAAAACCCCCACTATATATAGGGGAGGGAGAGGGGCTGCACCCCCATCTAGGGTTTCCCCCCAAGGGGTGCGGCCAGCCCTAGATCCATCTAGGGGGCGGCCAAGGGGGGAGAGAGGGGGGGCGCACCACTAGGTGGGCCTTAGGCCCATCTGAGCCTAGGGTTTCCCCCTTCCCCCCCTTCCTGCGCCCTGGGCCCCTTGTGGGAGGCGCACCAGCCCACCTAGGGGCTGGTCCCTTCCCACACTTGGCCCACGCAGCCCTCTGGGGCCGGTGGCCCCACCTGGTGGACCCCCGGGACCCTCCCGGTGGTCCCGGTACGTTACCGATAGCACCCGAAACTTTTCCGGTGACCAAAACAGGACTTCCCATATATAAATCTTTACCTCCGGACCATTCCGGAACTTCTCATGACGTCCGGGATCTCATCCGGGACTCCGAACAACATTCGGTAACCACGTATATCTATTCCCTATAACCCTAGCGTCATCGAACCTTAAGTGTGTAGACCCTACGGGTTCGGGAACCATGCAGACATGACCGAGACGTTCTCCGGCCAATAACCAGCAGCGGGATCTGGATACCCATGTTGGCTCCCACATGTTCCACGGTGATCTCATCGGATGAACCACGATGTCGGGGATTCAATCAATCCCATATACAATTCCCTTTGTCTATCGGTATGTTACTTGCCCGAGATTCGATCGTCGGTATCCCGATACCTTGTTCAATCTCGTTACTAGCAAGTCTCTTTACTCGTTCCGTAACACATCATCCCGTGATCAACTCCTTGGTCACATTGTGCACATTATGATGATGTCCTACCGAGTGGGCCCAGAGATACCTCTCCGTTTACACGGAGTGACAAATCCCAGTCTCGATTCGTGCCAACCCAACAGACACTTTCGGAGATACCTGTAGTGCACCTTTATAGCCACCTAGTTATGTTGTGACGTTTGGTACACCCAAAGCATTCCTACGGTGTCCGGGAGTTGCACAATCTCATGGTCTAAGGAAATGATACTTGACATTAGAAAAGCTCTTAGCAAACGAACTACACGATCTTGTGCTAGGCTTAGGATTGGGTCTTGTCCATCACATCATTCTCCTAATGATGTGATCCCGTTATCAACGACATCCAATGTCCATGGTCAGGAAACCGTAACCATCGATTGATCAACGAGCTAGTCAACTAGAGGCTTACTAGGGACATGGTGTTGTCTATGTATCCACACATGTATCTGAGTTTCCTATCAATACAATTCTAGCATGGATAATAAACGATTATCATGAACAAGGAAATATAATAATAACCAATTTATTATTGCCTCTAGGGCATATTTCCAACAGTCTCCCACTTGCACTAGAGTCAATAATCTAGTTCACATCACCATGTGATTAACACTCATAGGTCACATCACCATGTGACCAACATCCAAAGAGTTTACTAGAGTCAACAATCTAGTTCACATCACTATGTGATTAACACTCAATGAGTTCTGGTTTGATCATGTTATGCTTGTGAGAGAGGTTATTAGTCAATGGGTCTGAACCTTTCAGATCCGTGTGTGCTTTACGAATATCTATGTCATCTTGTGGATGCTACCACGTGCTACTTGGAGCCATTTCAAATAACTGCTCTACTATACGAATCCGGTTTACTACTCAGAGTCATCCAGATTAGTGTCAAAGTTCGCATCGACGTAACCCTTTACGACGAACTCCTTTTCACCTCCATAATCGAGAAAATTCCTTAGTCCACTAGATACTAAGGATAAGTTCGACCGCTGTCATGTGATCCATTCCCGGATCACAATTGCACCCCTTGACCAACTCATGGCAAGGCACACTTCATGTGCGGTACACAGCATAGCATACTGTAGAGCCTACGTCTAAAGCATAGAGGACGACCTTCGTCCTTTCTCTCTCTTCTGCCGTGGTCAGGTCTTGAGTCTTACTCAATACTCACACCTTGTAACACAGCCAAGAACTCCTTCTTTGCTGATCTATTTTGAACTCCTTCAAAATCTTGTCACGGTATGTATTCATTTGAAAGTACTATTAAGCGTTTTTTGATCTATCCTTATAGATCTTGATGCTCAATGTTCAAGTAGCTTAATCCAGGTCTTCCATTGAACAACAATATCCAGAAATTCTACATCATCTCTGATCAACAATATGTCAACAACATATACTCATCAGAAATTCTATAGTGCTCCCACTCACTTCTTTGGAAATACAAGTTTCTCATAAACTTTGTATAAACCCAAAATCTTTGATCATCTCATCAAAGCGTACATTCCAACTCTGAGATGCTTACTCCAGTCCTTAGAGGATTGCTGGAGCTTTGCATACTTGTTAGCATCTTTCAGGATTGACAAAACCTTCTAGTTGTATCACATACAACCTTTCCTTACGAAAACTGGTAAGGAAACTTGTTTTGACATCCATCTGCCAGATTTCATAAATGCAGCTAATGCTAACATGATTCCGACGGACTTAAGCATCGCTACGGATGAGAAAATCTCATCGTAGTCAACTCCTTGAACTTGTGAAAATTCTCTTTGCCACAAGTCGAGCTTCATAGACGGTAACATTACCGTCCATGTCCGTCTTCTTCTTAAAGATCCATTTATCTCAATGGCTTGCCGATCATCGGGCAAGTTCACCAAAGTCCATGCTTTGTTCTGATACATGGATCCTATCTCGGATTTCATGGCTTCTAACCATTTGTCGGAATATGGGCCCACCATCGCTTCTCCATAGCTCGTAGGTTCAGTATTGTCTAACAACATGATATCTAAGACAGGATTACCGTACCACTTAGGAGTAGTACATATCCTTGTCGACCTACGAGGTTTGGTAGTGACTTGATCCGAAGTTTCATGATCACTATCATAAGCTTCCACTTCAATTGGTGTAGGTGCCACAGGAACAACTTCCTGTGCCCTGCTACACACTAGTTGAAGTGACGGTTCAATAACCTTATCAAGTCTCCACCATCCTCCCACTCAATTCTTTCGAGAGAAACTTTTCCTCGAGAAAGGACTCGTTTCTAGAAGCAATTACTTTTGCTTCCAGATCTGAAATAGGAGGTATACCCAACTGTTTTGGGTATTCTATGAAGATGCATTTATCCGCTTTGGGTTCGAGCTTATCAGCCTGAAACTTTTTCACATAAGCGTCGCAGCCCCAAACTTTTAAGAAACGACAACTTAGGTTTCTCTAAACGGTGTCGTCTCAACGGAATTGCGTGGTCCCCCTTTTAAAGTGAATGCGGTTGTCTCCAATGCCTAACCCATAAACGATAGTGGTCATTCGATAAGAGACATCATGGTATGCACCATATCCAATAGGGTGCAGTTATGATGTTCGGACACACCATCACACTGTGGTGTTCCAGGCGGTATTAATTGTGAAACACTTTCCACAATGTCTTAATTGTGTGCCAGACTCGTAACTCAGATATCTCTATGATCATATCATAGACATTTTATCCTCTTGTCACGACGATCTTCAACTTCACTCTGAAATTACTTGAACCTTTCAATAATTCGGACTTGTGTTTCATCAAGTAAATATTCTCAACATCTACTCGAATCATCCGTGAAGTAAGAACATATCGATATCCACTACGTGCCTCAGCACTCATTGGACTGCACACATCAAAATGTATTACTTCCAACAAGTTGCTTTCTTGTTCCATCTTACTGAAAACGAGGCCTTTCAGTCATCTTGCCCATGTGGTATGATTTGCATGTCTCAAGTGATTCAAAATCAAGTGAGTCCAAACGATCCATCTGCATGGAGTTTCTTCATGCATATATATACCAATAGACATGGTTCGCATGTCTCAATCTTTTCAAAAACGAGTGAGTCCAAAGATCCATCTACATGGAGCTTCTTCTTGCGTTTTATACCAATATGACTCAAGTGGCAGTGCCACAAGTATGTGGTACTATCATTACTATCTTATATCTTTTGGCATGAACATGTGTATCACTACGATCGAGATTCATTTTAGGTGCAAGACCATTGAAGGCATTATTCAAATAAACAGAGTAACCATTATTCTCCTTAAATGAATAACCGTATTGCGATAAACATAATCCAATCATGTTTATGCTCAACACCAAATAACAATTATTTAGGTTTAACACCAATCTCGATGGTAGAGGGAGCATGCGATGCTTGATCACATCAACCTTGGAAACACTTCCAACACATATCGTCATCTCACTTTTAGCTAGTCTCCGTTTATTCCGCAGCTTTTATTTCGAGTTACTAACACTTAGCAACCGAACCGGTATCTAATACCCTAGTGCTGCTAGGAGTACTAGTAAAGTACACATTCATATAATGTATATCCAATATACTTCTGTCGACCTTGCCTGTCTTCTCATCTACCAAGTATCTAGGGTAGTTCTGCTTCAGTGACCGTTCCCCTCATTACAGAAGCACTCAGTCTCGGGTTTGGGTTCAACCTTGGGATTCTTTACTAGAGCAGCAAATGATTTGCTGTTTCATGAAGTATCCCTTTTGCCCTTGCCCTTCTAGAAACTAGTGGTTTTACTAACCATCAACAATTGATGCTCCTTCTTGAATTCTACTTTCGCGGTGTCAAACATCGCGAGTTGCTCAAGGATCATCATGTCTATCCCTGATATGTTATAGTTCATCACGAAGCTCTAATAGCTTGGTGGCAGTGACTATGGAGAACCATCACTATCTCATCTGGAAGATTAACTCCCACTCGATTCAAGTGATTGTAGTACTCAGACAATCTGAGCACATGCTCACCGATTGAGCTTTTCTCCCTTAGTTTGCAGGCTTAAGAAACTTGTCAGGGGTCTCATACCTCTTGACGTGGGCACTAGTCTGAAATCCCAATTTCAGTCTTCGGAACATCTCATATGTTTTGTGACGTTTCAAAACGTCTTCAGTGCCTCAATTACGCACTGAACTATCACGTAGTCATCAAAACGTGTATGCCAGATGTTTCGTAACATCTATAGACGACGTTGAGGTTTAGCACACCGAGCGGTGCATTATGGACATAAGCCTTCTGTGCAGCAATGAGGACAATCCTCAGTTCACGGACCCAGTCTGCATAATTGCTACTATCAACTTTCAACTAAATTTTCTCTAGGAACATATCTTAACCAGTAGAACTAAAGCGTATGACATAATTTGCAAAGACCTTTTGACTATGTTCATGATAATTAAGTTCATCTGATTATTTAATGAACTCCCACTCAGATAGACATCCCTCTAGTCATCTAAGTGATACATGATCCGAGTCAAACTAGGCCATGTCCGATCATCACGTGAGACGGACTAGTCATCATCGGCGAACATCTCCATGTTGATCGTATCTACTATACGACTCATGTTCGACCTTTCGGTCTCTTGTGTTCCGAGGCCATGTCTGTACATGCTAGGCTCGTCAAGTCAACCTAAGTGTTTTGCATGTGTTCCGAGGCCATGTCTGTACATGCTAGGCTCGTCAACACCCGTTGTATTCGAACGTTAGAATCTATCACACCCGATCATCACGTGGTGCTTCGAAACAACGAACCTTCGCAACGGTGCACAGTTAGGGGGAACACGTCTCTTGAAATTTTAGTGAGGGATCATCTTATTTATGCTACCGTCGTTCTAAGCAAATAAGATGTAAACATGACAAACATCACATGCAAATCATAAAGTGACGTGATATGGCCAATATCATCTTGCGCCTTAGATCTCCATCTTCGAGGCGCGGCATGATCACCTTCGTCACCGGCATGACACCATGATCTCCATCATCGTGTCTTCATGAAGTTGTCTCGCTAACTATTACTTCTACTACTATGGCTAACAGTTAGCAATAAAGTAAAGTAATTACATGGCGTTTTCATTGACACGCAGGTCATACAATAAATTAAGACAACTCCTATGGCTCCTGCCGGTTGTCATACATCGACATGCAAGTCGTGATTCCTATTACAAGAACATGATCAATCTCATACATCACATATATCATTCATCACATCCTTTTGGCCATATCACATCACATAGCATACCCTGCAAAAACAAGTTAGACGTCCTCTAATTGTTGTTGCATGTTTTACGTGGCTGCTATGGGATTCTAGCAAGAACGTTTCTTACCTACGCAAAAGCCACAACGTGATACGCCAATTTCTATTTACCCTTCATAAGGACCCTTTTCATCGAATCCGATCCGACTAAAGTGGGAGAGACAGACACTCGCTAGCCACCTTATGCAACTAGTGCATGTCAGTCGGTGGACCTGTTTCACGTAAGAGTACGTGTAAGGTCGGTCCGGGCCGCTTCATCCCACGATGCCGCCGAATCAAGATAAGACTAGTAACGACAAGTAAATTGATAAAATCAATGCCCACAACTACTTTGTGTTCTACTCGTGCATAGAAACTACGCATAGACCTAGCTCATGATGCCACTGTTCGGGAATGTAGCAGAAATTCAAAATTTTCTACGCATCACCAAGATCAATCTATGGAGTAATCTAGCAACGAGGGGAAGGGGAGTGCATCTACATACCCTTGTAGATCGCGATGCGGAAGCGTTGCAAGAACGCGGATGAAGGAGTCGTACTCGTAGCGATTCAGATCGCGGTTGATTTCGATCTAAGCGCCGAACCACGGTGCCTCCGCGTTCAACACATGTGCAGCCCGGTGACGTCTCCCACGCCTTGATCCAGCAAGGAGAGAGGGAGAGGTTGGGGAAGACTCCGTCCAGCAGCGGCACAACGGCATGGTGGTGATGGAGGAGCGTGGCAATCCTGCAGGGCTTCGCCAAGCACCGCGGGAGAGGAGGAGGAGGGAGAGGGGTAGGGCTGCGCCAAGAGAGAGGAAGTCTCGTGTCTTTGGCAGCCCCAAAACCCCCACTATATATAGGGGAGGGGGAGGGGCTGCGCCCCCATCTAGGGTTTCCCCCCAAGGGGTGCGTCCAGCCCTAGATCCATCTAGGGGGGCGGCCAAGGGGGGAGAGAGGGGGGGCGCACCACTAGGTGGGCCTTAGGCCCATCTGAGCCTAGGGTTTCCCCCTTCCCCCCCCCTCCTGCGCCCTGGGCCCCTTGTGGGAGGCGCACCAGCCCACCTAGGGGCTGGTCCCTTCCCACACTTGGCCCACACAGCCCTCTGGGGCCAGTGGCCCCACCTGGTGGACCCCCGGGACCCTCCCGGTGGTCCCGGTACATTACCGATAGCACCTGAAACTTTTCCGGTGACCAAAACAGGACTACCCATGTATAAATCTTTACCTCCGGACCATTCCGGAACTCCTCATGACGTCCGGGATCTCATCCGGGACTCCGAACAACATTCGGTAACCACGTATATCTATTCCCTATAACCCTAGCGTCATCGAACCTTAAGTGTGTAGACCCTACGGGTTCGGGAACCATGCAGACATGACCGAGACGTTCTCCGGCCAATAACCAGCAGTGGGATATGGATACCCATGTTGGCTCCCACATGTTCCACGATGATCTCATCGGATGAACCACGATGTCGGGGATTCAATCAATCCCATATACAATTCCCTTTGTCTATCGGTATGTTACTTGCCCGAGATTCGATCGTCGGTATCCCAATACCTTGTTCAATCTCGTTACCGGCAAGTCTCTTTACTCGTTCCGTAACACATCATCCCGTGATCAACTCCTTGGTCACATTGTGCACATTATGATGATGTCCTACCGAGTGGGCTCAGAGATACCTCTCCGTTTACACGGAGTGACAAATCCCAGTCTCGATTCGTGCCAACCCAACAGACACTTTCGGAGATACCTGTAGTGCACCTTTATAGCCACCCAGTTACGTTGTGACATTTGGTACACCCAAAGCATTCCTACGGTGTCCGGGAGTTGCACAATCTCATGGTCTACGGAAATGATACTTGACATTAGAAAAGCTCTTAGCAAACGAACTACACGATCTTGTGCTAGGCTTAGGATTGGGTCTTGTCCATCACATCATTCTCCTAATGATGTGATCCCGTTATCAA
This sequence comes from Triticum aestivum, assembly GCF_018294505.1. Lineage (NCBI taxonomy): Eukaryota > Viridiplantae > Streptophyta > Magnoliopsida > Poales > Poaceae > Triticum > Triticum aestivum. Next base: position 37,597,572 of record NC_057805.1, read on the forward strand.
CGACATCCAATGTCCATGGTCAGGAAACCGTAACCATCTATTGATCAACGAGCTAGTCAACTAGAGGCTTACTAGGGACATGGTGTTGTCTATGTATCCACACATGTATCTGAGTTTCCTATCAATACAATTCTAGCATGGATAATAAACGATTATCATGAACAAGGAAATATAATGATAACCAATTTATTATTGCCTCTAGGGCATATTTCCAACACTTCTGCCTCCCACGGCTGGCTGCGCCTCAGCGCACGCATCGCCGCCCCACCGTCTCCTAAATCGTTAACGCTGACGTCCTCCGCGCGCTTTGGTGCGCTCGCCGTGGCGCCGCCCTCTCGCGTTGTCAACATGGTCAACAAACAACAGGAATCGGCAGAAGTACGTGGAGAGGATGACAGTAGGGGCCCACCATGTCAGCGTATGGAAAAATAAAATGCTTCCTCCTAGTGTTTTCCTGACATCTGGGACCCACGACATTGTGAGCGTATATAGTCAATAGACAAGAGAACAGCACAAGATCGGCTGACACCTGGGACGTAGCTACTCGAGCAGTATTTTTTTTGTTTGGTATTGTTGAGACGGAGCAGGGTTTGAACTGGGCTGTGGCCCGTCTAGCCCAGGCTTATATTTTATGTTCACCATGTGACCAGCCCAGCTATTTTTTCTTTGTGAAAATGAGCCCAGTTTATTTTTTCTGAAGAATACCCAATCCAGGCCTACTTATTTTTCTACGCCATGATGGGCTGCAAATCTTTCAAGATGCCTGCAAATCTTGAAAGTAATATGAAATGGGTTGTAAATATAAAAACAGATGACAAATTGGCAATTACTCTATAATTTCTGAATTTTTTCACATTTTCAGATTCCTATTTCACTGGGCATTAACCTAATTTAAATATATCTTCAAAGTACTTTAAATCTGGCTCGACATTTCGTTATTAAAAATAGTTTGGAACCCACAGAAATATGCGAAATTGGCCCTGGCCAACCAAAAAAAGACTGCAATAAATTGCATAAGAAGTTGCCATGAGCTATATATAAATTATTGAAAAAAAGAGGGAGTGGTCTGACTTGTGGGCCTGTTTAGTTGACGCGTATGCAAGATTTTTTTAGTTATTATATACGTCAACAAACGATTCTAGCAGACGTAACCATTGGATGTCAATCCAACGGCCACCGTGTTTCTTCAATCTCTGATCTTCTTGCTCCAGCCGCCAAAGCAGCGCCGGCGGGACCGCCTACTCCCGCCTCCCGTGGCCGGCTGTGCTGCCGCGCAGGCCTCAGCGCCCCCTACTACTCCCACCGCTGGCCAGGGCATCCCTCTACTCACCCACACCCCCTGTTATTCTGCGGCGACGGCAGCCTCACACCGCAGCCGAACTGGTGAACCCTCGTACTCCTCTCCGCATGGGCTTCCACTGCCGCGTCTTCCCCGGCTCCGCGTCGTCCCCTTCCTAGGCCTCGCCGTCGTCCACTGCCGTGGTGCTCTCGGCGCGGCGTGGTCAATGTGGTCAACGACCGACTTCCATCGGAAGAGTACTGTACGTGGAGAGGCTGACAGCTGGGTCCATGGCAGCCGCAAGGAAGTGCCTCCTTATTACGCGGAAAATAATTATTCCTCCACCTGACAGCAGGGACCCACCGGACGGGCCACCAGTATTTCGCAAAAAAAACGTTTCCCCCTGACTGTTGGGACCCACAGGACGGGCCACCGTATTTCGCGAAAAAACGTTCCCCCCGCTGTCAGCTCGGACCCACCGGAAGTGCCTCCTTATTACGCACAAAAAAATGAATACCCCCTGCTAGCTGGGACCCACCTTGGTGGGAGGCTGACTTGTGGGCCTACTAAGTTGACTGGGACGGAGGCCTTTGTCAACTTTAGTCAATATATGAACGATTCTAGCTCCAGTGAACGTACGATGTCCATCCAACAGCCGTAGTGCTTCTTCAACCTCTGGTCTTCTTGCTCCAGCCGCCCAAAGCAGCGCCGATCGTGCCGCCTGCTCCTGCCGCCCGTGGCCGGCTGTGATGCCGCGGAGGCCTCACTGCCCCCTACTACTCCCACCGCTGGCCAGGCCATCCCTCTACGCACCCACACCCCCTGTTATTCTGCGGCGACGGCAGCCTCACACCGCAGCCGAACGAGTGAACCCTCATACTCCTCTACGCATGGGCATCCACTGCCGCGTCTTCCCCGGCTCCGCGTCGTCCCCTTCCTAGGCCTCGCCGTCGTCCACCGCCCTGGTGCTCTCGGCGCGGCGTGGTCAACGTGGTCAAGGAATGGCTTCCATCGGACGTGGACTGTACGTGGAGAGGCTGACAGCTGGGTCCACGGCCGCAGCAAGGAAGTGCCTCCTTATTACGCGCAAAATAATTATTCCTCCACCTGACATCGGGGACCCACCGGACGGGCCACCGTATTTCATGAAAAAAACGTTTCCCCCTGACTGCTGGGACCCACCAGCTACATCTTCGCATGCAAGGAAGTGCGTCCGAAAAAAAACGATTCGCCCCCCTGACTGCTGGGACCCACCAGCTACATCTTCGCACGCAAGGAAGTGCGTCCGGGCAAAAAAAACAATTCCCCCTGACTGCTGGGACCCAGCAGCTACACCTTCGCACGCAAGGAAGTGCGTCCGGGCAAAACAAAATGATTCGCCCCCCTGACTGCTGGGACCCACCAGCTACATCTTCGCAGGCAAGGAAGTGCCTGACAGTCGGGACCCACCTGGTCGAAGCGTACGTAGCGTTGTCATTCTGGTCACGAATGTGTACGTACATATATACTGGTCGATGTAGAGGCGCGCACGTGTCGTAGTAGAGGCGCGCACGTAGCATGTACACGTACGTACAACGGCCAGGGTGCAAGAAAGAAAATACGGCCACGTACGTACATACGGGCAGGTTCTCGAACGCCTACTCGCGCATACGTACGGCCAGGGCTCGTGTACATGGCTGGGTCGGAATGGAGAAACAGCGTCGTCGTCGTGTTCATGGGGAGGCAACAGAATGCGTCGTGTTCATCGGGAGGCAACGGAACGCGTGGGAGCCAACCGGCTGGGTCGGAACGGAATGCGTGGTCGTGTTCATCGGGAGGGCTTGGACGGAATAGGCGATGGAAACAAGGCCTGGCGTACCGCAAAACGGAGGAAACGGCCTTGTGTTCGACCGGCCGCGTTCGAAACGGGATCCTGTTCATCGGGAGGGGTCAGGGGTACCGCAAAACGGAGGAAACGGACCTCCTACGGTAGAAACGGTGGTCCTGTTGATCGGGAGGGGTGTGGCGTACCGCAAAACGGAGGAAACGGACTTGTGTTGGAGCGCTACGGTCGAAACGGGGGTCCTGTTGATCGGGAGGGGTGTGGCGTACCGCAAAACGGGACTCCACGGGATACTGTTCATCTCCACCGTCGACCTCCTCCAGCCTCCACGGGCTACCGTCGACCTCCTCCAGCCTCCACAGGCTCCTGTTCATCCAGCCTCCACCGCGCGCTACTCCACCGGCTACTGTTCAACCACCCCTCCACCGTCTACTGTTCATCCAGCCCTCCACACCACGGGGTCCTGTTCAACCACCCCTCCACGGGCACCCCTCCATCGTCCACTGTTCATCCGGCCCTCCACACCACGGGGTCCTGTTCATCCAGAGGCAGCGCCACCGCTCACTGTTCATCCAAACCCCCCCGCAATGCTCACTGTTCATCCAATCGATCGGCTTCAGTTAGCAGCAGTAGCGAAGGAATCGCTCGATCGGGTTCAGTTAACAGCCATCGATCGATCGCTCGGGTTCAGTAACGCGTAGCCTGCAGTGCAATCGCTCGGGTTCAGTTAGAGCCCAACGCCTCGCTCGGGTTCAGTTAGAGCCAACGCCTCGCACACACGCGCGTACGTGTATGAGAGAAACGCGCATCGCTCGGCCCCCGACCTCCCACCGTAACCGGGAACTCCCCGAAATTTTCCTCCCCCTCGCTTCTACCACGGGTTTTTCCGTCATGGACGGCCCAAAGAATGTCATGCAGCTGCGTCTCCGGCCCGCCCAGGACGAAAAGCCCATTTTCTGTCATGATTTTTTGTCATAGAAGTAGGAGCCCACCACATCGATGATGATACCGGGTTTTGTCACAATTATCGTCATAGAAGTGTCATATGTATGATAGAAAAAAATTCGTTCGGCCCAAAATGTCACGGATGTGTCTTTTTTTGTAGTGGTGGCACCGGCCTGCCTAACAAAACGGCCAACCCACACGGTGGCTCACAACTCGTAGTGTACTGCGAGCCACCCGCCACCCCCAGACGCACACACCCACACACACACACCGCGAATCCACCGCAACTACGATGCATGTTAAATTAATTATCCCGCGGTGAACATACATGTTACCAAAGGAGGGACGTTTTAATTTCAAAAAAATCACAGAGATCATTAAGACGTTTTAGTACATTGATTGATTGATTTTCTATGGGTATAATGTGCAAAAATCAAATTTGAGCTACATGCACACGTGACAGTGCACCTAAATCAATTGCAAAAACACATGTGCCTCACTGGGTGCATGTTTACTCCCCGTGCAACAAATTTCAAACATTGAGAATCTTGATTTTTAAATTCTAGTACATCCAAAACTTATTTGAAGTTCATGAAACTTATCGTGTTGTCATATGAACACCAATACAAAGTGGCATTGTACTTTTTTTGTCAAATTTGAGACCAGTTTTGATGTAATCTTTATCTAATTACGGACGAGAGGTTATTAATAATTGGGAACCAATATCCCAAACGGATTATTTATTCGAACCGTGAGCGTTAGACCAACAATGGATACGTGCCATGCTTCGGTTAAGCAATAAAGTGGCAACATTAATCATCCAAATAGAAAAACAATATACGTGCCGCCGCACAACCCGTGTGGCGTGCGAGCAGGCGTGAGTTGATGGGACGCATGCGAGCAGTCCACCACGTAGGCAGACGGGGAGGCGTGCGTGCAGGTGTATGAATTGACGGAGGCGTGCTCGCTACGCAGTGTCATCGGGAGGCGTGCGAGTAGCTGTGTGAAACTTTGGTAGGCATGCCAGCAGTCCGGTGCGTAGGCTCACCGGGAGGCGAGCCATCAGTTTGACCGCCGCCCGCCTCTCTCCCACAACTCCCACTACTCCATATTAACGGTGCGCCCGAGCGGCCGCACCCCCCATCCTCGCTACGCACACACAATCCTCTCTCTCCGCTTGCATCCTCGACGCCGCTCTTAGCCCTCAAAGCCGTCAGTGTATGAGGATGCCGCCGAAGCGCCCCATCGGAGGGAGTGGCGACGCCGGGGCTGCTAAAGCATCGGAGCACGGCATGGAGATGGAGACAGAGGTTGTCGTCACCGCCGGCGAGTTATCGCTGCACCCTGACGTCGTCGACGGCGTCGAGCTTCCATAGCTGGATGCGGAGTTCCACACCGACTCCGACGACCACTCCGGCAACGACTCCAACGATGACGAACAACTGGTTAGTCATCTATACCCATTTATGTGTCAAATAGATCATAGGGTTTCTCTGGTTACTCCTGCCTCCCCATTTTTCGAATAGAAATCCTATGGTTATGTTCTCCCGATCCATGAAATCTGAGTAAGTTTAGTTAGATCCGTGTAGTGTATTGATTGTTTGAATGGTATAGGTGATAAGTGATTAGTTGTTTCATCTGTGCAAATGATTTCTGCTAGTAATCCGAGTAGGGTTAGTGTTTGTGCTAATAATTCCTAGCCAGTGCTTGACAATTGATTTTTCGAATGACCTACATATGTTTGTGCCATTATTTCTTCAAGATTTGTCTGTACATAGACGAGTGTGCTTAAAAATCAAACCATAATCTCTGGATATGTATAAATAAATAGCCATAAATTCCTAATCCTACTTCACGGCATGTAATCATTGATTTGACGCCAAATTTGTTTTACTATTTGTATAGGTGCTGTCTGACGATGTGGACAGCGAGGATGAAGATGGCCAGAGGAGGTACAAGAGGCAAATCCTGAGGGAGCTTTATGCGGGAATGCATAACAGGCATATTAGGGCCTGGAACGGCGGGTATGGATGCCCATTTTGCAACCAGAAGCTTCATGACGCGTATCTAAGTGTTCTGGCGCATGCAAGAGGACGGGTCGTTGGCTCCTTCAAGCAGAAGTATTCTCGCAGGGTGGCGCACGGCGCGTACGCCGAGTACCTGGAGAAGTTTCAGGATCGTGCCGGCCGCATGTGAGATGAGATGTGGGATGGATCGAACTATGTATGCTTGAGTATGCTTAATGACGGTTGAACTATGTAATTATGGTTGAACTATGCTTATGTACGTGTACGCTTATTATCTATGTCTGAGTATGTTAAATATTTTGCCAAATTTTGGTAAAAATTACAACGGGGGACCAATAAACCAGGACGGAGGTAGTACGCCAATCACACACGGTTCCCAAAATTGGAACCGTGTGCAATGACTTTCATTTTGCCTGCTGCGTCAATCACACACAGTTCACTCTACCAAACCGTCGCCCCCAAAATTCTTTGTGGGACAGAAAACCCTCACCACCCAATTCAAAAAAGAAAAAAGAAAACCCTCACCATCCCCACGTCACAAAAACCCTCACCCCGCCCGCCACCCCTCGGCCCCTCCGGTACGTTCCCCATTCACACCTGCACAAGCTCCTCCGTGTCTATGCCATGGCACTGCCTATTGCGGCGGTAAACACTTAGCTCGATGCCTGTCGCCGCCACCAGGCTGCCGGCAAAGCCCACCACATTTCGCCACTTCCGCTTGCCGCCGCCTATCGCCATCGACTTTCTCGACGCTGCTCGCGGTCGACCCAACTCCGCTCAGTTGGGGAATCTGCCGTACTGAGGGTTCTTTCTCATGGACGACAAGGTAACTAATTTAACGAGATATTATCTCATCACTTATCCCAGTTCATCTGCCTCCTTTAATCACCCGACGGAAATCGCCATGAATTCATTTTATTCGAGCTGATTTGAGGGTTTTCTTTCATTCATAGAATGTACAGTGCGCCGACACTTTAGGACTTTGCGACCGCCGCCAGAGATTCCATCTCACCGTACCAGATAACTTGAGGACGTGCGCGGTATGTTCAATCTCACCCTAAATCGGTTGGCATGGCCTACTTTTCTGAACATATTCTAAATATTGCTACATTTGGATAAAAGGTGCCACATGCACCATATACGTCAAAGGGGATTTTTCCCCTCTTCCTTCTATATTAGGCAAATTAATGATGTATTGTTCTTTCGATTACTCTCATTTTTCCATGACATCATGTTTACCCTATCTATTTAATTATAGAATTTTGTCCTTCGATTTCAACTGCTGTACAGTTCTTTCATTTCAGGCCCATATTTGCATGTTACCATATTTTCTTCAACAATCCTACCATTTTATGCAGAACATCCCTCGCTATGCAACAGATTATGTAGTGCACAATTTTTCCCTTTACATAGATCAAGGCTCCACGGATGTCATACTGCACACAAACCATGGATTTACAATCGTTGCTACTGTAAGACTTGATGAACGTGGTGACTCCTATTTTGGCACTGGCTTTTGGAATGAAATTGCAAAGTTTTATGTACTGAAAGCTGGCACTAAAATTGCACTGCACATAAAAGGGCCAGGTCATGAGACATATGCTAACTTCCCCAACAAAATCATCCATCCAGACTTTGTTCGAAGTAAGTTTTCTTTTCAACTATCTGCATATGTTGACTTACCCAGCAATGTCAAATGAATTGTGTAGTATTTAAGCAACCAATTGTTATTCCCTTTTCTTACTATATTCCTACCTAATAACTTCTAGTTACCAATACACTTTTCTATTGCCCTGTTTTAACTAAATATTCCCTGTACTCCCATTTCTATCAGAAAGCGCCGCTGACAAGGAGACTCCGGAGGTGGAGAACGGGGCTGCCAACAAGCGGAGGCGGGATGATCTAGAATCGCAAGCGACTCCAGCAGGCCTAGACTTAATCAGCAGCCTCCCCGATGATATGTTGAGAGTCATCATCTCCCTCCTCCCAATCAAATATGGGGCGCGGACAACCCTCCTGTCCCGGCGGTGGCGCCCCCTATGGAACTCCAGCCCTCTCGACCTCATCGACACCCACGAGCTCTGCCATGGCTATCGCAAAGCTTGGATGCGTTCTCCAAGATCCTCAGCAGTCACGTTGGCCCAACCAAAGGCCTTTGAATGGGCAAGTTTCGTTCCAACAGCAAGGACTGAGCTAAGCTTGACGGCTAGTTCCGATCCCCCGCCCTAGATCAGCTCGAGGAGCTCACTTTTGATGATGGGCATATGCGGTCACTGCCAACGTCCGCACTCCGCCTCGCGCCCACGCTGAGCGTCGCCAAGTTCAGGAACTGCCATTTCCCGCCCCTTAATGACGCGCCCGCTCTTATTCTACCATGACTGGAGCACCTCGAGCTCGCTGTCGTCTGCCTCTCAAAGGGTGACATGGAGCGCCTGCTCTGTGGCTGTACTGCACTCGAGTACCTTCGTCTTCAGGTGATCAATGGGTTGAGTACCTTCCACATCACCTCCAAGACTCTCCGGACTATTTATGTGTGCTGCTGGTGCGGCAGGAAGACATCACAAGATGTGTACCACAGTATGGTCATCCAGGACACGCCTGCACTTGAGAGATTACTTGTAGTTGATCAAGAAGGTCCAACAAGAATCAATGTCATTTCTGCGCCGAAATTGACAATGGTGGGCTACTCGTCTGACAAATACTCCGAACTTGTTATTGGATCCACACCTGTTCAGGTACAATAGCCGCCTTCTACCTCTCCTTCTACAAATTAACATTATTTCTAATTTTGAAGATGTTTGTTCGTCTGTCATTCAGAAAATGATTCCGACAAGCTTGACCCCGAAACTGCGCACAGTGAAGGTCTTGGCACTAGAATCTATCGGGCCCGACCTGGAGCAAGTTGTCAGTTTCCTGAGATGCTTTCCGTGCCTGGAGAAGCTATATATCGAGGTGATGTTCCTTTCCTGTTAAATGTTAACCATAAGGGAGTTCAATTTGTGACACCTTTTTCCAAGTTTACAATGACAATGTACTACGATTTCTGAAGGTTCTTTTGGAGGATTTTAGTACATACATGTCCCCCCCCCATATTGGTTGCTTGATCCATATGGTTACAATCAATAAGCATTTCTCCTTTGGATTCATCTGTACTAGTTTTCTTAGGGAACTTTTCATCCACTCCAACCTCTTGTGAAGAAGGCTACATTTTTCTAGAATGTAATCAAATACCCATGTTAATCATGTCAGATCGAAGATGGCATGTTAGTGCATTTTACAATTCCTGCAAACCAAATAGCTAGGCCTGTAGTAATGTTCAAAACTGCATGTAGGCACTAACATGTTTTCTTCTTTTGTAGATAAGATTAGGCCCAGTGGTGGATAATGTGATAGAATATAACAATCACGTCGAATGCCTAGATCTGCATCTCTCGGAAATTACTTTGAACTCCTACCGAGGGACCTTACCGGAGATTATATTCGCCAGGTTCTTTGTTCTCAGAGCAAGGGTGCTGAAGGAAATGAGGTTTGCCCTACATTTTTTCGCAAAAATGAATGGTTTGTTGATCAGCCCGGCGCCTGCGACAGAATGGAGTAGGCTCCAAAAATGCTGAATTTCATTTCGGAACTTTAGATGACATAGTAATCGGAAGTCATCATGTCAACCCCATACATGACTTCTCAGTGGCTGACCCCTTTGCAAAAATTATGAGGTTTCGAAGCCAGACTTAGAAGCGGTGATATTAGTTTGAATCTCTCTGATATCCATGTTCAGCAGATCAGCGCGAGCGTTTGTAGCTGATGAGCTGAATTTCATTTCTAATATCAGTTTGAACCTTGTAATCTTCGAATTTGAGCCATATAACTCTGGAATTTGAACCTTGTAACATTTCGAGCTTTTGTGGTACAATCGTTGAAATGGCATTGTATGAGACTCATATATTGCTAGCACTATTTTGACCCTAATATGAAATGGTCTTAGATTTTATTAACCACTCTCGAATCAGTTTACCTTGTCGATCTCACAGCACATGATTTGTATAGCTAACTCGACTGCGATCTTCGACATTATTGCACACAGTTGGTTTCTTCCACCGTGTGCACTGTAGAGCGCAGAATTAATTATCGCACTCGAGTGTCCATCATCACCCTTCTGTGTAACTTTGACTTCATCACCCAAGGGTAAACTTATGACTGAAGTCATTCCGCACACTTCATTTTTACAAAGCTTTTTACCAATAAACGCCCACGATTTGTCCCTCTTCTAGCCGACGCGTGGCCAAACTAGCCGGGCGAGAAGCTTGCGCGGTAAACAGCGCGGTAGCACGGGAACAGGCTCACCGATGATACATTTGGCGCCTCTTCGAGCCCACGCATGCGGTGCAGTGTTGTCAAGCGTGCACTGGAATCCTCCGCTATGAACGCCGTGACAAGACGTGACAATTACAGGCCGGCCGGCCCCCATTTATTACAGCGGCCATTTAACCTATCCTTGTGTCTCTTCAACCTTTTGATCATGCTCCACCATTGCAAGAAGCACACCCACCTTGAGAAATTCTCAGAGGGTATCCTGCGCGGCTCCAATGGCGCTCCGAGCGGCTGCCGACGACGAGCAGCAGTTCACCATGCATGCCGTGGTGGACACCCACAGAAGTTCATGGACCTCTCGGTGGTGTACACCAACGACCCGGTCTGGGTGGAGCACTCCATCCACATCATGGAGTTGTTGCTCGCCAAGGAGAAGTACAAGGTGGTCGGGTTCGACCTCGAGTACACCTGCGCTCATGTCGGGTCTCGTCCCAAGGTCGTCGTCGCCCAGATGTGCGTGCACCACCACGTCCTCGTCTACCACTACTGCCTGGCCACAAGGCCTTGCGAGCATTTCGCCAGGTTTTTCAACAGCCCCCACTACATGTTCGCTACAGTGGACATCACCAACGATGTAAAGGCGCTCGAGAATTCGGGCATCGCCTGCCAGAATCTTGTCGACATCCAGGGCCAATACAAGATCTGGGGCAGCAAGGAGCATGAGAAGGACTCACTGGTTCACCTCGCCGAGGCCATCGTCGACCCCTTCTACAGAGAGATGAAGGCTTCGTGCAACAAGGACAAGCGTGTCTGGCACTCGGCCTGGATGGAGAAACTCAACAAAGCTCATGTCGTGTACGCGGCCAAGGAGGCGTACACGAGCTATGACATGTATAGGCAGATCGTTGACATGAGGAAGTGCCTCCTTCCCCAAAACGGCCGGGGATCCATCCGGAAGCCGAGCAATGGCAAGCGTCATCGCAACAATAAGTAGATGATTAGATCCTCGTTTCTCCTACTTTAGTATGCATGTAATTGCTTTCTTTGGTGTGTGGAAATGTTATGTGTGTAGTCACTTGTGTAATTGTATGCTTAATTTGGTTATGCAATGCTGTCTTTTTAAGTATATATGTTGATGCTCTGTAGACAGAGCATAGATGTTGTGCGGACAAAGAAAATCACATCGCACACGGACTAAACAATGGAACCCGCCGGTGATGTTTTCATCAATCACTCACAATTGTATACCAGCAATCGTTTGCTCACAACACACACGGCTTGTTAGCAGTAATCATCTATGTTGTTATCGGTCTTCGCACACATTTCTGATTACATACCTGTTTGCCTCTTATCACACACATCTTGTTCATTTGAACCATTTCTGTTCTCATGTCTCAATGCAAACAGTTCATCCGAGTGAACCGCATGTCATATATCGCACACACCTTTGATCTGGCTAACCGTTAATTTTGTGTTGCCTAATCACAAACAGTTCATCTGAGTGAACCGTATGATATACATCGCACACACCTTCGTCTGGCTGCCCATTTCTTTTGTTCCTCCTCATCGCAAACGGTTAATTGAGCTGAACCGTATGCCCTACATCGCACACGCAACTAAAATCTGAACCGTGTTTGATGTATCCTCCATTGCAAACGTTTTGCACCTTTTTTGACGGGGTTTTTACACCACCATTTGCGATTATGGCATCGCACACAATTTTGTCGAAGGGTCTCTGATCGTAGTGTCGCGTTAGCAGCATCCTACAGTAGCGTGGATTGAGCGGGTAATGCCGATGATGTTGCGTGGCTTCATCCCTGAGGATGAATGGCTAGTACTGGTAGAGCTGAGATATTTCTTCCGTGTTCTTTGTGCGAAAGAACTATCGCCTGGCCTGCTAGAAGAAATGGAAGAGTTGGCGTCGGAGTTGATCTGCAAGTTAGAGAAGATCTTTCCGCCGGGCTTCTTTAATCCAATGCAGCACTTGATTTTGCATCTCCCAACCGAGGCAAGATTGACGGGGGGCGTGCAAAATCATTGGTGCTATGCCACTGAGAGCATGCAGAAGACGCTATGAGCAAAATGTAAAAATAAACGTAGAATTGAAGTATCAATGGCTGAGGCATTCATTACTGAGGAGGCGTCAAACTTCGTGACAACACACTACGAAGCCAAAAATCGTCATTTGCATAATCCGAAGCCTCGGTACAATGCTAACGAACCTAAAAAGGGTGGATCCAACCTCAGCCTATTCAAAGGGGGTCTCGCACCAGCCGGTGCTTCTAATTCCTTAACGTTGGATTTCGAAGAATGGCAGATCATTTCGTTGTATATCTTCACCAACCTAACAGAAGTGCGGCCGTACATCGAGTAAGTTCTCGGTACATTGTTTCGCAACTTCTAATTCCTTTGAACTGCTCTTATTCCCGGATAAATTTGATACAGTCAATATGTCGCCAAATTCTCGTATGGAGCGGTGATCCAAAAGGATTCCGTCGAAGAGTATGAGCTTCTGGCTAAGCATGGAGGTGGCTATCCCGGTTTCATCTCTTGGTTCAAACAAATGGTAATTTCCATTAGACCATTTCATTTCTTCATCTAATTTGTGGCTAATGCAACAATCCCTTTCGTATTAAACTTGTAGGCTAATTCAGAGTTAATGGACACCGAATTGAGACAAGTCGCTAATGGTTTTGACTTTAAGGTCCATTCATTTGACAAATACGACATCAACGGGTATCACTTTCATACCTATGGCAAAGAGCTATCTATGGCCGACCAAAAGTCTACAAATTGTTGTGTCTCTGCTACCGACGAAGGAGATACTGAGTATTATGGAAGAGTTGAAGCAATTTATGAACTTCAATTCTATGGTGCAAACCCACCAAACCTCGTAGTCTTCAAATGCTATTGGTTCCAGCAGAAGGAGACAAGAAGGACTCATGAACACTTAGGGCTAGTGGAAATCAAACAAAGCACCCATTTGGATGTTCCCGGTGTCTATATTATGGCTCAACAGGCAACCCAAGTTTTCTATCTACCGTGGGCCTATCAAAGTCCAAATCTCAATGCTTGGGATGTCGTTTATGAAGTGCCGCCGCGTGTTAGACCACCTCCCCCCAATGAAGAGGATTATGAACCTCACATTAACCCAGACACATATGAAGGAGAATTCTTCCAAGAAACACGTCTTTCCAAAAAACGTTTCAAGAACCGCTCTACTTCACCCCAGAACATTGAAGGAGACAGCGACAGTGAACCCGACTTCACCCCTGAGCTGGAACAAGAAGAGCCTGAACTAGAAGAGGTTACTGCTGCGGATGACCTGTCAATGCTTGACCGATTACGTAAAGGTGGCCTTCCACATGATGATGCATTTATTAATGATGATGATGAGCACGTCATTACCGATAGCGATGATGATGAGGCATTTATTGATCCCGGATTTATTGAACCCGACGATCCATATTATTATTAGGTATTCAATTTTTATGTTGTACTTGATTTATATAGTTACTTGTATGATTTATATAGTTACTTGTATAATTTTCTTACTTTGTATGATTGTTTCTTATACATAGTGCCATGGTCTTGATGTCCGTCCCCGTCGTCCCTCGCCCGCTTTATGATTCAGATGTGGTAAATTCTCTTTCATAACTATTTGTTGCATTTCACATTTATGACAATTATGGCCATCAAGTTGACATAGAGATATTTTAACCTAGGAGGTATGTGAACCGGAATTTGAAACCGACCCTCTTGTCGAGAAGTTAAATTTAGTTGAAAAAGAAAATGAGTATTTGAAAGAAAAAATTAAAAGAATTGAAGAAGAGAAGATGACATTGGAGTTGTATGTTGCCGATGTCGTCGATGATCACAAGATGAAGATGAATGCAATGCGCTTGAAGATGGATGCAATGCGCCTGAAGCTTAAGAAGATTAGAAAATATACCATTGATAATGAGGCTTGGTATCATTATGCCGTTGGATCAATTGTTACCTTAGTTGCGATCTTCATCACATTTGTTGTGATGAGGGTAAGTTTTCTCTAGTGTTTTGCTTTACAAATTGACACTTAGCTTATTTTCCTCTTAAATGGCATAATTACCTAAGTTAGATAAAAAATGAGCTATACTTAGCTTCTTCAGTTCATTTATGACATACTTAGCATACTTACGTCAAAAATGGCATGATAATCTTTGTTACCTCCAAAATGATATATACTTAGCTTATTTCCTCGAAAATGACATAATAACCTTACTAAGCTCCAAAATGACCTATTTACCTAGATTACCTCTAAAATGACCTACACTTAGCATTTTTACCTAGCTTAGCAATAAAATGGCATTTTTACCTACCTTAGTTAGAAGAAGAAGATAAAGAAGAGGAGAGGAGAAAAAGAAAGAGAAGAAAAAAATCTTCTTCTTCTTATTTTTCTTCTTCTTCTAACTAGTCTCCTTCTTCTTCTTCTAACTTTCTTCTTTCCCAATTTGCAGATTTGCTTTAGATGAGGAAGCTTGCGTTGATGGAGTCTACTTTTCTCTTTATGCTTCCTTCTTATTTTGATTTTGTAGGATGAACAATGTGAAACTTGCTACCTATATATGTATGTATGAATGAAACCATTGTATGCTTGTTGTTGGATATGTTGGCTAGCTATATATGTTGCATATGGACTTTTGATTTGCTATGTATATGTGTTGGATGATCATATCCGTATGGCAGGGATATGATTTGGTATGTATATGTGTTGGTATGCTTGTCAAAAGTATTTTCATATGTGTATATATATATATATCTGTGAAATTGAATGAATTTAAGAAAAAATAGAAAAAACAGGGGCTATACAGGATCTTTGTCGTCTGCTGGCGGGCGGCAAATAGCTTTGCCATCAGCCAGCCGACGGCAAATATGCCACGTGTCAGCTACCTGTGCAACCTGGGGCAATAGGCTGGCTATTTGGATGCTTTGCCGTCTGCTGGCAGACGACAAAGACCATTGCATCTTTGCCGCCAGCCAACAGACATCAAAGAAATCAAATAGGCCAGCCCCCCAGGTGCTGCCACGTGGACCGCTATGCCATCCGCTGGCAGACGGCAAATATGCAAAGGTCTTTGCCGTCTGCCAGCGGACGACAAATATGCAAAGGTCTTTACCGTCTGCCAGCGGGCGATAAAGCACGCTGTTAACCCACTAACGGCCTGTAGCTGACACGTCTGCCGTCCAGGTCCTTTGCCATCTGCTGGCGGACGGTAAAGACCATTTCATCTTTGCTGTCCGCCAGCAGACGGCAAAGATGCCTTTGCCGTAGCTCATTCAGCCGGACCTATTGCCGTCTGCCGGCGGAAGGCAAAGGCCTTTGCCGTCCGCCAGGCATGCCTTTGCCGTCTGCCATGGCAGACGACAAAGTTCCTGATTCCTGTAGTGTCATCAGCTCCATCATCACCACCTCCAAAGAAGGAAAATTGAGTACATGGGTATGGGCACTCCCCTTGGCTTGTGCCAAGCTTTGGGGAGGTGCCCCGGTATCGTATCACCATCACATCTTTACCTTTATCGTTTTTCTTAGTTCGATCCTTTTGATTACATCTTTATCTAGTAGAATAAAAGTTTTTAGTATGGTCTAGCTTTGAGTTTTGCTTTGTGTTCTATCTATGTAATCAAGTCCATGAGTTATATAACAAAGAGTAGTTTTGAGTTAATGGCTTTGCTTTCTTGCTATGATATTGAGGAGTAGGAAAAGAATTAAAGAAATAAAAGATTATATAATGATCTTATGGTAAGTGATGACTTCACATATAAGAAGCATGATGAATAAAATTTGTTCGGAGTTGACAAACATAGTTTTGGTCATTGTTGCATTTAATATGAAGTAATAAAGAAAGAGTGGCTTCACATATAAATATACTATCTTGGACATCTTTTGTGATTGTGAGCACTCATTAAAATATGACATGCTAAAAAGATGATGTTGGACAAGGAAGACAACATAATGGGTTATGATTTCTTATATCTGAATAGAAGTTATATTGTCATGGATCCTCCAACATGTTGAGCTTGCTTTCCCTCCTATGCTAGCCAAATCTTTTGCACCAAGTAGAGATACTACTTGTGCATCCAAACATCCCTTAAACCAGTTTTGCCATGAGAAGAGTCCACCATACCTACCTATGGATTGAGTAAAATCCTTCAAGTAAGTTGTCATCGGTGCAAGCAATAAACATTGATCTCTAAATATGTATGATCTTTCAGTGTGAAGAAAATAAGCTTTATACGAACTTGTGATATGGAAGAAATAAAAGCGACGGACTGCATAATAAAGTTCTTTATCACAAGCAGCAATATAAAGTGGCGTTCTTTTGCATTAAGATTATGTGCATCCAACCATAAAAGCGCATGACAACCTCTGCTTCCCTCTGCGAAGGGCCTATCTTTTACTTTCTACCTCTATACAAGAGTCATGGTGAACTTCACCTTTCCTTTTATACTTTTTCTTTTTGGCAAGCACTATATGTTGGGGAAGATCCAGATATATATATCCACTCAGATGTAAGTTATCATAAAGTATTATTGTTGACATTACCCTTGAGGTAAAAGGTTGTGAGGCGAAACTATAAGCCCCTATATTTCTCTGTGTCCGATTGAGGCTTCGAACTCATAAGTATCGCGTGAGCGTTAGCAATTATGAAAGACTAAAAGATGGTTGAGTATGTGGACTTGCTATACCAAAACTCTTACATTGACTCTTTTCGATATCATGATAAATTGCAATTGCTTCAATGACTGAGGTCATAGTTTGTTAGTTCTCAATAAAGTTTCTGATTCATACTTTACCTTGTGAACGAATTGTCACTTTAGCATAAGAAATTATATGACAATATATATTGTTGTTATTAAGATGATCATGATGCCCTCACGTCCGTATTTTATTTATCGACACCTCTATCTCTAAACATGTGGACATGATTATCAATTTCGGCTTTCGCTTGAGGACAAGCGAGGTCTAAGCTTGGGGAGTTGATACGTCCATTTTGCATCATGCTTTTATATTGATATTTGTTGCATTATGGATTGTTATTACACATTATGTTACAATATTTATGCCTTTTGTCTCTTATTCTACAAGGTTTACACGAAGAGGGAGAATGCCGGCAGCTGGAATTCTGGACCGGAAAGGAGCAAATATGAGAGACCTATTCTGCACAACTCCAAAAGTCCTGAAAATTTATGGAGAATTATTTTGGAATATATAAAAAATATTGGGCGAAGAAAATATCAGAGGGGACCTACCAGGTGGCCACAAGCCTGGGGGCGCGCCCTACCCCCCGGGCGCGCCCTAGGGCTTGTGGGCCCCCTGGCAGGTCTTCGGTGCCCATCTTCTGCTATATGATGTCTTTTGACCTGGAAAAAATCACAAGAAAGCTTTCGGGACGAAGCGTCGCTGTCTCGAGGCGGAACCTGGGCAGAAGCAACCTAGGGCTCCGACGGAGCTGTTCAACCGGAGAAACTTCCCTCCCGGAGGGGGAAATCAAAGCAATCATCATCACCAACGATCCTCTCATCGAGAGGGGGTCAATCTCCATCAACATCTTCACCAACACCATCTCCTCTCAAACCCTAGTTCATCTCTTGTATCCGATCTTTGTCTCAAAACCTCAGATTGGTACCTATGGGTTGCTAGTAGTGTTGATTACTCCTTGTAGTTGATGCTAGTTGGTTTATTCGGTGGAAGATCATATGTTCAGATCCTTAATGATATTTATTACCCCTTTGATTATGAACATGAATATGCTTTGTGAGTAGTTACGTTTGTTCCTGAGGACATGGGAGAAGTCATGTTATAAGTAATCATGTGAATTTGGTATTTGTTTGATATTTTGATGAGATGTATGTTGTCTTTCCTCCAGTGGTGTTATGTGAGCGTCGACTACATGACACTTCACCATGATTTGGGCCTAGGGTAAGGCATTGGTAAGTAATAAGTAGATGATGGGTTGCTAGAGTGACAGAAGCTTAAACCCTAGTTTATGTGTTGCTTCGTAAGGGGCTGATTTGGATCCACATGTTTCATGCTATGGTTAGATTTATCTTAATTCTTCTTTCGTAGTTGCGGATGCTTGCGAGAGTGGTTAATCATAAGTGGGAGGCTTGTCCAAGTAAGGACAGCACCAAAGCACCGGTCCACCATATATCAAATTATCAAAGTAACGAACGCGAATCATATGAGCATGATGAAAACTAACTTGACAGTAATTCCCATGTGTCCTCGGGAGCGCTTTGCTTTTTATAAGAGTTTGTCCAGGCTTATCCTTTTCTACAAAAAGGGTTGGGCCACCATGCTGCACTTTCATTACACTTGTTACTTGTTACCCGTTATGAATTATCTTATCACAAAACTATCTGTTACCGATAATTTTAGTGCTTGCAGAAAATACCTTGCTGAAAACCGCTTGTCATTTCCTTCTGCTCCTCGTTGGCTTCGACATTCTTACTTATCAAAAGGACTACGATAGATCCCCTATACTTGTGGGTCATCAGCGCTCGCGGCAAGGGCCTCTCGGCGGGTGCCATGAGCACGGGCGTGAACAGCGTGCTCCACCATGGCACACCCCCGACCAGGGCCTCTGGCGGTCATCACGAGCACGGGCGCGGCCATGGCGCTCCACCATGGCGCACGCGAGCACGGGCACAACCAAGGCCTATGGGCAGGCGCCGCGAGCACTAGCGCGACCAGGTTTCAAGTGACCGTCGGCTAGCAAGGGCGGTAAGCGGCGCTGGCGGCGTGAAGTGCATAGATGCCAGTCAACGCACATTACCTGTTTGTTGAAATGTCCAGGAGGAAAATGCCCAGGATAAAAAGGAAAATGAAAAAGAGATAAACACTTGAGTAATTTATAGGTGGGACCCTCATCTGACTTAGCATATTGTCCACACAAGCACGCCACGTCAGCCTGGTAGGTGGGCCCAACTTGTCAGTTTTGCTGTTTTTGCAAGCTTGATACGTCTCCAACGTATCTAAAATTTATGAAGTATTCATGCTATTATATTATCCTTCTAGGATGTTTTATATGCATTTATATGCTATTTTATATGATTTTTGGGACTAACCTATTAACCTAGAGCCCAGTGCCAGTTTCTGTTTTTTTCCTTGTTTTTGAGTTTTACAGAAAAGGAATACCAAACGGAGTCCAATTACCGTGCTAATTTTTGATGATTTTTTCTGGACCAAAAGAAGCCCCGAGAGTAAAAGAGTTGGGCCAGGAGAGTCCCGGGCTGGCCACAAGGGTGGGGGGCGCGCCCACCCCCCTGGGTGTGGGCCCCAGCCTCGTGGACGGCTCGGAGACCCCTCTGACGTGAAACCTACGCCAAAAATTCCTATAAATACAGAAGCCTCTAGAAAATAACCTAGATCGGGAGTTCCCCCGCCGCAAGCCTCTGTAGCCACCAAAAACCAATCGGGACCCTGTTCCGGCACACTGCCGGAGGGGGGATCCCTCACCGGTGGCCATCTTCATCATCCCGGCGCTCTCCATGACGAGGAGGGAGTAGTTCACCCTCGGGGCTGAGGGTATGTACCAGTAGCTATGTGTTTGATCTCTCTCTCTCTCTCTCGTGTTCTTGAGGTGGTACGATCTTGATGTATCGCGAGCTTTGCTACTATTGTTGGATCTTATGATGTTTCTCCCCCTCTACTCTCTTGTAATGGATTGAGTTCTCCCTTGAAGTTATCTTATCGGATTGAGTCTTTAAGGATTTGAGAACACTTGATGTATATCTTGTCGTGCTTATCTGTGGTGACAATGGGATATCACGTGATCCACTTGATGTATGTTTTGGTGATCAAATTGCGGGTTCCGCCCATGAACCTATGCATAGGGGTTGGCACACGTTTTCGTCTTGACTCTCCGGTAGAAACTTTGGGGCACTCTTTGAAGTTCTTTGTGTTGGTTGAATAGATTAATCTGAGATTGTGTGATGCATATCGTATAATCATACCCACGGATACTTGAGGTGACATTGGAGTATCTAGGTGACATTAGGGTTTTGGTTGATATGTGTCTTAAGGTGTTATTCTAGTATGAACTCTTGAATAGATCGATCCGAAAGAATAACTTTGAGGTGGTTTCGTACCATACCATAATCTCTTCGTTTGTTCTCCGCTATTAGTGTCATTGGAGTGACTCTTTGTTGCATGTTGAGGATAGTTATATGATCCAATTATGTTATTATTGTTGAGAGAACTTGCACTAGTGAAAGTATGAACCCTAGGCCTTGTTTCCTAGCATTGCAATACCGTTTGTGCTCACTTTTATCATTAGTTACCTTGCTGTTTTTATATTTTCAGATTACAAAAACCTATATCTACCATCCATATTACACTTGTACCACCATCTCTTCGCCGAACTAGTGCGCCTATACAATTTACCATTGTATTGGGTGTGTTGGGGACACAAGAGACTCTTTGTTATTTGGTTGCAGGGTTGTTTGAGAGAGACCATCTTCAACCTACACCTCCCACGGATTAAAAAACCTTAGGTCATCCACTTGAGGGAAATTTGCTACTGTCCTACAAACCTCTGCACTTGGAGGCCCAACAACGTCTACAAGAAGAAGGTTGTGTAGTAGACATCAAGCTCTTTTCTGGCGCCGTTGTCGGGGAGGCTAGGTAAGCGGCACTCACACCCCGTCAACTAAGCTCTTTTCTGGCGCCGTTGCCGGGGAGGTGAGTGCTTGAAGGTATATCTTTAGATCTTGCAATCGAATCTTTTTGTTTCTTTTTTTATCACTAGTTTATAAAAGAAAACTACAAAAAAATGGAATTGAGTTTGCCTCATACGCTTCATCTTTTTAATATCTTTCGTGAGTATGATGGAAAGGAAAATTGTGCCAAAGTGTTAGAAGAAGAATGCATTAAAATTGGCACTAAATCTTTGAATGATGAGCATGATTGCAATGTTGTTAGTATAAATTCCTTGAATACCCATGATACTAATGATATGCAAAGCCACAAGCTTGGGGATGCTATGTTTGATGAAGATGATATTTTTAGTACCCCAAGTTTTGATGAGCAAATTTATTATGATGAAGCATGCCTCCTATTTATGATAATTATTGTGATGACATGTATGCTATAAAGAATAAAGATAACCATAAAACTTGTCATCATGATTTTAATTTTCAATTGGATTATGCTTCACATGATAGTTATTATGTTGAGTTTGCTCCCACTACTATTGATGAGAATAAATTTGCTTATGTGGAGAGTAGTAAAAATTCTATGCTTGTAGATCATGAAAAGAATGATTTATGTGATGGTTATATTGTTGAATTTATTCATGATGCTACTGAAAATTATTATGAGGGAGGAATATATGCTTGTAGGAATTGCAATAATATCAAGTTTCCTCTCTATATGCTTAAAGTTTTAAAGTTATGCTTGTTTTGCCTTCCTATGCTAGTTGATTATTGTTCCCATAAGTTGTTTGCTCACAAAATCTCTATGCATAGGAAGTGGGTTAGACTTAAATGTGCTAGTCATATTCTTCATGATGCTCTCTTTATGTTTCAATTCTTATCTTTTATGTGAGCATCATTGAAATTATAATGCCTAGCTAGGGGCGTTAAACGTTAGCGCTTGTTGGGAGGCAACCCAATTTTATTTTTAGTTTCTTGATTTTTGGTTCTGTTTAGGAATAAATAATCCATCTAGCTTCTGTTTAGATGTGGTTTTGTGTTTTAATTAGTGTTTGTGCCAAGTAGAACCTTTGGGAAGACTTGGGTGAAGTCTTTATGATCATGCTGTAAAAAACAGAAACTTTAGCGCTCACGAGATTAGCTAAAACTTTTTACTAGAGAATGATATTTAGTTGATTCTTTTTGCAGATGATTACTAGACAAATTCCTCAGGTCTACCAATTTATTTTAGAAGTTTTGGAGTTCCAGAAGTATACGTTTGATACAGATTACTACAGACTGTTCTGTTTTTGACAGATTCTGTTTTCTATGTGTTGTTTGCTTATTTTGATGAATCTATGAGTAATATCGGTGGGTATGAACCATAGAGAAGTTGTAATACAGTAGATATTAAACCAATATGAATTTAGAATGAGTTCAAAAGTACCTAAGTGGTGATTTATTTTCTTATACTAACGGAGCTTACGAGTTTTCTGTTAAGTTTTGTGTTGTGAAGTTTTCAAGTTTTGGGTAAAGATTCGATGGACTATGGAATAAGGAGTGGCAAGAGCCTAAGCTTGGGGATGCCCAAGGCATCCCAAGGCAATATTCAATGACAACCAAGAGCCTAAGCTTGGGGATGCCCCGGATGGCATCCCCTCTTTCGTCTTCGTTCATCGGTAACTTTACTTGGAGCTATATTTTTATTCACCACATGATATGTGTTTTTCTTGGAGCATCATTTTATTTTGTTAGTATTTGCTTTCTGTTATTTAGAATAATGTTTTGCATCTCTATTTTCAATAAAAATGTCAAGGATAGCCTTTACCATGCTTATTTTGCAAGTATACATGTTGCTGTTTCAAAACAGAAAGTTTACCGTTGTTGCAAAAATTCCCTAGAAAATTCAGAATGTGATAAAACGTTGAAACATTTTGCATAATAAGATCTGATAAATTTAATACAGTGGGAATTTTCTTTCATAATTTTTGGAGCTAGGGAAGTATGAATCTTGCTGCATTCTTTACAGACTGTCCTGTTTAGGCAGATTGCTGTTATGTTTGCATTGTTTGCATATGTTTGCTTGTTTAATGATTCTATTTGAGGATAGGACTATTCAATATGCAGAGGAATTTAGTATGCAATTTTGAATAATAATTTTAGTGATTTGCTACAGTAGAGTATGATAAGGTTTTTGCATTGGTTTATACTAACTTATCTCACGAGTCCTTGTTGAGTTTTGTGTGGTTGAAGCTTTTGAGATTTAGGGAGACCGTGATATGAGAGGAATCAAGGAGACACAAAAGATCAAGCTTGGGGATGCCCAAGACATCCCAAGATAATATTTCAAGAAGTCTCAAGCATCTAAGCTTGGGGATGCCCCGGTTGGCATCCCACCTTTCTTCTTCAACAACTATCGGTTAGTATCGGTTGATCCTAAGTTTTTGCTTCTTCACGTGATGTTTGCTATTCTTAGAATGTCATTTTATTTTGTTTTGCTTGTTGTTTGAATAAAATATCAAGATCTGAAATTATTACATGGGAGAGTCTTCACATAGCTAAATAATTATGCAACTACCCATTGATCTTCACTTATATCTTTTTGGAGTAGTTTGTCATTTACTCATGTGCTTCACTTATATCCTATGAGTAAATGGTTGAATTATTTGAATGTCATAAATCTGAAATTATATATGTTTCATATGCCTTTCCCATGGGGAGTAATGCCTTCACATATAAGAAGTAGAGGTGGTAAATTTATTGAAGGTTAGCAAACATTGTATTGGTCACTTGAACAATTCATGAAAGAATATTGAAGGAAGAGAGATTTCACATATAAATACACTATCTTGGACATCTTCTATGATTGTGAGCCCCATTAATTATTTTCAAACCTGAGCAAATTAGTTGAAGTTGGACAAGGAAGACAACATAATGAGTTATGCTTGGATATATTTGTATAGAAGTTATATTGTTATGGATCCTCTAACATGTGGTGCTTGCTATTTAGAACCCTTTGCTAGCCAAAATATCTGTACAAAGCGGGAATACTGCTTGTGCATCCGAATTCCTTGAACCAAGTTTATTCCATGAGTGTCCACCATATCTACCTATATGCGGTATTTACCTGCCGTTCCAAATAAATTTGCATGTGCCAAACTCTAAACCTTCAAATAATAATCTGTTTTGTATGCCCGAATCGCTCATGTAGCGACTAGGCTGTCAGTATCTTCCATGCTAGGTGGGTTATTCTCACGATGAGTGGACTCCGCTCATCATTCACGAGAAAATGGCTGGTAACTGGGATGCCCAGTCCTATGATTAATAGATCAAAAACAAAATCGCAAATAATTTAAACAAAACTCCCCTAGGATTGTTGATAGTTGGACGGCACCCGTTGTTTTGGACAAGCCGTGGAGTGTGATTGTTGGTGGAGGGGGAGTAAAATCTTTACTTTCTGTTTGGGAACCGCCTATAATGTATCTAGTATGGAAGATATTGGGAACTCTTGGTCGTTATATTGACAATGAAAGCATAACTCCCAAAATTATTTTCATCTCTGTTTTAGCTTCGAGCTCTGGCACCTCTGCAAATCCCTGCTTCCCTCTGCGAAGGGCCTATCTTTTACTTTTATGCAAGAGTCAGCAGTATTCCTTCTCATTCCAACCTACTCTTTAGTTGGCAAGCATCATGTGATGGGAAAGATCTAAGCATATATGGCCATTCAAATATATTTGATCATGAATTATTATTGTTGACATTATCCTTGAGGTAAAAGGTTGGGAGGCGAAACATTAAGCCCCTATCTTTCTCTGTGTTCGATGAATGCTATTTGTTCCAAAAATATGCTTTGAGTGGTAGCAATCATGGAAGACTATATGATAGTTGAGTATGTGGGATTTGCTAAATCAAAGCTCTTACATTGACCCTTCCTGAAAATAAGATGAATTGCAATTGTTTGATGACTGAGAACATAGTTTGTTAGTTTTCAAGAAAGTTTATGGTCTATGCTTTAACATGTGAATAGCTTGTTACTTGATCATGAAAAGTTTTATGAGTTGAGCTACTGTTATGACATATAATGATGCTAGAAAAGGTGATTGAAATTATCATTGATCAAACTTGTGCACCTGCTAGCATTCACACTTCATAAATTATTTCTTTTATCATTTACCTACTCGAGGATGAGCAGGAATTAAGCTTGGAGATGCTGATACGTCTCCAACGTATCTACAATTTATGAAGTATTCATGCTATTATATTATCCTTCTAGGATGTTTTATATGCATTTATATGCTATTTTATATGATTTTTGGGACTAACCTATTAACCTAGAGCCCAGTGCCAGTTTCTGTTTTTTTCCTTGTTTTTGAGTTTTACAGAAAAGGAAACCAAACGGAGTCCAATTGACGTGCTAATTTTTGATGATTTTTTCTTGACCAAAAGAAGCCCCCGGAGTAAAAGAGTTGGGCCAGGAGAGTCCCGGGCTGGCCACGAGGGTGGGGGCGCGCCCACCCCCCTGGGCATGGGCCCCTGCCTCGTGGACGGCTCGGAGACCCCCCTGACGTGAAACCTACGCCAAAAATTCCTATAAATACAGAAACCTCCAGAAAATAACCTAGATCGGGAGTTCCACCGCCGCAAGCCTCTGTAGCCACCAAAAACCAATCGGGACCCTGTTCCGGCACCCTGCCAGAGGGGGATCCCTCACCGGTGGCCATCTTCATCATCCCGGTGCTCTCAATGACGAGGAGGGAGTAGATCACCCTCGGGGCTGAGGGTATGTACCAGTAGCTATGTGTTTGATCTCTCTCTCTCTCGTGTTCTTGAGGTGGTACGATCTTGATGTATCGCGAGCTTTGCTACTATTGTTGGATCTTATGATGTTTCTTCCCCTCTACTCTCTTGTAATGGATTGAGTTTTCCCTTTGAAGTTATCTTATCGGATTGAGTCTTTAAGGATTTGAGAACACTTGATGTATGTTTTGCCGTGCTTATCTGTGGTGACAATGGGATATCACGTGATCCACTTGATGTATGTTTTGGTGATCAACTTGCGGGTTCCGCCCAGGAACCTATGCATAGGGGTTGGCACACGTTTTCGTCTTGACTCTCCAGTAGAAACTTTGGGGCACTCTTTGAAGTTCTTTGTGTTGGTTGAATAGATTAATCTGAGATTGTGTGATGCATATCGTATAATCATACCCACGGATACTTGAGGTGACATTGGAGTATCTAGGTGACATTAGGGTTTTGGTTGATACGTGTCTTAAGGTGTTATTCTAGTACGAACTCTTGAATAGATCAATCCAAAAGAATAACTTTGAGGTGGTTTCGTACCCTACCATAATCTCTTCGTTTGTTCTCCGTTATTAGTGTCATTGGAGTGACTCTTTGTTGCATGTTGAGGGATAGTTATATGATCCAATTATGTTATTATTGTTGAGAGAACTTGCACTAGTGAAAGTATGAACCCTAGGCCTTGTTTCCTAGCATTGCAATACCGTTTGTGCTCACTTTTATCATTAGTTACCTTGCTATTTTTATATTTTCAGATTACAAAAACCTATATCTACCATCCATATTACACTTGTACCACCATCTCTTCGCCGAACTAGTGCGCCTATACAATTTACCATTGTATTGGGTGTGTTGGGGACACAAGAGACTCTTTGTTATTTGGTTGCAGGGTTGTTTGAGAGAGACCATCTTCAACCTACACCTCCCACGGAATGATAAACCTTAGGTCATCCACTTGAGGGAAATTTGCTACTGTCCTACAAACCTCTGCACTTGGAGGCCCAACAACGTCTACAAGAAGAAGGTTGTGTAGTAGACATCAAAGCTTATCAGACAATCAGTGCTCTTCATTAGTCATTAGGCACATAGTTGGTGGTTTTTGGTGTCCTATCCAGAAAGTGGTACTAAGTTGTTACCCTAGCCCCAGCTGTGGTGGTTTTGGGTAAATAACTCTATTTGAGTCCAACAATAGTCTTATCTCGGTATGGACTATTTGTTGGAAAAGGATATGATTGTGATGGTTTGTTCCGCCTTTTCCTGGAGAATTTCTGTAATAGAGTCGTCAACCAAATTCATTCTGATGTGAATGAAACTGAGGTTTGGCATTCACGTCTTTGTCACATAAATTTTGGTTGTATGACGCGGCTGGCTAAGATGAATTTAATCCCGAGTTCTAAGTGCCATGCGTGTGTGCAAGCAAAGTAACCTCGTAAGCTTCACAAGCCTGCGAAGGAGAGACACCTGGCACCACTAGAGCTCATACATTCAGATCTCTGTGAGATGAATGGTGTGTTGACTAAAGGTGGAAAGAAATACTTCATGACTCTGATTGATGATTCCACTAGATTTTGTTATGTGTATTTATTAAATACAAAGGATGAGGCTCTACACTACTTTAAAATATATAAGGCTGAAGTTGAGAACCAATTTGAGAAGAAAATAAAACGAGTCCGGTCTGATCGTGGTGGATGATACGTCTCCAACGTATCTATAATTTATGAAGTATGCATGCTGTTATATTATCATTCTTGGATGTTTTACAATAATTTTATAGCAACTTATATAATTTTCTGGGACTAACCTATTGACCCAGTGCCCAGTGCCAGTTGATTTTTTCTGCTTGTTTTTTACATCACAGGAAATCAATATCAAACGGAGTCCCATAAATTGTTTGCCATGTTTTGCCTTCCTATGCCAGTTGATTCTTGCTCCCATAAATTGTTTGCTCACAAAATCCCTATGCATAGGAAGTGGGTTAGGCTTAAATGTGCTTGCCATGTGTTTCATGACGCTCCCATTGTGTTTCAATTCTTTACTTTTATGCGAGCATCATTAAAATCATTATGCCTAGCTAGGGGCGTAAAACGATAGCACTCGTTGGGAGGCAACCCAACTTGTATCTTTTTGCTTTTTTTTCTTCTGTTTTCACTAAAATACCCAATTATGCCTCTGATTATATGTGTTTTTGTGGTTTAGATTAGTGTT
The DNA here is from genome assembly GCF_018294505.1 of Triticum aestivum. Classification (NCBI taxonomy): domain Eukaryota; kingdom Viridiplantae; phylum Streptophyta; class Magnoliopsida; order Poales; family Poaceae; genus Triticum; species Triticum aestivum. Next base: position 37,625,632 of record NC_057805.1, read on the forward strand.
TGTGCCAAGCAAAGCCTTTAGGATCATGTTGGGTGATAGTTGATTTGATCTTCCTGAAAAATAGAAACTTTTGCGCTCACGAATAATTTTCATTTTTTACAGAAGCGTGATAAAATCCTGATTCTTTTTGCATAAGATTGATATACAAATTGCACAGGCTTTCCTAATTTTTCAGAATTTTTGGAGTAGTAGAAATATGGTTGGAGTACAGATTACTACAGACTGTTCTGTTTTTGACAGATTCTGTTTTCAATGCATAGTTTGCTTGTTTCCTAGTTTCTATGGCTTATATTGCTCAATATAAATTGTGAAAATGATATGCTACAGTAGGAATTGTGTGGAAATAATTATGAATCTTGTCTTTGACATTACCAAAGTGAAATAGTTTGCTCTTTATCATACTAACCTATCTCACGAAGTTCCGTTAAGTTTTGTGTGATTGAAGTTTTGGGTGAGATATTGATATGAGGAGAATAAGGAGTGACAAGACCCTAAGCTTGGGGATGCCCAAGGCACCCCAAGTTAATATTCAAGGAAGATCCAAGCAACTAAGCTTGGGGATGCCCCGGAATGCATCCCCTCTTTCGTCTCCAACATTGTCGGTAACCTCACTTAGAGCTATATTTTCATTCATCACATGATATGAGTTTTGCTTGGAGTGTCATTTTATTTTGTTAGAATTTGCTTGCTGTTATTTATAATAATGTTTTGCATCTTCCTTTTCAAAAAAAAATCAAGTATAGCCTTTGCCATGCTTATTTTGCAATCTATATGTTGTGTTTCAAAACAGAAAGTTTATCGCTGTTGCAAAAAGTCCTAGAAAAGTCAGAATGTGATAAAATGCTGAAACTTTTTGCGCATAAGCTCTGATAAATTTTCTACACTATGGTAAATTTTCATAATTTTTGGAGTTAAAAAAGTATGGATGCTCTTGCATTCTTTACAGACTGTACTATTTTGGCCGATTGCTGTTATGTTTGCATTGTTTGCATATGTTTGCTTGTTTAATGATTCTATTTGAGGATAGGAGTATTAAATATGAAGAGGCATTTAATATGCAATGTTGAATAATAAATTTAGTGATTTGCTACAGTAGAGAATGATAAGGTTTCGCATTGATTTATACTAATGTATCTCACGAGTTCTTGTTGAGTTTTGTGTGGATGAAGTTTTTAAGATTTAGGGAAACCGTGATATAAAAGGAATTAAGGAGACACAACACTCAAGCTTGGGGATGCCCAAGGCATCCCAATGATATTTCAAGAAGTCTCAAGCATCTAAGTGAATCATCACAAATCAAATTTGATCCCCATCAACTTATCTGAAGACAGATATGACATCATGATTAACACCTTGGGATGCAAAAGAGGTTATTTCCCACTCACATGTCTTGGATTGCCACTTGGTCTGGTTAAACCCTCTGTGGAGCAATGCCTTCCTATGGTGCAGAGAATTGCAAAAATGTGGGAAATATGCCCTAGAGGCAATAATAAAGTGCTTATTATTATATTTCCTTAGATAAAGGTTTATTATTCATGCTAGAATTGTATTGATCGATAACTTAAATACATGTGTGGATACATAAACAAATACTATGTCCCTAGTGAGCCCCTACTAGACTAGCTCGTTGATCAAAGATGGTTAAGGTTTCCTAACCATAGACATGAGCTGTCATTTGATAATGGGATCACATCATTGGTAGAATGATGTGATGGACAAGACCCATCCGTTAGCATAGCATATGATCGTTCAGTTTTTGCTACTGCTTTCTTAATGTCAAATACATATTCCTTCGACCATGAGATCATGCAACTCCTGGATACAGGAGGAATACCTTGTGTGCTATCAAACGTCACTTCGTAACTAGGTGATCATAAAGGTGCTCTACAGGTATCTCCGAAGGTGTCTGTTGAGTTGGTGTGAATCGAGATTGGGATTTGTCACTCCATATGATGGAGAGGTATCTTTCGGCCCTCTCAGTAATACAACATCACAAGTAGCTTGCAAGCAAAGTGACTAAGGAGTTAGTTACAAGATGATCTATCAAGGAACGAGTAAAGAGACTTGCCGATAACGAGATTGAACTAGGTATGGAGATACCGACGATCGAATCTCGGGCAAGTAACATACCGACAGACAAAGGGAACTATGTATGTTGTCATAAAGGTTTGACCGATAAGGATCTTCGTAGAATATGTAGGAACCAATATGGGCATCCAGGTCCCGCTATTGGTTATTGACCGGAGAAGCGTCTCGGTCATATCTACATCATACTCGAACCCGTAGGGTCCGCACGCTTAACGTTTGTTGGCGATATAATATAATATGAGTTATGTATGTTGGTGAACGAATGTTGTTCAGAGTCCCAGATGAGATCAGGGACATGACGAGGAGCTCCAGAATGGTCCGGAGGTAAAGATTGATATATCGGATGATAGTACTTGGTCTCCGGAAGGGTTTCGGAAAGCACCAGATAATTATCGGATCGCCGGAAGGGGTTCCGGGAGGCCACGGGAGCATATTGGGCTAAATGGGCCAACGAGGGGGAGCACACTAGCCCACATGGGGCTGGCACGCCCCACCTCATGGCAGCCGGCCCTAGGGAAGGAAGGAAGGAAGAGGGCCAGCCCCCTCTCTCCTTCTCTTCCACATGCTGGGAAAGGAAAGGGGAGGGGGTGCCTCCCCTCCCGCATTCCCCACAAGCGCCAAGAAGGAAAGGGGGCGGCCAGGGCAGGCGCCGGCCCCCTTGGGACGTGCCCTAGGCAGCCTCCCCTCCCCCTCCACCTATGTATATTAGAGGAGGGGAGGGGGCAAAACACACCACGTTTCCAAGCCCTGTGCGGCGCCCCCCTCTCCCTCTAGTTCCTCCTCCGTCCACATCCGTTGTGCTTGGCGAAGCCCTGCAGAAAAGTTTCACCACCACCGTCACCACACCGTCGTGCTGCCGGAACTCATCTACTACTTTGCCCCTCTTGCTGGATCGAGAAGGCGAGGACGTCATCGAACTGAACGTGTGCTGAACGCGGAGATGCCGTGCGTTTGGTGTTTGATCGGTACGGATCGTGAAGGTGTATGACTACATCAACCGCGTTGATACCGCTTAGCGATCTACAAGGGTATGTAGATGTTCTCCCCCTCTCGTAGCTATACATCTCTATAGATAGATCTTGCGTGTGCGTAGAATTTTTTTGTTTTCCATGCAACGTTTCCCAATAGTGTTATCAGAGCCAGGTCTATGCGTAGAAGATATGCACGAGTAGAACACAAAGGAGTTGTGGGCGGTGATGTTCATATTGCTTCCCACCAATGTCTTCTTTTGATTCGACGGTATTGTGGGATGAAGCGGCTCGGACCAACCTTACATGTCCACGCACATGAGACCGGTTCCACTGACTAACATGCAACTTGTTTTGCATAAAGGTGGCTAGCGGGTGTCTATCTCTCCCACTTTAGTTGAATCGGATTTGACTACAGCGGTCCTTGCAGAAGGTTAAATAGCAACTAGATAATCACTGTTGTGGTTTTGCGTAGGTAAGAACGGTTCTTGCTAGTTGCCCGTAGTAGCCACGTAAAACTTGCAACAACAAAGTAGAGGACGTCTAAATTGTTTTTGCAGGGCATGTTGTGATGTGATATGGTCTAGATGTGATATGATATATGTTGATGTATGAGATGATCATGTTTTGTAATAAGTTCACGACTTGCATGTCGATGAGTACGACAACCAGCAGGAGCCTTAGGGTTGTCTTTAATTATTGTATGACCTATGTATCAATCACTTAAGCGCCATGTAATTGCTTTACTTTATCGCTATGCATTAGCAATAGTTGTTGAAACAATAGTTGGCGAGACGACTCCGACGCAACGATGGAGATCAAGGTGTCATGCCGGTGACGATGGAGATCATGCCAATGCTTTGGAGATGGAGATCAAACCACAAGATGATGATGGCCATATCATGTCACATATTTTGATTGCATGTGATGTTTATCCTTTATGCATCCTATTTTGCTTAGAGCGATGGTAGCATTATAAGATGATCCCTTCACTTAATTTCAAGATAAAAATGTTCTCCCTGAGTATGCACTGTTGCCAAAGTTCGTCGTTTCAAAGCACCTCGTGATGATCGGGTGTGATAGATTCTACGTTCACATACAACGGGTGTAAGCCAGTTTTGCACATGTAGAATACTTGGGTTAAACTTGACGAGCCTAGCATGTACAGACATGGTCTCGGAACACTAGAGACCGAAAGGTCGAACGTGAGTCATATAGTAGATATGATCAACATGGAGATGTTCACCATTGGAGACTACCCCATCTCACGTGATGATCGGACATGAGTTAGTTGATTTGGATCATGTATCACTTAGACAACTTGAGGGATGTTGATTTAAGTGGGAGTTCATTAGTAATTTGATTAATTGAACTAAAATTTATCATGAACTTAGTCCTAATAGTTTTTGCAAATCTGTGTTGTAGATCAATGGCCTGTGCTACCGTTCCCTTGAATTTTAATGCATTCCTAGAGAAAGCTAAGTTGAAAGATGATGATAGCAACTACACGGACTGAGTCCGTAACTTGAGGATTATCCTCATTGCTACACAGAAAATTATGTTCTTGATGCACCGCTAGGTGACAAACCTGCTGCAGGAGCTGATGCAGATGTTATGAACGTCTGGCAGGCTCGATCTGATGACTACTCGATAGTTCAGTGTGCCATGCTTTACGGCTTGGAACTGGGACTTCAAAAGCGTTTTGAACGCCATGGAGCATATGAGATGTTCCAAGAATTGAAGTTAATATTTCAAGCAAATGCCTGGGTTGAGAGATATGAAGTCTCCAACAAGTTCTTTAGCTGTAAGATGGAGGAGAACAGTTCTGTCAGTGAACACATACTCAGAATGTCTGGGTACCACAACCACTTGACTCAGTTGGGAATTGATCTTCCAGCTGAGAGTGTTATTGATAGAGTTCTTCAGTCACTGCCACCAAGCTATAAAGGCTTCGTGATTTACTATAATATGCAAGCTCCAACAGCATCGACAGTCAGCTAATAACATACCCCCGTCTATAGGTCTGCTTGTCGTGCTTTCCCCCACGCGCATTTCCATCGTGACGACAAAGTCCACCTAGGTGACGTCTCGCCGCTGGGTCCACCAACGCCGCCAACCATGTTTCACGGTCTCCATTGGTTTCAAATCATGTTAGCTATTCTGTTGATCATATACAAGTATAAAACAAATAATTTTCTAGTGTACAATGTAAAAGGTACATGTTGGCATCACTGTGATGGCTTGTGAGATCCGTTATTTTTGTTAATGGATGTCTAAAAAGGCATCACATGTGTAAACTTGAGGATAAATCATTTTTCTCTGAAGAAAAAGGTTAAGCTTGAATCTACTTAGTGAAGAGATCTAAACATGTGTGGACATTTAAGAAAGTGCCTGTAATGCTTAAACCTTTTAAGTAACAAAGCGCCATTTTATTATTATTTTTAAGTAAGTGTGATTAATAATTTCACAGACGATAGAAGTAGAGAAACGATGTCTAGCCTGATGACATGATTCGGGGTGAGAGAAATAATGTCTAGCCTGATGACATGATTCAGGGTGAGCTTCTTCCGTGTTCCACTTCTTGCACTTGTTGGTGAGTTTCCTTGTTATAGCTATGATAAATATGACGAATTGTTTTTTTAGACCCCAAATCTCTTCCCTGGTTTTGTTGTTCATATAATATGATATTGAAATTTGGAGCAGGTGCTTGCGCATTGGTATGTCGGGGAAGGAATGGAGCAGAGGGAGTCCTCGAAGACGAGGGAGAATCTCAGCGTGAAGGAAAGGACTACGAGGGGGTGTGAGTCGAGGGTGAAGACGGCGAGAAGATCATAGTTTACACTAACTTTATTCTATGTTTACTTGATTTGACTGTATTGTCACCTCTAGAAGACATTTGGAACTAGTTATAAATTTGAAACCACGTACTAGCATGAAATAAAGTACTTCCCAAAACATCTAACATTATGGGACGGAGGGAATAAAATAGAGGAAAACAAGTACTACGAAAAACATATAAAGATGTTGGCACACGGTCGGCGTGGAACCCATCCGTTATCCATAACGACACACCGAGCAGGAAGAGTAGGCATGCATCCACCGGTTGGCCGCCCACACCATCATCAGAAGTTTGACTTATATGCACCAAAAACAGTCGACCCGATCGGTGGCCATCAAGCCCCCAGCCACCTCGGTGGATAAGGCGATCAAGTGGGCCACGTGAGCCCAACACAGATCTGGATCAAATGATCGTGCCGTTCAGCAGCACTACCTTTTTTTTTACTACAATAAAAAATTGCCCGGCCCTTTCCGCAAGCTGGGAGCCTCCTAGTGCTCGGCGCGTGGTAGCTGCTGCCTGCTGACGGCTTCCACCGTTGCGCCGGCGGCGCCCATTTGGCAGCGGTGGATTTGACGACGAGCGAGGCAGGAGTGGTTAGCCCGGCCCCGCTGACCCAATTAGTACGCTGGGGTTAGCTGAACCGCAGACCCAACCAGTAGCATCAGTAGTGCTTCGCGGCGCGTCAGCCCGTCCATTTGCGGAAGCAAAAGCGCAGATGAACGACCCAGACTCGACGACTCGTTGTCTCGTAGTAGGTGTCAGGAGGGCTGGTGACCGGTGAGCGGTGATTGCGCCGATGGCGAAGCGCATCGCGCGTCGCATCGTCGCTCTGCCGCAATGGAATAGGAATAATGCAAGTTCCTTTCCTTTCTTTTTCTGGAAGAGAAGAGAGGAGAGGAGCACCGAGCACGTAACGCAAAAGTGGCAGTACGCGTGTGTGTGGCGTACGTGCGACCCAGGAGAGAGCAAAACCTGAAGCAAAGCACACGGGTGCACGCACGCTAGCCTTGCTCGATTTCGAACTCGCTTAAATCTCGCGTTGTTTTTCACGGCAGGAAGTTGGTTAAGTTACGTTATTACGGTTCTCAGAAAAAAGTTACGTTATTACGGGCGAGCGCCCGACACCAACAGAAACGGAAGCCGTCAAAGGTGATTTTGATTTTTAAAAAGGCCACAACGGTACAAAAAATAAAAAGAAAACGATAAAAAAACCCGAAACGGCTCCGCGTCTCCGCCCCCAAAGCCCGGGTGCGCGGCTACCGAACCGAACCGCCCGATGGCACTTCAGCCGTAAATACCACCTTCTTTCCACCCCACACACGCACGCGCTGGCCGGCACGGGCGTGAAAAGGCCGTGGCCGTGGGGGGCCAGAAATTCCGAGACACGGAAAGGGGGACGAGAAAACCAAACGGAGACAGAGTTCGATAATTAGTAACCCGTTCGTTCGTTGGATCGAGCGACTGATTGATTCCCGTTATTAATCCGGTCTCTGTCTCTGTTGCCGTTCCCCTCCCCTCTCGTCTCGACAGTACTGCTGCCGCAACAACAACTAGGAAAGTAGTAGCCTTCACGACTAAATCCACCACTCACACCTCCCCCCACCCGCGTCGTCTCCTCCTTCCTGCTCCCTCGCCCTCTTCGGACGGAGCCCCGGGGTAGGGTAGGGCCTCCACCAAACCCTAATCATTCGGGGGCGGTGGCTCCCCCGCCCGCCCGCCCGCCCGCCGGCCGGCCTCGATCTGATTGATTGCTCCCGGTGGTTGCGCCCGCGCCCGCGCGGAGGCGCCGTGGTCAGGACCGGCGGAGGCTGCGCGCGGCGTGACGCGGAAGGAGGAGGAGGAACAGCAGGAGAAGGACGAGGAGGCGTTGATTCCGTGCGGGGCAGGGATGAGGTGGAGGCTGGCGGAGACGGGGAGGCGGCGGCGGTGAATGGGAGCGGCGGGACGCTGCGGGGCCCAGCTTACTACATGGATGCGAGCGGCCGCCGCGGGAGGGTGCTTTGGCTCGTCAGGCTCCAGGTGAGCTGCTGCCTCGATCCGGCTGGGGCGCCCGGGGCCAGCCCCCGGGTTTCGTGGATTTGGGGCGAAATGGTCCAGATATTCACTTTGCCTTGGAGGGATTTCGTATGAATTAATTCGCATTCTGGGTTTCTCGTGGCGATGTGGTAGATTTGGCCTGCCTTCTCTGGTGTAGGGTTTTACTGTTCCGCCGGGGAAGAAAGGGAATGTTTCTCCCGGAGAGCTATTTTTGGGCATCCGGGTCGCTGTTAAACCAGTGAAAGCAGATGAATCAAAACTTGCCGTTTTGGGGTGGATTCCTTGCTGTTTGCCTATTCAATTTGCTGATACAGTTCTTACCGGATGTGGTCCAGTACCATTACCAGGAGCTGCTGCATTTATATTGCTACACATAACTAATTCTTTCCTTTTTGCTTGTGCTGCAGATTGTGTTGATTCTAGTCTGCTCTGGAGGAGCTAGTGCAAATTCCGACGACGGCAAAGCATCATTGTTGCTGGAAGGCGCCGATGCTGGAGACAAGGATGTTTACCTTAGCCATTCCTGCATCCATGACGAAATACTACATCAGCGGCGCCGAGCTGGTCGGAAGGAGTATTCTGTTATGCCACAAGTCTACCATGTGCCCCGAGAGAAAGTGGAGCGCGTAAGAGGCAGGCAATTGTTGGGGGTGTCCTCTTGGCGTGCTCCACGGAGTAATGTCAAGAAGCCAATACGGATATACCTCAACTATGACGCTGTTGGGCACTCACCCGACCGGGATTGTAAAAATGTCGGTGACATTGTGAAGGTAGGTCTGGCGGAAGCTTATGATCGCGCCAGGAGCTGCTTTAATATCCTGGTTGTAATGCTCAGTTTGCTGTTTGGTTTTGCTAGCTCGGTGAACCGCCTGTACCATCAGCACCAGGAACACCTATCTGTTCTCCTCATGGAGACCCACCATTGGTGGGAGATTGCTGGTACAATTGCACCTTCGAGGATATAGCTGGGGAGGACAAGAAGCAACGGCTTCGAAAGGTGCAGTTCTTGTGCTTTTGGTGGTTCTGTCTGTCACGTGTCACTTCGATCTGAAATGTGTCATAGCTTAAAAAGAAGAGGATACGCTGTTGTCATGTTATTCTGTGTGCTAAATGCTGAGTTGGATTACTGGCAGGCACTGGGACAAACAGTAGAGTGGTTCAGAAAAGCTTTAGCTGTTGAACCAGTCAAGGGGAACCTGCGGCTCAGTGGGTACTCTGCTTGTGGCCAGGATGGAGGCGTACAGCTTCCCCATGCGTATATTGAAGGTAATTTGCCGTTATAATTAGGTCATCTTGTAGCCTTTTTGATCTGGTTCTCCATTGATTTCCCCCTGAATTGCAGATGGTGTTGCTAATGCTGATTTAGTACTCCTAGTAACAACTAGACCAACAACAGGCAACACCCTTGCATGGGCTGTAGCCTGTGAACGGGACCAATGGGGTCGTGCAATTGCAGGTTTGTAAACCCACTCACATTCGCATACAAATATTAGCAGGCGGGAGAGGTTGTAATGCTATTCTGAATTAACATATGCATGTTCTGAATTTAGGACATGTTAATGTGGCCCCTCGTCACTTGACGGCTGAAGCAGAAACATTACTTTCTGCTACTTTGATTCATGAGGTCATGCATGTTCTAGGCTTTGATCCTCATGCCTTCACACATTTTCGTGACGAAAGGAAAAGAAGGCGTGATCAGGTAATTGACGATGTCTTTCCTCTTATTGGTGTAGTATATTTCCATCTGCTGCTGTGGATCCCAGTGTTAAGTGCTGATGATTGCTTTGTTGTATTTGGGTTAGATGTAACAGTCAAAACTGCTTTTGCCTTTTATCTTTAAAGGGCTTATGACCGAAGCGCTCAACAATCCAGTGGGCACTACAGTTGTTAGGCAGCCTTACATGTTAGTTACCAACTTACCATATCAGCCTAGTATTATGACTTAGGTTTAAGCTGAGAAGTTACGAATAATCTCCAAGTTTACAAGTACTAATAAGTCAAGAGGTATTTGCACAACTTCTGGGGCTTATCTATTAAGAAATGAGCCTGTTGGAATGTTTGGCATATGTGCTGTAAACCCAGCTTATGAGATTATTATTATTAATCGCAATCCATTATAAGAAAAGCCAGAAAGGCCTGTACGCATATTGAGAAACAACCAATTGGCAAACCTCAGCACTTGTGGTTAAATAGTCCACTATGCAATGGAATATTTGTTGATGCTTTCAAATCTCTCCCAGCAGCCATTTGATATCCGTGCTAAAGCCTTTTTATGTGTAATGAGCATTAACTGGCTTGGTAGCTGATGCGTGCACGCCTTGCTAAGGAGTATACCCAAGTGGCTTGATATTCATTACATATGATTCATATAGAATGATAGACCATAATTTTCTTCCATGCCTTGGTGCAATAGGCAGCGCATCACTTCTCACTCAAGTAGTTGTTGGAAACGAACCTATACAAGAATGTCCCATAAGTGAGGACCATGATTGGGAGAACTGTGTATGTTCCATACAACAACAACAAAGCCTTAAGCCCCAAACAAGTTGGGGTAGGCTAGAGCTGAAACCCAAAAGATCTCGCAACAAACTCATGGTTCTGGCACATGGATAGCAAGCTTCCACGCATCCCTGTCCATGGCAAGTTCTTTGGTGATACTCCAACCCTTCAGATCTCTATTTACGGACTCCTCCCATGTCAAGTTCGGTCTACCCTGACCTCTCTTGACATTATCAACACGCTTTAGCCGTTGCTGTGCACCAGAGCTTCTGGAGGCCCCTGAATATGCCCAAACCATCTCAAACGATGTTGGACAAGCTTCCCTTCAATCGGTGCTACCCCAACTCTATCTCGTATATGTGGCCACACATCCATCTCAACATGCGCATCTCCGCCACACCTAACTGTTGAACATGTCGCCATTTAGTCGGCAAACACTTAGCGCCATACAACATTGCAGGTCGAATCGCCGTCCTATAGAACCTGCCTTTTAGCTTTTGTGGCACTCTTGTCACAGAGAACGCCAGAAGCTTGGTGGCAATCATCCATCCGGTCAATGGTTCACATCTTTACCGATATCCCCATCCTTCTGCAGCATCGACCCCAAATATCGAAAGGTGTCCTTCTGAGGCACCACCTACCCATCAAGGCTAACCTCCTCCTCGTGCCTAGTAGTACTGAAACCGCACCTGATGTTACTCGGTTTTGGTTCTACTAAGTCTAAAATCTTTCTATTCCAAGGTTTGTCTCCATAGCTCTAACTTCCTATCAACCCCTGTCCGACTATCATCGATTAGCACCACATCATCCGCGAGCATACACCATGGGATATCTCCTTGTATATCCCTTGTGACCTCATCCATCACCAAAGCAAAAAGATAAGGGCTCAAAGCTGACCCTGGTGCAGTCCTATTTTAATTGGGAAGTCATTAGTGTCACCATCACTTGTTCGAACACTTGTCACAACATTATCGTACATGTCCTTGATGAGGGTAATGTACTTTGCTAGGACTTTGTGTTTTTCCAAGGCCCACCACATGATATTCTGCGGTATCTTATCGTACGCCTTCTCCAAGTCAATGAACACCATATGCAGGTCCTTTTGCTCCCTGTATCTCTCCATAAGTTGTACCAAGAAAATGGCTTCCATGGTCGACCTCCCAGGCATGAAACCAAACTGATTTTTGGTCATGCTTGTCATTCTTCTTAAGCAGTGTTCAATGACTCTCTCCCATAGCTTCATTCTATGGCTCATCAGCTTAATTCCATGGTAATTAGTACAACTTTGCACATCCCCCTTGTTCTTAAAGAGTGATACTAATATACTCCGTCTCCATTCTTCTGGCATCTTGTTTGCCTGAAAAATGTGGTCGAAAAGCTTAGTTAGCCATACTATCGTTATGTCTCCGAGGCTTCTCCACACCTCAATGGGGATACAATCAGGGTCCATCGCCTTGCCTCTTTTCATCCTTCTTAAAGCCTCCTTGACCTCAGACTCCTCGATTCGCCGCACAAAACACATGCTGGTACTCATCAAAGGAGTCATCCAGTTCAATGCTAGAATTCTCATTCTCCCCATTGAACCCGCCATCTATGCTTTATCTCCGCATCCTTCACCAGGAGCTGGTTTGCTCTGTCCTTGATGCATTTGACTTGGTTGACATCCCTTCTCTTCCTCTCTTCGATCTTGGCCATCTTATAGATGTCCCTTTTGCCTTCCTTCGTGTCTAAACCGTTGGTAGAGGTCCTCATACGCCCGGCCCCTTGCTTCACTCATAGCTCGCTTTGCGGCCTTCTTTGGCACCTTGTACTTCTCTATGTTGTCTACATTCTTATCTAGGTAAAGGCGTTTGAAACAATCCTTCTTCTTAATAGCCTTCTGGACATCATCGTTCCACCGCTAGGTATCTCTAGCTTCGCTTCTACTTCCCCTGGATACTCCAAACTCCTCTGAGGCCGCCTTACGGATGCAAGTCGCCATCTTCATCCACATATTGTTTGCATCACCTCCTTCCTCCCAAGGGCCCTTCTTAATGACCCTCTCCTTGAATGCCCGAGCTACCTCCCCCTTGAGCTTCCACCACTTTGTTCTAGCGACTTTGGCACGCTTATCCCGCTGGACACGAATCCGAAAGCGGAAGTCAACCACCACAAGCTTATGCTAAGGGACAACACTCTTTCCAGTATTATCTTACAATCTAGGCAAGCATGCTTGTCTTCTCTTCTCGAGAGGATGAAATCTGGCTAGAGTGTTGACCACTACTAAAAGTCACTAGATGTGATTCTCTCTTTTTCAAGAGGGTGTTAGCTATGATCATGTCGTAGGCTAGAGCAAAGCTTAAGACATCTTCTCCTTGATTCTTGATGCCATATCCGAAGCCCCTATGCACCCCTTAAAAACCAGTGTTAGATGTACCCACGTGGCCATTGAGGTCTCCTCCTATGAAGAGCTTCTTGCCAATAGGTACACTCCTAACCATGTCCTCCCGGCCTTCCCAGAACTCCCTCTTGGTGTTTTCATTGGGGCCTACTTGCGGGGCATACGCATTGACTAAGTCCCCAACTACCACCTTGACCAGGATAACCCGGTCCCCACGCCTCTTGACGTCTACCGCTCCATACTTGAGGCTCTTGTTGATCAAGATGCCTACCCCATTTCTGTTTGCAGTCATCCCCATGTACACTTGAAGCCGGTATCCTCCACCTCGTTCGCCTTTTGTCCCCTCCATTTGGTTTCTTGGACACAAAGGATATCAACACCTCTCTTCACCGCTGTATTAACTAGCTCCCGAAGCTTACCTCTGTCAGGGACCCTACGTTCCAGCTACCTAAGCGGATCCTCCTAGGCTCGTCTAGCTTCCTTACCCTTCGTACTCGTCGAGTCAAATGCGAAGACCCTTGCTTATTTTTCACTACATCCGAGCGTCGATGTAGCGCGCCACTAAGGATGCGACGACTCGATCCTTGCTCACTTGCCACCGTATCCAGATCAAGATACGGCGGGCCACCAGGGGGTGACGGCCCGATCCCCATTTGATACCACACCCGGGTTCCGATATGGCGCGTCGCTGAGAGGGTTACGCCCCAATGATTTTCTTTTGGGTTTCATCTCCATAAGAGTGGCTGAGTTTTGACGTTGGCTCGCCAAGTCTATTACATCCCTCCTCCTTTACCTGGGCTACATGCTATGTTGAGACAACATAGGCGGAGTTAATCGTGTATGTTCTATGCAAGTGAATTTCTGGATTCTTAAAGAGACAATCTCAAGTCTTAACTCTATTCTCTATTTCTCTTCCTTATTTATAAAGGTTGGAGTTGGTGGTGAGTTCACATGTGGGATCAACAATCTTCACCAATAAAAAAATGCACCCTTACCCACATGTGGGACTAGCAACCTTCCAAGAGACATAAATAAACAAATGTACTTTTACTCACATGCGGGACCTAAAACTAATAAACAAGTACGCTACTATTTTCATGTGAGACCAACACTTGCAGAATGCACAAATAACAAATGCAAAAATGTGACTCCAACTCAAAATTATGCTCTTGTTTTCAGTTTCTCTTTCCAACCAAGCTCTTCCAATCCTATATCTGAGAATGAGTGAACAAATTGTAATTCCAAAGTGATGGTAGACACTGCCCTTCTACCCGATAATGACCTTGTGCAGTCAACTTACTAATGCCTATTCTCATATGTTTCAACATTCAAAATTTTATGTCTTGCAAAGAACCTACCCTGACCGCTTAAGATTCTCCAATGCCTGCAGCATGATCTTTTGATATATTTTCACTATTTTAAATCATGAATCACGTGCAAAGGCCGCAGGACACCAACGTATTTTTACGACTTCCTAAGCCAGTGACCTAACTCCTTGTATTTTATAGTTTTACAGTAGCAACACACGGGCATTGTGCTAGTAATATCTCTTATAAACATTTGAGTTGGTGGTGTTCACCTTCAAAGATTACCTCTTAGGTCGGCAAGAAATTTGTTACCGCAGTTATCATATATTCTATGTAGTGGACAGGTGTATCACGACCTTTGATTAGCTGGTCCGGTTGACGTATGTTTTGAGATATCTCTTTATTTGCACAAAGCTGGGGACTACGATGACACATGCGTTTAAACAACTCAAGCAATAAAAAGAACTTACATAACAATGCATGAGCATTTAACTTCAGTAGCAACACACAGGTATTTAGCTAGTTAGAATGAATTATCTTATCAGCCTGTGGGCCCATGATCCACACCCCACAGGATGATCAAGGGTGTGCACAACTGGACTTTGACATGTCCTGTCCAGCAGGCCCTTGTTGGCACTAACCCTTCGCCCTCTCCCTCTAACCTCTTTTTCTTGGCTGATTGCATTATAGCTTCAAAGGAAATGAATTATCCTCCAAAAGAAATCCAGTTTCTGCTGTCGTTCTCTTCACAAAATACCTTCTGGTGATTTGTTGCTAAGAGAATGCAAAACTCACTTGGATTTCGGCCAACCAACAGCCTGATTTCCGCGTGTGTAGCTCATGATGAATTTGCGCCTTGTGACCAGAGTAAACCGGGACCATGTTCTTGTAATCTTTGAGCCCTTCAGCACTAGGTTCTTTTTTTGAATGATTTAAAGATTCCTCACCACGCCTGCCATGTGGTCTTCAGCACTAGGTTCGAGTCCATTGGTTTGGCACAAGGACAGGCCATTGTTTGGTGCTCATCTTTTCGGTCTTCCGCTCTTGTGCACTGATGTTCAGAGATTCACAAAATCTCTCTCTCCTGTTAGGTAAAGGATTTAGTTGAGGCTTTATGTTGGAAATTATTGTCCCTTTCGCTAAAAAAATCCTCCTGTGCAGTCATATCGTTCAGTTGTTTGTGGGAAAAAAAAGGTTTTCTGCAAAGGAGCATACTTGGGGTACCTCTTAGAGTCTAAGGGAGAAGAGCTTTAGAAAGAATACACATCACCACATATATTCAGTTTCTCCAGTGCAAAACTTTTATTTCCATTGATTAGTAGTATAGCCTGAAAAACTATGTGGAAGTACTTTTGCCATATCTCTTTTTGATGATAGCTTATGCCCCTTGCCTAGTTTGCATTGCACACTGATCTCGATCTGTTAGGAGCTAGGGTTCTGCCGGTTCTAGGGCGGAGATTGTAGGGGAAAGATGGAGGAAGACGAGGTCGAGGGCGCAGCGGCCGGTGGCTGGGCACCGTCCTTGCGTGGTGGAGAAGAGGCGGCGGCGGCGCAAGAGGTGGCTACGGTTAGGTCTCCCGGCTCCCTAAGGGAAGCCGAGCAAATACTGATTGCTTCTTGCTTGATTAGATTGATACATCTCCTCTCCTTATATAGAGAGGTTTACTTGACTCCTAAGCAAACGACCCTAATACCGATAAGATAATTGGGCTACCCTAATAACGATAAGATAACTTGGGCCACAGCCCACCTAATATGCCAGTCATAACACGATCTCTCTCTTTTCAGGTTACTGTTCAGGCTTTGGACGAAAAGCTTGGAAGAATGGTTACCCGTGTTGTCCTTCCCCGAGTTGTAATGCACTCTAGGCATCATTATGGAGTAAGTAGTAACTGAAGATTTGTGAGCTATGTTGAATCTTTTGGATTGTTCATGTGATTGCCACTGTCAATCGCTTCTCCATTTTTATATGGCACTTACATAAAGAAAGCTGCTTTGTACTAATTGATACATTTCTTCATCGTGTTAGGCGTTTTCCCAGAACTTCAGTGGGCTGGAATTGGAAGATGGCGGAGGCAGGGGTACCTCAGGTACTGCCATAACATAAATCTCTACAGTTTGATGTTTGTATTTTCTGACATTTATGTATTATATGAGTTGAGAATACCCCCAGTTGTGTAGATTTCCTCCCTTCACTAACATTTGACACTCTTAACAGGTTCACATTGGGAGAAAAGACTCTTAATGAATGAGATCATGACTGGGTCGGTGGATACAAGATCAGTGGTTTCAAAGATGACACTAGCATTATTGGAGGACAGTGGATGGTATCAAGCTAATTATAGCATGGCTGAGCATTTAGACTGGGGTCGAAATCAGGGAACAGAGTTTGCGATCTCTCCCTGCAATTCATGGAAAGGGGCATACCGCTGCAACACAACTCAACTATCAGGATGCACATACAATAGGGAGGCAGAAGGTTACTGTCCTATAGTTAGCTATAGTGGGGACTTGCCCAAGTGGGCTCAATATTTCCCTCAAGCCAATAAAGGTGAGATAAATGGTCCTTTTTTCTGACATTATACGGGCTCAAATGACATCGAGAACTCTTAATGTGGATTTAAGTTTTCTGTTTAATCGCTGTTAGTTCTTACACCTCCTCTTAGTTGAGGGGTGGCACACAATTTTTTCTGTACTAAATGCAGAACTTTGGTTGGGTGCAATTAGTATATAGCCGTTGGTATGTTAGGACTTGGGAGTACCCCATCAATCCACTCTATCCTCTCTGAAAGTGTGCAAAGCTTTGCCTTCTGCTGCTGTTTCGCAATAATCTCCCATTGCAGAGTAAGTTGAATCACCTAATCCAAGAGGTGATCCTGATAAGCTATTGAGGGGATCAGTTTTAGAACTATCTCTGAGGTTAAAAAATCAATTATTCTTTCTGGAAGTCTCTTTTTTCATGTTCTATTCAATCTTAGGGTCTGTTATGCATTTTGGTTTCAGAAAGCACTTCATTTTCTTTGGCTGCTGTCGTGCTGTAACAGAGACATATTACTCGCACACCAGAAAATGAGTACGGATCACCTAGTAATTAGATTACGTCACAACACACAACAACAGAAGGACCCTCCATCCTTTTTTATCTTCTTTCCTTCTTAATCCTTCGATACTTGTATGTCAGCATGTTATGTTTTGAGTTTCTCATACACAATTTCACCTCTGTAGGTGGACAGTCATCATTAGCTGATTACTGCACATATTTTGTTGCTTATTCCGATGGCTCATGCACTGACGTAAATAGTGCACGAGCACCTGACAGAATGTTAGGTGAAGTACGAGGAAGTAACTCGAGGTGAGACTGCTGAAGATAATTTGGATGCATGCTCATTATAAAACACCCCGTTTCACAATTCTTACCGTTTTCTGAAAATTCGCCAACGTACAGGTGTATGGCTTCAACACTAGTGCGAACTGGGTTTGTCCGTGGATCTATGACCCAGGGAAATGGCTGTTATCAGCATCGCTGCACAAATAACTCCTTAGAGGTGACTATTGTTCCATTTATTAATTATTATATCACTTTGCACTAAGTTAAACTTTGCTTGGACCCTGTCTTTTTCCAAATATTCTCGTACAGTGTTATATTTTTATTCCAGGTGTGGTGTCCCTGTTATTTGTAATGTTCATCATAATAATTGCCAAAATATAATCTATGGCTATAGGAACTTATGTTCAGTTCTTCACTCCTAAAATTCTAGATGGCAGTGACAGTAAGTTCAGTCTACTTCACGACAGTTCATGTGCACCAATGGTAATCTTGTGTGCAGATTTTAAAATGTCGAATATGGTTATGGATTTAATCGACAACTCTTGTCACCATTGCATTTGTATGGAGATTGAGTGCCACGTGATTATGCTATTTTTGCTACCTACAATGCAGTCATTCAACTAGCTTTCTCAATTTTTTTGGTGATTATCTTCCATGTTTTGTGTTTTTTAACTGCATCATCATACTGTTTCCAATACTGGCCTCATCACATTTGATCAAGCAATGAATTATAAACCATGTTCCTAGTGTCAATTTTTAAATGCTGTCGAACAATGATAGGTTGCTGTTGACGGCGTCTGGAAGTCATGTCCAGAATCTGGTGGCCCAGTTCAGTTCCCAGGCTTCAATGGTGGGTTTTGTTGTCTATGGTGTATTAAATCAAGCTCCGTTCTTTAGTTCTCACTTCTTACTCAAGTTAATTTTGTGCTGAAGGGGACTTGATTTGCCCGGCATATCATGAATTATGCAACACTGTACCAGTCCAAATAAGTGGCCAGTGCCCCAAGTCGTGCAGTTTCAATGGGGATTGCATTGCTGGAACCTGCCACTGCTTCCCTGGGTTTCATGACCATGACTGCAGTAGAAGTGAGTATACAGCTGCACAGCCCTGGATTTGTCTTTTTTTTTCAGTTATCAACTTTTTCAGCACAAAATTCTTTAATTTTGTATCCTTGAAATGATGATGAATAACCTGGAGGTTCAAGTGAAACATTCTTGTTGTCCATTAACAGTTTTGGTCCCAAACGTGCCATGCAACTTTTGTCGTGTTCTGTTTCATGTGAATTGTCAATCAGGATGAGGCAAATAGCCAACATGTACAATCTGCAATTATTGGTTATACGAAGAATGTGCAGTCCTTGATTTCATGAGAAATTGGCATGATCGCCATCCTGATATATTGAAGTGCTCATTCTGTTTACTAACTAGTGTTGGTTTGGGTCAACAGGATCTTGCCCAGACAAGTGCAGTGGTCATGGTATATGCAAAGCTAATGGGATCTGTGAATGCGAAAGTGGCTGGACTGGAATTGACTGCTCAACAGGTAAAAGCTTAATAACTAAAAGTCTCTATAGATGCACACATCTATTACTGCGGGCTGTATTCATGAGGTTTAGGCCATGGTGAAGGCCTGAGGAATTTTGCATGCCAACTTCCATATATTGGAAATTTTTTGCATTGTGGGACGAAAGACATGGTTTGTGATATCTGTAAAGTTTACAATTTTAGAACGATCAAACATCGAAAACTCACAATGCGTTGATTAGCTTGGGCCCCTTATTTGCTCTGCTCTTAGTTGAACAAGCAATAGTAATGTCTTGTTTCCATTGTATGCAGCGGTTTGTGATGAGCAGTGTAGTTTGCATGGAGGGGTTTGTGACAATGGTAAATGTGAGTTTCGATGTTCAGATTATGCGGGCTACACTTGTCAAAAGGGTTCGACAATACTGCCCAGCCTGTCAATGTGTCATGATGTACTGGTTCGGGATTCTGATGGGCAGCATTGTGCACCAAGTGAACTCAGCATACTACAGCAACTCGAAGCAGTAGTTCTTGTGCCAAATTACAATAGATTGATGCCAAGTGGGCGGACCTTCCTTAACTTCTTCAACAATGCCAATTGTGCAGCAGCGGCGAAGCGGCTGGCTTGCTGGGTACTGCTCCCTCTGACCATTTCTCAAATGTTTATGTCATTAACTTCCTTCTGATATTTCAAATTATGTAGCCCCAGTTGCTTACCCATGAGATTATATTTTGCCATTAAGTGCTGCGTTAGAAGAACATATTGAGTACAGCTTGCATTAAGTGGGTGAATAATGGCACTTAGATTATCTTCCTATTTTTGGAATGTTTAACTTCAGCTGCATACTTACAAGAAGTTTAGTCTAGAGCTTCTAAAAACAAGCATAATAGATTAAGTTGCACAACTTACCTCAAATAGACCAATAAATGCCACTTTGAAGAAGCATATATACTTAAAGTAGTGGTGATGTTTAAGCTAATAGACAATTTTATTGGCCATGCGGCAATGCCCTCCTTGTATATGTGGCCTTATAGTTTTGTGCTGTTAAGAGGGAAAACTGTCTTCTCATCTCATTCTTATTACTCCATTGATCAGATCTCAATTCAAAGGTGCGACGAGGATGGGGACAACAGGCTTCGGGTATGCTACTCCGCTTGCGAGTTGTACAATACGGCATGTGGGGCGGGTCTTGATTGCTCGGACCAGACCCTTTTTAGCAAGAGGGAGGAAGAAGAGAAGGGCGTTCCATGCACAGGATACGGCGAGAAGAAGTCTTCCTGGATATGACAACTTCCTGGGGAGCGCTTCTTCCCCTTATTACTCTGGCTGAAGCTCAGAGGTGTAAAGTATAAGCCGCATTGCCCTATCCATATTCATTTTCGTTTTTAGCCAATGCTTTCCAATTGTAGGATACGGAAAGTAGAGGTCCATTTCGCCTGGGCACCCGAAGATGGGTGCCTGGTGTCAGTATCTGGGTCTTCTCTTTGTTTAGAAGGTTAGTCTGACTGGAGGAGGCATGGAGTGGGAAGCTGGGTGGTGGGTGGTAGGTTCCTTTTTCTTCTTCGTCAGAGAATAGTGGAGGGAAGAATGTAAATGTTAATGTGTGTTGTAATCCATGACTACATTCTTAACAGAGCATTTCAATGAGAGAAGAAGACCCTGTGCTTTGCCTTGCATGATCAATGTTAATCTGATGCTCATATCCACACACATTCATGACATACCTGCCTTTTCTTGTCGAACCTAAATTCGTCAAAAGAGTGAATGCTAGTGAGCTAATGATAAAATGTTACCAACACGACATCTCATCGTTGAATAATTTTCGTGAGTGACACTTCTATCAGATTTCGCCGTTTTGCATCATAGTTCATGTGCACCGTTAGGGCCTGGCGGCTCAACTTGGATTCTTCCATTTTACAGTACTGTTCATCATGAGCTCATCTCTGCGGTACAGATCAACTTTGCATACTAAAAATGAAACATAGCACATAATGATTGAAGAGATGACATGCTTATGTTTTTATTGACATTATTATTCCCTTCTGTTTCTAGACAACATATCAGCATTTGCACTAGTGTACAGTATCCTGGAACCAGCAAAGCTAATTTAGTGGCTTCATTTGACATGCAAGCAGCTAATTCAACCGTGTTGGTGCTCAAAGTACGGCTGTTCCAAAGGCGACATCATTGTTTCTGGCCGTGTTCTTTGTCGAGGGCATACCGGCAGTAACATCTCCTTCGATACCACATTCATTCTTGCCCCTTATGATCTTGAAGTATCCGTCCTACAATGCATTGCCATTTTTTTTTATTAATTCAGCCCAATACTATGTTAACAACATTCACTGGTATACTTTAATAATGCGAGGAATTTGTCGCAAACTTACATCACCCCAGCCTCTGTTCCACTGATTTGCAAGAAGCTGAAAAGCAGAACACAAAGAAAACATATCAGGACTTGATCATTGGTTAACAAATAGTGTGATATGGGGAATCAACAAGATACCCAGTAATCCTCGCCAGCATCACTGGTTCCCCAACCGATCAACTTGACGGCGTGACCTCCCATCACGCCACCTGTGATGTGCTTGTACACTCCTGACTTGTAGTGTGCGAAGTCCTTCACAATTTGGCAGTACTAAATCAGCAACCCGAGAAATAAGAAACATTATTGCATGTTTCATTTCTCACTAGAGTGCCTACGTTAGTTGTTTCTAAGGTTTTGCTAATAATTTAGAGCAGTAACTGCAACCCATGGTCCGCCACGACTTCTGCTAAATAGCATTTTTTAGAACCTTGGGTTAAAACTCAGAAATAGGAAAAATACTAAAAGTTTACCTCATAAACGGTGAAAGCAACTTCTACAGGGCCATTTTTGTAGACCTCTGCCATGATATCATGGGGATTGGAATGTACTCTGTACGCGTTAACACTGAAATGCTTATTTTCCTTCCACACTTGGTTCTCCACCTTGCATTTCCTTTGACATTTTGGTGTAGGATAAGCTGGCTCGCATCCAGGATGCTGGCAACCAGTCTGATCGAAGTATGGATCGCACTGCCAAAGAGTGGTTTTTCTTTTCCGGGTAAGTGGTATGCCAAGCAGAATTTTATACAGCAAACAGGGGAAAGCGCTACTTAAGTAAATATACATTAATATGAAACAGGAGAAAACCCAAAATGATGAAGCTAACAAAGCAGCCGCCAAGGATGGACATGATCTAACTTTCGGCCATTGTAGGCCAGGAAAGAGAAGCCATATATGTGCATCGGATCAATTTTCATGAAGAACAATGGAAATTTCGACAATGGTTCATGTATTTTATGTTTCGTGGTAAGCTGCATTGCTGCAAGAATTTTCCTAAGCTTTAAACAAAGACACTTGTATTTTTTTTTCTCAAAGCAACTTGGGATGAATTTATATAATCAGTAAAACTGTAGAATACAATATGCTCGTACTAACTACTACTCCCTCCGTCCACTATTATAAGATGTTTTGGATATTTCAATATGGACTACATACAGACTGAAATGAGTGAAAAAACACACTAAAGCATGTCTACATACATCATCTTATAATAGTGCACAGAGGAAGTAACTCCCTTATGGCCTTATGTTTTGATTCAAATATACACTGTTAGAATTTCGCACCACATAGCATCTATGCACTAATTCAACTGTAAGATTTACAGAAGAATTTCAGTATATCTCGCATTAACAACTGCCGAGACGTTGAGTTTACATTGCAATGTTTGACATATTCCACACACCAACCATTTTATTAGATAACAGAAACTTATCGCTCTTGGAGGATCGGAACATTCAAGTGGTACAAAGTGGAAAAGTATCATATATACCTCCTCAGTGACGACGCCACTGCGACGGAAGTAGCGCCATGCGCTGATAGGATATCCTCCATTACAACCGCTACCACATAGAAAACCACAGCAAGCCAGTAGGTCATTGACCGAAAGTGTGACGCTCTGCAAGGAGTACAAACAGCAACTTGGTTATGTAAGGATAAGGACCAAACGTGCCTGTTTGAAAGTAGTTTGAGAGCAGATACATCGTTCATATGCACTCACCATGTTGAGATGAATACAGAAACGATCCTGGAGAGCTTCCACGGCAGCAAAGGCCCAACAGGCACCACAGTGACCCTGCCATTGTTAACCAATACATACATAATACCTTGAGCACCTTGCATGATTCAGTAAGCATTCATGGAGCTAACAATTTAAGGTAGTGTGAATATTCTTACTTGATCTGCTCATGAGATTCCGCGTTTTTCCAGTGTATTGGAAAGGTGGAGAGGAAATGGAGTGAGTCAAAGTAATCAAAAGGATGCAGGTAACCAATTTCTGGATGAAACTTGAAAGTGGGTCAACATTGGGTTATCTTGTTGAACTTACCAAGTATGTTCCCAATTGTGCTGCAACTGGACCATTGAGTTCTAGCGTCAAACTCCTTGGGGAGACCCACTGATTCTGGATGGGTTTTGATCGGAACACCAGCGAGCAAACCCGGAGGCGTTGGCTTCACTCCCAGGATATGCTTGAATTGCTCAATCTGCATGGAAGAGGGTGATTTTCAGGTCAGAATACAAGGAAGAAAAAAAAATGTTGCCTTGGTGACAACAACAGGAGGGCATTGCTGTTTAGTTTTACAGTGTAGTTTGCGAAGTAGGGGTTGTGTCCAGCCGTCCACCCGGCATTGGGATGCTTGTTGACCGTCTGAATGATGTCTTTCTGCGACAGTACAATACAACACCATATCATGAAGAGTAATACAAACAATAGATTTAGAGATGGTGTCAATTTGAGTGGGACTAAAAGTCACCTGGATGATTCCTAGGGAATGCTCTGCCTTGGCTGCTCCGACTAGCTGCATGGACATAGAGATGTCAAGCAAATATGTACTACTACCTCCTATCCAAATTAATTGTCGCAGCTCTAGTACAACTTTAGTATAATTTGGATAGGAGGGAGTATGTGATTTGGCTAACTGCGTAACATCGTGATCCTATCCATTCGATGTTACTTGCTAGGATCAGGTTTTTGTTCTTACGCGCACACACAAAAACAGAATTTTGTTTCAGAGCTACTCTATTCTACTTTCAGTTTCAGTGTTGGCATAAGCTTATCAGGGAAAGGCGTGGCCTAAGCTGGCTCGCCATCGAGCTCCAACAGCACGGCGCGGGAGGCCCCTCCGCTGCGGGTCCTCCCGGCGAGGACGGTCGGGGCCCATTAAGCTTGCGATCCTCAAAGTTTCCCTAAACGGAAAACCGTACCCTGCTAAATTGCTAATCTCCGCAAGTTTGGTAACGAACCAGACCGGATCTGTGAGAGTTGACTCGAGCGGCGACGGGATCGATCGGGGGAGAAGAAGCGAACCTGCGGGGCAGCAGCGACGGCGGAGAGGACGACGGCGGCGAGCAGCGCAAGGGAGACGCCCGCGCCCCCCCATCTTCCTTCTTCCTCGACGGGGAAGCAAAGCAAAGCAGGAGTAGCTGGCTAGCTGCTGCTGTCAGGAGAGTCGCTTTGATTCTCCTCTTCGCCCACGCAGCCTTTTTTATTGGACGGAGATGACGCGCGCGGTCCCTTTCCGTTCCTGGCCAATCTCGCTGCGTGGCGTGCGGCGTCAGCATCCGGCAACGGCGCGGGTGCTGCCACGCCAGAATCAACGGCTTGCTGTTTAAAACGTAGTACTAGTATATATCAGCTTTATTCTCTCTCTCTCTCTATTTTGCGAGAGTATATCATCAGCTTTATCTGCGTTGCTGTTGCTTCGGGGTCTCTTTGGTTGAAAATGATTTACAGGAGAGTTTTAGAGGATTCTAATTCTTATGATTTTTTCCCTGTGCGTGTTCTTTGGTTTGTAGGGTCATGTTTTTCTTCTTAAGACTCGTTTCATTTGTTCATACTAGATTTCAAAGGAAAATTCCCACACTCCAACCTTGAAGAATTTCATGTTTTCCCTGTGCACAATCATGCAGTGATGTGAAAGCAGCTCGGGCACCCAAACCCTCCTCAAACACCCAGGCGGCCCACTCGGTCACTGACTGGTCACGAAATTTCAACCCAGTCGAGCACCTCAAACGGACCCCAAACGCCCGGGCTGACTGGCACCTCTCATATCGAACCTAAATATGGGGCGGATAAGAGGGCGTTCGGGCGGGCCGGGCACGTCCATCACGTCGGACCCGGCCCACACTGGCCCACTCGACCCCACATATATTCCTTCCCATCCACTCGCCGGACCAAACCCTATCCACTTCACTCCACTCCCCTTTGCCCCCCTCCGCCACCCAAGCTCATCTCCAGCGCCGTCCGACCGTCTCCGGCACGACGGGCAGCGGATCCGAGTCCTTCACCTCCAGATCCGTCGACCCCGAGCTCATCCCACGCGGCCCAGAGGAGCAAGATGGCCATCCGGCTTGCGCTCCGCCGCTCCCGGGAGGAGGCCCGTGCACGGCAGCGCTCGGACTCCTTCCGTTGGAAATCCATTGCGTCCGCCCAAATGATGCATGGATCCGGCGCTAGGGCAGCCGTCGCTGCCTCGCCGGAGGCGGTGCGATATGTATGGCGTCTGAACGCGAAGGCGGACGCGCAACCCCTCCGTTGGCGCCGAGCATCGGGACGCATCATAGGCCTCGTTCGACGAGAACATGGCATGGCGTGCCCTCGTGCAAGGCAGAGTGAATAGTATAAAACTACCACAATTCGCGTTAGGGTTCCAAAAAACTACCAAATTTTTGTTCGTGACTAATAACTACCAGAATCGATGTCGGCTGTTTCAAAAAACCCAAATCAACCGCTGCTAAGAAACTAAGCCGGTTTATGACAGGTCGGGCCCGCACCTAAACAAGCCGTCCGTTTGACTGTTTGTGTTGACCGTTAACTGATATGTGGGGCCCACATGTCAGTGTCCCTTCAAAAAAATTCGCATGTAAATTTTTTCTTGAACCCCTTGGTTCTTTTACATATTTAAAAATATGCCCTTATTTTTACAGAATAACCCCTATAAACATTTTTAAAAAGCAATCGAGTCCCTCAATCATTTTGAAAAAGCAATTTGGGCCAGAAAATCCCGTCGGCCATGCCGCCGCCGCGCGCCTCCTTGGCCATGTCGCCGCCGCGTGCCAAGTCAACGCCGGAGACCTGCGGGACCGGCCAGATCAGGCACAGGCCGCGCCGCCTGAGACCAGCGGGGCCGGCGCTCCACCGTCGTGCGGGAGGCCATGCTCCGGCAAGAGCCGCGCCGCCACGTGCCATGGAGGGGCGCACTGCCCACCTCCGATGCCCGCCTCCGCAGAGAGGCCGGCGACCTCCGCTGCCCGTCTCCGCGGCGAGGCCGGCTACCTCCGCTGCCCGCCTTCGCGGCGAGGCCGGCCACACCGCCACCACCTGCCGGCGCCGCCATGGATCGATCCCGTCGCCCATGTGGAGGCCCGCCTCCGCACTGAGGCCGGCCACACCGCCACCACCTCGAGGCTACGTCGCCATGGACCGGCGCATCGAGTTGCTCCCTGCGCCGCCCGTTCCAGCAACCTGGCCGGCGCTGTTCCTCAGGGTGGGCGCGGCCTCACCTCAGGGACCTGATTGCTTTAAGTACAAGGGGATTTAAGAGTTGTTTGTAAATGAGACACTGACATGTGGGCCCCACATGTCAGTTAACGGTCAAACAAACAGTCAAACAGACGGCTTGTTTAGGTGCGGGCCCGACCTCTTATAAAGCGGCTTAGTTTCTTAGCAATGGACGATTTGGGTTTTTTGAAACAACCGACGACGATTCTGATAATTATCAGTCACAAACAAAAATTTGATAGTTTTTTAGAACCCTAACGCGAATTGTGGTAGTTTTATGCTATTCACTCTGCAAGGCAGCGTAGCGTGCGACATCGTCATCCGGCAACGGCGCGGGTGCTGCCACGCCACAATCAACGGCTTGCTGATTAAAACGTAGTAGTATATCAGCTTTATTCTCTCTCTTTATTTTGCGGGAGTATATATCAGCTTTATTTGCGTTGCCGTTGCTTCGGGGCCTCTTTGGTTCAAATGGTTGGCAGGAGAGTTTTAGAGGATTCTACTAGTTCTTATGATTTTGTTTCCCTACGCGTGTTCTTTGATTTGTAGGGTCACGTTTTTTTTTCTTAAGACTTGTTTCATCTGTTCATACTAGATTTCAAAGGAAATTTCCCACACGTCAACCTTCCGTGAAGAATCTCATGTTTTTCTTGTGCCAATCATGTAGTGACGTGACTCTCCATTCCCGTGTTTTTTTACTATCACGCTTTTAAAATCTTACAAATAGGCCCTCGATGTTTCTGTCTGAGGGAATCCTTTTGCAATTTTGTACATTTGCTCTGTTGCGTGAAACACAAAACCATCCCATGCATTTCTTTCGGGGGATTTGTCAGAAGCCACCGACATGACATGACTAGCGTATATTTGCTCTGTTTAGTGAAACACAACACCATTCTATGGATTTCCTTCGGGGCATTTATTAGAAGGCATCGACATGACATGACTAGCCGAACACAATTAACTTATTAAAACTGGACATTCTGCGAGACTTCTCATGCATCTACCCTCGGGCCATGCTCCCTCTGATTGGGTTTATTGGGCCAACAATCCACAAAATGCAAGAAATACATGCCCGATTTAATTCTTAATAAATGTATGATGTCGCTCGACCAGGGTTAGTTTATAGGCCATTTTGAGCAATATTTTTCTTCTTCTCCCGGCTTTGTGCAAACAACTTGCCTTCTCATGCTCTCTCTGTCTCTCACGCAAATGCATGCACCAAACCTTACTCACAGTGAAGGCAACAATGTTTAGCACAAACACTTGAATGTGGATAATACCCCGCAAAGGCACACAAGATCAACATCTTCCATTAATCCAATCAAGGAACCGACTACCCAAAAACCAAATAAATGGCGGAGAGTATGCGGAAAACCCTCCACACACACACCCAGACATGGAGTTGAAAAGAAGAAGGTACATCCTCAATTTCGTATTGACCTAATTCCAGAACGACACAATGCAATTTTAGAGGGCAATAAAGTTAGCCACCTTGCAAAAATCTTCATGTAACAAAAGACCAAAAATATGTTGCTACCATGTTGTATTTCTTTCCACTCGCACCAAGATTGCACTAGGGGGGGGGGGGGTCGTAGAGGTGTTCAATTTTCATGAGTTGGAGGTGGATTTGAGGAGAAAACGAAAACATGAGGAAAACAAAGAGATAACTAAGTGATGCCGAGGCAACATCCTCTTGTAATAGTAAACCATACTACATAGTCAACGCAACTTCTTACAGTCCAATTAAAACCAAAGGTGGTATGACAATGAGGGATTCCAAGAAAAATCTTCTCCATAAGAGGTGGTCTTGATACTCTTTCGAGTCTTCTACACATGAGACAGTCTTGATACTCCAATGGAATCTTCACTACCAAGGTGGCCTCGTTCTCCACAAGGAGCCATCTCCACGATGGAGGCATCCCATTATGGGAGGTAGATGAGCTAAGCTCTATCAATGACTTTCATTCTTTGTTAACCCTAGAGAGGAGGTGGGGTGGAGTATATATAGTATCCCATAAAAGGGTAAGTGGGGGAAGAGAAAGATACTTGCACTACAAAAAAATACACTTCCGTGATGATACGTGTTTGTCACAGTAGGTCGCATTTTCTGTCATGCATGTACATCCATGATGATTTTATGACAGAGTCAAGATAGTCATACCTGTGCTGTCGTAGAAGTGTTCCATGACATTACCAAAATTATCATCACGGAAGTGTCCACTTCCATGACGATAAATCCCGCGTCACAGAAGTGCTTTCGTCAAGGGTGACCGATACGTGGCATCCACCGTAACAGAACGCCGTTAAGCTATCGGGTCGGGTTTTGGATCCGATAACCCATTAACAGCCCCGACCAATGGGGATTTTCCACGTGTAAAATCATCATTGGCTGGAGGAAACACGTGTCGGCTCATCGTTGGGACAGATGTCATCCACTCATTGGACAGAAGGCGCCTATAATACGTCGACACGTGGCACGGCCCAACAGAGGCCCATTCCTGTGAAAAGGCCGGCCCGTTTGACTTGGTCAAAAGGTGGCGGGCCGGCCCATGTAAAGCCTGTTAACGGCCTGTTCGCATATAGCCCATTTACAGCCCGCTAACCCAAGGCCCGTTACGCCCTATCCGAATTAGGCCCAGTAGCGTCATCTGGGCCACCCAATATGATTCCAGCCCGTTTTCACTTCTGGCCCATGTATGGCCCATGACGTCTTTCGGCCCATATGAGGCCCTATGTAACTCTTGGCCTATTAACGGCCCGTGGTGAAACTCGCCCGTAATGAACAGTGTATCACTTTACACCCATTAACGGCCCGTGGTGAAACTGGCCCGTAATGAACAGTGTATCACTTTATACCCATTAACGGCCCGTTATTCCGTTGGGCCGTTTCCAGCCCATGTTATCTTTCGGCCTTCTCAGAGCCCATTTATTCTTGGGCTCATTTCCAGCATTCGTTTACTTACGGCCCGTTACTGTCATTTTCTGCTTGTGGGCCAAATTCAGCCCGTGGTTACAGTCGGCCCGTTTGTGGTCCGTTAATACGTTGGGCCATTTTCATAGCGTCATCAAATACGGCCTATTAACGATGGTCCGTTATGGTCGTTTCCAACTCTAGCCCGTTTACGGCCATAATGCGGCCTGTTATTGGCCCATGTTTGGCCAATCGATCATACTGCCCGTATAAGGCCCATTGATGATACAGCCCGTAGAAGGCCCATTGTTTCTACGGCCCGTAGAAGGCCCACTGTTTCTATGGCCCGTAGAAGGCCCACTGTTTTTACGGCCCGTAGGAGGCCCAGTGTCACTACAGTAAATATTAGCCCATGGTTATTGTGGCCTAGTTTTAAAAAATAGGTTATTGCAGCCACTAGCAAACCGCGGAAAAAGAATTGCAATGACTACAAGCAAACAAATAAACAAGACAACAAGAAAATAAATAAGCAAGCAACTTACGCTAGGCTATCACGGCTACCACACATATTACATCCACTGGGCATCAAAGTTCGCCACCAGTGCAAATAAACGCGCCGACAAAAGAATATACAAAACTGAGAGCACTTCAGAAGGCACTAGGCCTGGCCATGTCGGGCCCCCAAACAGCTGAAGAAGCTGAGTAGACCTCAGTTGTGTCAACGATAGATGCATCAACACTAGATTTAAGGCATGATGATGCGCACGGCAGTCCTCTGACATCTTCATTGCATCTTTGACTTCAAGTCGGAGCTGAGCTGAAGCAAGCCTTTCCGCTTTAAGTTGAGACTGAAGAAGTCGAACTGATTGAGGCAGTGACTGCACATAGGTTGTCTCACACCTGCTGGTGAGTAGCTTCAACTCACTGTCTTCATCAAGACAGGACCTTGGGGTCATCTCGCTGTCCTCAAGATGGTTTGGCTCACTATCTTCCCTAAAGTTCTGCCTGGCGTAAGAGATACGAGTCTGAAAGAGAAACAAGGAGACACGTAACAGGTTTCACAATTATATAAGCAAATAAATGGATCTGTTCTGCATAAGGAACATGTTTTTACAACTACAATTTGAAACTGGTAGTTGTTGCAAACATCCAATCAGATGTAAACAGCAAAGCAAACAACAGTGGAGGAAATGATGCCTATCCAAATCTATACTAGAACAAAGTTTGAAGGCTTGAGAAGGATGAACTTACATTACATGTTAACACGGACTGGACAAAGCCCTTCTCCATGTTGATGGAAGGATAATTCAATAAATTCCCCAAAGAAATTCTTTATAAGCGTTGCCATTATTCTACATTTTGCAAAGAGTAAATATAGATCAAATAATATTGGAAGAAACAAAGGATAATGAAGCTCAGGTGCAGACTGATGATACATAATCAAATAGCAATTAATTAAGTACAGCGTTACAAGGCAAAAGGGAGAGAGGTACTGACAAGAGCAATGCAGAGCCCATTATTGTTTTGAGATCGTATGATCCTTTGAGCAAGGAGATTCATCTGAAATTAGTTTTCATACAAGAGAGAAGGTAAGGCACAAGCAGAAATTTAGGAGTTCAAATTTTGAATTGATATCATAGAAAGTACCTGACGCTGGTGTAACGCCCACGATGCGGCTATATCTCCCACGTGTCGAGACACGACTTAGAGGCATAACCGCATAGTGGTTTAGTCGCAAGAAGGGTCATCTTCACACAATCCCATGTAATGAACAAGAATGGGATAAAGAGTTGGCTTACAATCGCCACTTCACACAATACATAAACATCATCATACATCATCCAAAATACAATCATAAAGACCGACTACGGTCAAAATCCAGATGAAAATAAGACAACCCCAAATGCTAGATCCCCGATCGTCCCAACTGGGCTCCACTACTGATCATCAGGAAAAGACACATAGTAACGACCACGTTCCTCGTCGAACTCCCACTTGAGATCGACGCCATCATCTGCACTGGCATCGTCGGCACCTGCAACTGTTTAGGTAGAATCTGTGAGTCACGGGGACTCAGCAATCTCACACCCGCGAGATCAAGACTATTTAAGCTTGTAGGGGAGAATGGTGAAATAAGGCGAAGCTGCAGCGGCAAAAGCATATATGGTGGCTAGCTTGCGCAAATGAGAGCGAGAAGAGAAGCAACGGAACGGACGTCATCTAGCAATGATCAAGAAGTGATCCTGAACACCTACTTACGTCATTCATAACACAGACCGTGTTCACTTCCCGGACTCCGCCGAGAAGAGACCATCACGGCTACACACGCAGTTGATGTGTTTTAAATGGGTCAAGTGACAAGTTATCTACAACCGGACATTAACAAATTCCCATCTGCCTCATAACCGCGGGCACGGCTTTCGAAAGATAATACCCTGCAGGGGTGTCCCAACTTAGCCCATCATAAGCTCTCACGGTCAACGAAGGATAAACCTTCTCCCGAAAAGACCCGATCAGTCTCGGAATCCCGGTTTACAAGACATCTCGACAATGGTAAAACAAGACCAGCAAAGCCACCCGAATGTGCCGACAAATCCCGATAGGAGCTGCACATTTCTCGTTCTCAGGGCACACCGGATGAGACATCCTACGAGTAAAACCAGACCTCGAGTTTCCAGGAGGGGGCCCCGCAGTCTGCTCAGTTCGGACCAACACTCGAAGGAGCACTGGCCGGGGGGGGAGGGGTTAAAATAAGATGACCCTCGGGCTCGCGAAAACCCGGGGGAAAAAGGTTTAGGTAGCAAATGGTAAAACCAAGGTTGGGCCTTGCTGGAGGAGTTTTATTCAAGGCGAACTGTCAAGGGGGTCCCATAAATCACCCGACCGTGTAAGGAACGCAAACTCAAGGAACATAATCCCGGTATAACAGTAACTAGGGCGGCAAGAGTGGAACAAAACACCAGGCATAAGGCCGAGCCTTCCACCCTTTACCAAATATATATAGATGCATTAATTAAATAAGAGGTATTGTGATATCCCAACATATCCATGTTCCGACATGGAACAAGCTTCAACTTCACCTGCAACTAGCAACGCTATAAGAGGGGCTGAGCAAAAGCGGTAACATAGCCAAACAACGGTTTGCTAGGAAAGGATGGTTAGGGCTGACATGGCTAAAATGGGAGACATGATATAGCAAGTGATAGGTAGCGAGCATGGCAATAGAGCGAACAACTAGCATAGCAAAGATAGAAGTGATTTCGAGGGGTGGTCATCTTGCCTGCAAGATTCTCAGAGTTGTCGAAAGCTTGATCCTCGTAAGCGTACTCGACAGGTTCCTCGTTCACGAACTCGTCTCCCGGCTCTACCCAAGACAAGAACACAAACAAACGGAACCACAATCAAGAACGAGAAATGCGCAAGCAACATGATGCAAAACATGTATGATATGCAAGATATGATATGCGATGCATATGCGTGCTCCGGAAGGAAAATGATGAACATGGCAGTAACTTGGCAAACCAAGCATTCCACTGGAAAGATGAGATGATTTAGGTCGAAATCGATATAAAGATCACCGGAATCGGATGCACGGTTTGCAAATGGCAAGCAAAACAAGAATGACACTAATCTGCGATAAACAGCAAGATAGCACTTAAAATGCAACAAGTAACAATGCTACAGCACCCCAACATAGCAACAAAGCACATGGAAGTAATCTACAGGAGATGCTTGACAAAAGATGAACAGTGAGCTACGGCTAGTTCTCAACATATCAAGCTCAAACAAGCATGGAAAAAGTGCAAAAGATTACAGGTTCACAGACTTGGTGAAAAACTGGACATGGCAGAAATCAGCATCAGGTAGCAATGTTTAGAGCACGAAATCAACATGCTACAGGTACTTAACATAGCAAAACAAGGCATGGTAGTGTTCTACTAAATGCACGTGACAAAAGTGCCTTATTGACCATAAGCCAAAAAGGACCAGAAGATATGATGGCAAGCATGTAAACATAGCAAGTTTCGTTATCAGGTTTCAGACTTAGCAGAAAACAGAGCATGGCAGAAATATTAATATGTAGGCCTCTTTGTGAGCTTGATGCACTCACTAAAGAGCAATGAACTACAAACGAAGCATACCTACAGCAAGATGGCATGTTTATGAAGCTAACCATGCCAAGAACAATTGCATAGCATGAATGGATCAACTACAATAAGCTTGACAAAAATGAATATCATGTTAAGAATCTGCCAGAAATATTTTATAGCAAAAGTAGAGCAAGATTGAGTCATGCTATGGCACTCCATAATTGCAAACAATTGCAGGAATGGATCAATTACAACTATAGCTACAAAACATCCTTAATGAACATCTCCAAAATATGTATGGATCTCTCTGTAGCATCAAGTTTACATGGCAACAAAATTATAGCAGACAAAGACTTGGAGAAAACACTAAGTCCCTGAAATCAGAAATATTACGGGGCCTACTTTGCATGCTTGTGCTAGACACCACAGAGATCACAAAAATACATGGACTACACCACTGGAAAGATGGCATGGCATACTTCAAAACACATGTAGAGCTCATGCTCAAAAGATGCACATAATAAATGATACAAAAATGACAAATCTCCAAGTTCTGCTAAGAACCAGAGATTAACAGCAACTAGCCCTCTTCCAATGAAGATTTGGGCATCAAGATGACCTCTAATGAACATGGTGCAATTGAACAAAATGAAGAGCATCACGAGATGAACAATTTGACATATTACACGTGCGAATCGGAGCTACATGCAAGGAGTTATGGCATCGGGAACAGAGGCACATGCTGAAGAATTTTCAGGACTTAGAGAGAAAAAGGGGGGCGAGAAAGTCAACGGGCACGTACTGGATCGATCGGATCTGGATCTCGAGCTCGAGCTCGGGCAGCTCGCCGGCGGGAGGAATAGGAGCGACGGGGAGGCGGCCGGAGGAGGGGAGGCGCGTCCGCCGGCGGGCACGGGCGGCGGGGCCGCGGGTGGCCGGAGGAGGAGCGCCGGCGGCGCCTCGGGAGGCGCGTCGGGCGGCGGCGGAGATGGCGGGGCCGGCCGGCGGCGATGGCGGCGGCGGCGGGGCCGGCCGGCGGTGGCGCGGGCGGGCGGCGCGCTGGGCGCGGAGGCGGCGGCGAACGGGCCGGCGGGCCCGCGGCGGGCTTCGTGGGCCGGCGCGGTGGAGAGGGCGGCGGCGGGCGGACGTTGTCCGGCCGGAGCGGGCGCGTCCGGCGCGGCGCGGAGGGAGAGGGTTAGGGTTCGTCTGCAGTTTCTTTTTCGGGATGCCCACTTATAAATAGGTAGAGGGAGCTAGGAGACTCCAAATGAGGTGCGGTTTTCGCCCACAAGATCGTGATCGAACGACCTAGAGCATGGAAGAGAGTTTGGTGGGTTTTGGGCTGGTTTTGGAGGGGTTTTTTGCTGGACACTCAAATGGACTTTGCGGATGCCCGGTTAACCGTTGGAGTACCAAACGACCTCCGAATGGAACGAAACTTGACCGGTAGTCTCCGGGTGGTGTAAGAAGACCACTTGACAAGCCTCGCTCCATTCCGAGGAAGTTTGACACACGCACACGAAAGAAAACTAGAGGGGTGCACCGGAGGAGATAGGAGCGCCGGATTGGAAAACAGACAACGGGGAAAATGCTCGGATGCATGAGACGAACACGTATGCAAATGCAATGCGCATGATGACATGACATGAAAATGGATGACATGACAAAATACAAAACGAAAGACAAAACCCGAAAACGGAGGGAAAAACATAACACATAGCCGGAAATGGCAAGAGTCGGAGTTACAAATATGGCAAGTTACATGCGGGGTGTTACAGCTGGGCTCCCAGCAGTTCTAATAGGGGTTTGGCCACTGGAGTAGGGGTAAAGTGTGGTACAGTTGGGCCTATGTTTTCTGTGGCTGCTGATCTCTCTGTTTTGACAGGTATCACTACCTTTTCCAAATACCTAGTTTGTACTCCTTGAGGATCTGCACTCACCCTCTTCCTTTTGGACCTCTATTACGAAAGAACAACATTTGACTGGAAAAACATAGTGTGACGACACATGGAATAGGTACAGAAAATGGATAGGTATGGCATATACTCATATATGATGCTTAAACTAAGCAGATGGTGTAACAAAGTAGAAGTAACGCAAGAGGTCAGATGCAAAATATGTGCGACCAATACAACTTTGCAAAGTTAGAGCAAGCACCTTGATGGGTGAATAAGATAGGCCATCCTCCACCATGCCAAGTTTGTTAGCCAGTGGATCGTTCCGCAATATTCCTCTTGTGCGCCCATTCTCATATTCATTTTGATAATGTTCAATATCTGACATGCATGAAAACATAAAAACAAGTGAGATTTTCTTTGTAATGCAGAAGTGATTCTAATCCAATACTGCCTCCCTGTAAACCCCTTTGTGCTATCTCTGCAATTCTTTTAAAAGATGCCATGCATGCTGTAATTTGTTGTGTGCATTAATATAATGTGGCCTACTACTCAAAATATGAGAGCTCCAGAAGTGATGACACTTCGCAGATGATAGCTTCAACATATAGTAAAGAAGAACAAGTTGACCTGACCTGACAGATTCAAAATATACTAAGGGACAACAACTTGACCTGACCAGTCGACCGCAAGAGAAGAGTATCATCTTAAAGAAGAGAAGAAGATCAAGAAGATTGAAGATATTACAAGTCTTTCAATACAATGTCGGTTGGCCACCCATGATGAACCAGAGCGCACAGAGAAATACTATTCTTTCCGGTCTCTCCATATGTGTCTCACATGCATTTCGAAACTAAAGTAGGAACATTTAGCTAACCAATTAAACATCTCTCAGTTTTACTAATATAAGCAATAATATCAGATATGAATTTGTACAACTAAGCTTGTTTAGCTCGATGGGTGGAGCAGTACTATTACGACACGAACCACGTAGGCTGATTGTGGTCATCATAAAATGGGGAAAACATAAGCATGATGAGCACAATGTTGACCGTGGCAGTGGGATGGCAGTCTGAAGCTGCAAACCGCGCAAAGGGTAGTTAGCAACCGATGTTTGCTTTAAAATAACAACTAAGATTTGGTATGGACAAGAAAGTACGGTCAACAAGTGACAAAGAAATGCAATTATGCTGTCTCTCTATATGTCGCGACATGCATTTGGAAACTCAAGTGGGACCTTTAGCTAACCAATTAAATGTGTCGGTTAACTAATATCAGTATCATATCACAATCATATTTGAACAACTAAGCTTTCGAATTCTGAGTGTTGTGTTGTTTAGCTTGAAGGGTGGAGTAATGCTAGTACGACAGAAAGCACCTACGTAGATCATAGTAGAGTAGATAAAAGGGGAAACCCTAAGCATCAAGAGAAAAATCAGGAAAGTGGAACTAGCTGGACCAGTGGGTGGCGCACATGCTTTTCGAAACGAATATAGGAACATTAGGTGACCAATTAAACGTTCACTGTTTTAGTGATATGAGCATCATATCAGATTCGTATTTCAACACGTAAGCTTTGGGTTGAGGTCTTGAGGAGCAGTGCTAGCACGACACGAAGCACCTACGATGATGGTAGTGAATATAAAGGGGGGAAACCATAAGCTTTACGAGTATAGTGCCCGTGCCATGGCGGATCTGAAGGTGCAAACCGG
This sequence comes from Triticum aestivum, assembly GCF_018294505.1. Lineage (NCBI taxonomy): Eukaryota > Viridiplantae > Streptophyta > Magnoliopsida > Poales > Poaceae > Triticum > Triticum aestivum. Next base: position 37,662,794 of record NC_057805.1, read on the forward strand.
GCAAAGCTACTTCGCAACCAATGTTTGCTTTCAACTAGCCACTACGATTTGGTACGGACAAGAAAAGTACAGTAAACAAATTACGATCTATTTTCCGGGTGAGATCAATAACTTAAGCACATATGGAAGAGTACCACCTCTCTTGCAATGCCGTGTAGGCCTATGCTGATACGTTGAGGGTGCTGCGGGTGCGATGGCTGTCGGCGGCGGGGAAGAAGACTTTAGACGGCAGACGGCCGGGTCGGGGGATATATCCTGTTGCCGTGGACGAGGCGGTCGTAGGAGCGACAACGTCAAGGTGGACGACGGCGCCGATGAAGCGAGAGGAGGCGATGAAAGGATCCTGGTCCAGCGCCATGGATGAGAGACGTCCATCTCTTGCAGTGGACGACGGGGTAGGGGTAGCGGCTCCGGCAAGGTGGAGGATGGGGTGGCGGACGGAGGAGGCTGGCCGCAGTGCGGAGGTTGTCGTGCCGCCGACGGTGTATGAATGGGGAAATGGAGGGGAGGGGGATCTCAAACTTTGGGACGCGCTTCTCTGAAATGGGGGAAAGTTACGAACTTATCCCCCGTTTAAAATTTCGGACATCGCGTCGGTTGGGGATAGGACGGTAATCTCGCATCTCCCAAATATTTGCCGGTAACTATTTCGGGCGAGGAGAGGGTGTTTTGCCGCCCACGGTGTATGAACGGGGCTGACAGGTAGGGCGGTTGTGTCACGTCTGATGGAAGTTACACATCTGCCCCTATTTAAAATATTAGCCTACATTGATTTCGGACGAGGAGAGTTTGTTTTGCCGCCCACCGTGTATGAATGAGGAAATGGAGGAAGAGACACATGTCTTTCGGACGAGCTTGAATCAAATGTGTTTTGCCACCCACGTTTGGCGCCCGCCGTGTCTGAATGGGCTCAGAGGCCGTCGTGTCACGTCTGATTGAAGTTACTAGTCTACCCCTATCGACAGCAGTGTAAATCCGGTCGATAAGGATGTCAAGTGTCAGGGGTAGACAGTAATTTCCATCTCGCAAACACTTGCTTCGGGCAGCCCACAAATTATAGTGGGTGTTTAGCCGCTTCGTTCAAAACTTGGGAGAATTAGCATTCACGTTTGCCCTGGGACCTGGCAAACTAAATTCAAATCCAATTTGTATTCGATTACGAATATCCACAGATATATACGTTTTGTTATTTATTTCTTCAAAACCACAACAAAGATTTATTCCACCTTTATATATGATTATGATTTAGAAATGCCGTGATCTTCGAATTCAGTAGGTTGGATACACTCCGAGTCAAACAGTTATTTCATCCAATACAATATGCTCACACAAAAAACAGTTCACCTATGTCAATCATACAAGTACTGAGGATTACCTCGCCTAAAAAATTCGGATCATTACAACACATGGACAACATAGGGGGTCTTGCAACATAATCCATTCAGAGACATGACACAACATGCAAGTACAATAATCTAATGACAATTTCAACTGGTATCTAAAGAAGAACCGGGATTACCTTGGGCTTCAGATAGCAGAAACAGCAGGACCTCCTCCGTCTTCAAATGCAACATTCTTACTTCCTCCAATTCTTGGGTTGCTTGCATAATGCGTGCCGCTAATTCCGTAATTTCCAGCCTCAAGATAAAGGTTACCTCATTCATGGCAGCCACACCATCTCTTTCTGCCTCTAGTAGAGCCTCAAGCACTATAATATCTGTGCTCAGACTGCTCTCCGGCGGTGTTGCCTCTGAACTGCTACCATCTGGTAACATGGATGGCGCACTGCTTCCACAAATAGATTCTGGGGTTGTACATTGTGTCCTAGTGTGAACGGCAGCCTGGAAGGTTTCCGCTGGACATCAGTAAGAGATAGTTATCGTATGATCCAGGCAGTAAGCTTACATGGTAAACGACAGACGAATTATTGCCGAGCATGGCAAACTATATTTAAATGGTTCGAAGCAGCATCAGCCGAAAAGAAATTAAAATGGTAAGATGAAACTAGGGATGTAAGTGGCAAAACGACATCCGCCAGTCCCATCTAGTTAGTTTTTGCTACCTCCCTAGTTCATTTCCTCAAAAAACAAAAACTCTTTTGAACTATCATACCACTAGTGGACTTTAATCGGGATTAAACGGGACCCAGTTGACATCCCTAGTTGAAAGGGAGTGTACAACCGCTATATTTAAGTTGCCAAGGCATCTAAGCAGTTGAAATAATCTGAGAAAGCACTTAACAGTGTGGCCTCATATAAACTACGAAGACAGTCTTGTGATGAAGTTGAGAGGAAAAGTTAAGGACTCAAATGAAATAGGCATGCATTTCTTTACGACAGTACAATAGGCACTGCTGACATATTGGCCAAATTAGGTATAGCGTAACAACAAATAAGCATTCGAATCAAGCAATACAGCAAAGCAGACAACTGAACTATTTGTAATTCGGTAGGATTACACGTTGAGGGCACAAGCCAAGAAAGCAGCCCACTCGCATTACATTGCACATGTACTAAAACACACTGGCTTACCATATGTTGCTGTGAAGCCTAGCTGCTGTTGCAATGTTCTTTCAAGATATCGTCAGCATCCCGTGGTTGCAAATCTAGTTGTTGTAGTTTATTCTGCACCATCTATTTAGGTAAAATTAATTTTAATCGCATGCACTGGTCCGAATTGATCATCAATGGTTCATCTAAACTAATGAAAGAAGGGTGTGTGCATACACGACAATATATCTGCTTCCCTCTATTTTTATGCTTGTTCGAGGTGCCAGCCCCAAAAGAACAAATATTTTGCTTGATGGGGTTGGCAGCTCCATAATTAATAGAAGCATCAAATTAGTCATGCAACTTGGGAACATCAAGAACACACAAACAAGTAATGAACAGAGGCTCGGAGCAGTGATGTAATAGCTAGCATCAGAAAATGTAGGGTAAAATGAACAAAAAGCAGCGGAACCACATGCTAGTTTGCTGATGTGTAATTAAGCATAGGGAACATTAAGCAGTCTGATGGAACCAACAGGTGGCATCAGAACAAAACTAAAGCATATTAACTATATGTGCACTAATATGTAATTTAGCACATGTAACATGTTCACTGCCAGAAGTATAGCCCTACAGGTGCAAGCAGAATAACGCGTCTCATGAAAAACTGAATGATGACCTGAAGAAATTCAAAGGTGCGGTGCTTATGCTAGGAAAAGTGAACGTAGGCGCCGGCCGTTGGATAATAGTACCTGATTCTCGGCGGCGTATGGGTATCGTTGTCATACTTGATAGCTAAGGATCGTCGATGGTGCTCGTGTTGCGGTTGAGTTTGGGCCGGCTGTCGCCATCGCTGAAGCGGCTCCGGTGCTACGGTTGCGGCGCCTGTCGACATACAAGAAAGCTCATCTGTGGTAAGTGAACAGTTGCACGATAAAGAGAAAAACCGAAGGAGTACAAATCGAAATAACCTGATGAGGCTGCGGCGTCGGTAAAGCAGGGCCGGTGGAGTTGAATATGGCGTCCGTGGAGCGGGTCCGGTGCAGTGGACGAAGGCTTCGGCGGGCGCGTTGTACAGTGCTTTCGGTGAGACGGATCTGTTGCGGCGGACGAGGGCTTGTATGAAGGGCCAGCGAAGGTTTGGACGAGGGAGTCAGTGAAGGGCCTACGCTGTGGTGGACGAGGGCGCCGGTTAAGCAGATCCGGTGCGGTGGACCATGATGGCGGTCAAGGAGATCTGGAGCGGTGGACAAGCCAGTCGCTGAAGCGGCTCCGGTGAAGTGGTGAGTTGGCAGTTGGGGGTTCCAAGGTGCGGAAGGTAGATCCGGCGGGGTGTGAGGTCCACCGCTGCGGCGGAGGACTAGATTCGGCGGCTTGCCGTGGTTGGGGGGTCGGGGAGGGGAAGGGGAGGGGCTCTGGGGAAGAATGTTGGGGGCAAAGAGGGGAAAACAATGGAGTTACCAAAGCAGCCCTTTTCCGTTCATGTGGCAGGGGTAAAACAGGAATATCGCAGGGCTAAACTTTCGGGCGCGTGATAGTTCGATGTGAGCGGGAAGTTTGAAAGCTTTTGGCGCCTAAAATTATAAGTATTCTGCTCTCGTACGGCCGACTATGATATCATGGCCGACAATTTGTTTGTTTTGCACGCAAAAAAAATGTGGAAGTTTTGAAAATCAATGTCTCCAACTCGAAACTTAGATTGTCCATTCAATTCAAATATGGATCATTGAGCTACTACAAGCAAATACCATCATACGGTCCAATTCAAATGAAATTCCAAATGTGTTTATCCTAAATATGATGACAAAAGCAAAAATGTGTATGTGTATGAATAAAGTGGATGATTATAAAGTTTGAACATGCTCGTATGTGTATATCTCTAGGTTTGATATATGAATTTGAAATCATGAAACCCCGGCTTAAAAAATGTACCTCCGTTTAAATGAATTACAAAAGCTAATGATGGAGTCGAATTCCAAAATTCCAATCTTAGGTTTGTAATTCTGGTACATCAAGGTATATCACGCATGTTCAAAAGTATCGTTATCTCATAATACAAACTATGAAACAAATTGATCAACCATGAGTGCACAATATCTCAATTACGCTAAAGTCCCTCAAATATAGACACCTCACTCTTTATCTGAAGTCAACCCCCCACCACCACCACACACACATACACACATAGAGAAGTCGTTCTCTCCCCCAAACACCAACACACGAGCACATTAACACCCCTCTCTCTTGTAAAGTCCGGACCCCAACATAGGTCTCTATCACTTTGTCTCTCGGGCATGCACACATCTCTTCCCTCACTCTCTAGGTCTCCCGCTATCTCTCTTACCCAAGCACACGCACTATGTAGAGTGTATATTTCCCATACACACAAAACGTCGCCCCCAAACGTCTATCTCCCTAGTTATGTGGTTCTCGCGCACTCACCTCACACACCACCCCCACTGCAAACAAGCACACTTTGTCTCCTTGTGCACCACTCTCCTCTTTCTATCTCTCCCACATGCGGACCCGCCCCAGCTCCTTCCCTGTATACATATATGTCGTGACTCTTTGCATAGCTCCCTAATGTATAATCGTTCTCGATTTTGCACATTGTTCTCTACACCATCTATTCTAGATCTCTCATGAAGTCCCTATCGCACACACGATGACTCGCTTCCCTTGTCTCCGTTCATAGGCCAATTTCGGACAACATCAACATTGTCTCCCTATCTATACGGCATTTATGGACACAAACGACCCCTCTCGCCCCCTCTCTTCCTCTCTCTCTCTCTCCATCGCTAGCTCTCTCTTTCTCTCGCTCTCACACCCCTCTCCCACACACACACTCGATGTCTCTTCCAAATAGTCTGCCCCCCCCCCCGCCCGCACCCGTGCTATCTCGCTACTACACATGTCACACCATTCCCCCTTCCCTTATACTAGGTTTACATCATCAGTGGTCTCTCTACTCCACATACACTCTCTCCCTCTCACACACAAACGCGTGCACAAACACACACAGACACGCACAAACACCCATTTATCTGGATCCTCATCTCTCCTCATGTCCGCATGTGTATCTCACACACTCACTCTCTAATTATGTATATGTGTCTCCACGTTACACAACACAAAGCCCCATGTACATGCCTCTCTCTATCCTCCACACACATAGACACAAAGAATCTGTTATCATTGCCTCAGTCTCTAACATATCACACACGCACACTGTCTCTCTCTCTCTCGCAAACACGCTCAACAAGGGTTTCCCCGTGAATAACTTACCGTCTATTCATCAACAGTCGTGGCAGTACGGCAAACACGAGACGTGAAAAAGAATAAATCTACACGTGCTTAGACCACCTATTATGACTACTAGGACTAGAGCAAGCCAAAAAGCGCGCCGCCGTCACCCCCTTCTTGTCGGCGATGGGAAAATCTTTGTTTTACACAGTCGAGAAGTCATTGTGCTAAGGCCCCACATGCCGAGGCGTTGAATAGAATGTAGATGCTAGTTTACGGAAGCAAGTATCGATAATACGTTTGTATCTCCATACTTATATTTCTTCTCTTATAAAAAACCGAGTTGGTGATGATGGTACGTGTGCCATCTTGCAATATAGACCGTCCGATCTATATCTGACGGATGGAAATTAAACTAAAAGATACCCGCACCCCTCTCCACATTTGCAGACAAGGCCTTCCCTCGTTCATCCTTATCTCCAACAAACCTCATTGTTGAGCAATTAAGAAAGGAAGCCTCTGGAACAAACTGGCCTGGTGGCCGCTGCCGGCGTCGTCAATCCCCATGCCTCCGCTCAGTCCGACCACCAACCACCACCACACCCCACTCCTCTTCACCTTATCTCATATTTCTTGAGATATCATTAGTTTTTACACATGGGATTACTCCCACAAGGGTCAATCACAACAAGTGTTTAATAAAAAAATGCATCTTGATGTTCCGTGCAATGCACGGATCTTGCTAGTACTCCTACACAAGACTAAGTTGGTGATGCTGGTGTGTCTGCCATTCATCGTTTCTGACCATTAGATCTACATCTAACGATTGTGAGGTAAGTTGTTGCCTTTTCTCACCAACATCCCACTTGTCTACCAATTTGCAGAAAAACCCATAATTAGTATCTTAAAACCAACCACATCCCTCCCCGACCTCACCAAAACAGCCCACGGAATATATTCTAATTGAAACATAATATATCTCTAGTGACATATGTATATCAAAATTAGAGTGTTTTGTACCAAGTTTGTGAATACGTATTATTCTAATTATGATTCGTTGCAACGGACATGAACATTGCTAGTATTTCCAACCATGCATGTTTTTCCTAGTATTCCATAGTTTCGAGTTTTCCATCAAGATATTAGTTACTCATGGTTGATATTTACTTTCAATCATGTACACATATGCACTATGTAACTAGCCTTGCTTATTGGCTTCCAAAGCTTAACTTTCACTCCTACTACAATATGTAGAGTATTTAACAAAAAACTACCACTTTCAACCAGCCCTAGGAAGAATCTATTGTACAAAAAATAGCAAAAACATACCCAAAATTTCTTAATCCGCACCAAAAAGTACCTAGTACTCCTACCGATTAGGTTCGTTTAAACCCATTTATGACAGGGTTGGCCCACACGTCCGTTCTGACGAGGCAGCTTAAACCAACACATTTTGTTTGACCGTTGACACGAGGGACCCACATTTGACCTTCTATCTTGTTATTCCCCCTCAAATCATTATTTTTCCTGAACATTACTTCAAACAGTACTGATGCGTGTTCGTCGGTGGCGCGGTGATGGGCGATTTGGCCGCCGCTCCGCCGGACGGGCCGGACGCCGCGCTGGCCTCCGCACGGGTTGGCAGGCTGGCCCGAGCGTGACTCACGAGCGAGCAAGCCGCCGCGCTGCCGTGCCAATCTAGCTAGCAAACCTCGCAGACAAGCAGCTGGACGGAGCTATCTTGGCAAGCTAGCGGTCGCGAGCGCCGGACGAAGCTGGCATCCGGGCTGCCGCAACATGGGCTCCGCACCGCCGGCGGTTTTGACCTCGCCTTCTGCCGGCGGCGGTAGCTGCGTCCCATGGCCGAGGATGACTAGGTGGACGGGCCGGAGGTAGGAGGTCACTCGAGGATTTTTGTTGGTAAGAGCATGTACAATGGTTGATAAGGTAGTCTTATCTTAAGTCTGCCACATATGCAAGTGGTAGTAGTTTCTTGGCATTTTAGTGGTTTCTTGCATTATTAGAGCAAGTACAATAGAGCTGAGTCAGCGGGCTATAAGAAATAAACTAGTATATTTCTGCTTAGTTGGAGGAAAGAGAAGAGGAGAGAGAAGGTAAGCGGGCTCTTCGTGAAGAGCCAGCTCTAGCACGTGCTCCTGGGCACTTTGTGAGAATGAGAAGTGGGCCACATAATAAAAAAGTAGTACACTCTTTTGATCTATTATTGTACATGTTGGCTATAAGATGGGCTGTACATGACATGGCACTGGCTTATAGCCAGCAGCTGGCTATACTATTAACCATGCTCTTAGGGGTTTCTTGTAAGGAACAATGTACGTACTACTAGCGACAAAAGGCGATTCTAGGTTGCGTTGTACTCCAACGAGTACTACTAGTGGTCGTGGGAGTGTATACCTCGTTTTGTGGGTTCGATCCCGGCCGAACGCACGGCGGCCTTTTAAAAAAAAATAGTACTACTACACTTCGCTGCGAGCCAATATTTTACACGGGTAGTTTGAGTTTTGAAGTCAAACGGACGTGCGGCCCCACAATCTGGGTGCACTGGACAACCTAGCCACGTGAATGGGTTTTCCTTCCCAGCATCCCATGGCTCGCGTGCTCGCCCTAGCCGCACCTCGCTTGCAGCTTCCAGCTAGTAGCATATTTAAACTAGCGCCTCCCAATTAAGACCGAGGAGCCGGAAAAGCCTGGCGGGGCATTGGGAACTGTGCAATATGGCTCTGTACGTAAAGTGCTCTACTACTACTCTGTAGCTTGTGGCGTTGCACGCATGGACTTCACTCCATTATCGGCTCTACTATAAAAGAAATTCCTCTTGACGTGTTTTTTTGAAACGGAGGCAAAAGCTTTGCTTCATCTCATTCATAAAGAAGGAACTACTAACAAAGTTCGACGAGATCCATTACACCTCCACAAATGGAAGCGAAAAGCCTAGTCTCGCTGTATCAAATAACTCAAATGTTCTGCCCCCGCAGTAACCGTCGCTGATAAACAGGCTGCTAGTGTGTGCGTGAGAGGAGCGGCTGAGTAGGCCAGCTACGTGAGAGGAGCGGCTGAATAGAGCACCGAGAGTACCCACTAGGCCACTACGCAGGTGTACTTCCCCTGCATTGATAGTACAACGATGGTTCTAGAGAACAATAGTACCCTCCACTTCCAACTGTAGCTCCTTGGCCTTGAGATTTAAGAGTTCAAAACTGGTGCACTATACTAGACTAGACTAGAAGTACAGTACATCGCACTACTAGTTGAGAAAAGTAGTACTAGTACTGCTACAGTACGAGTACGTACTCCTCCGTCACATAATGTAAGACGTTTTTTGACACTAGTTGGCGTGTACAAAAAATGGCAAAAACATACCCAAAATTTCTTAATCCACGCCAAAAACTACTACCTAGTGCCAAAAATTTCTTACTAGTGCTATTATTTACAGTATAATGCAATCCCATAACGTTCCATAATGCTAGTACTAGTAGTAAATAATAGCCTCACCCCTTCGCTGAGGAACGATCTACAGTTGGAAGGGACGAGGCCCTGCGGTTACTACGCTCTTATCTCCTCCTCGCCAGTTCCCCTCCCCCCGAAGAGAAGGCAGTTCGTCGCTGCTCCCATGGATTCGCCAGGCGGTTCTCCTCCTCGTCGGGGCTGGGAGACCTTGGACGACGATCCTCTGGGAGAAATCACACGCCGCTCCGACGTCCTCACTGCCGCAAGACTCAGTGCTTCCTGCACCAACTTTTTCAAGACGCTGCTTAAACAGGCTTGGGAAAAGGCCATGCTTGTTGGTCTTCCATGCGTCCTCGAGGAGAAGGTTCTTCTATGGGACAATCCTTCGAACAGTCCACCGCTCCCTGGCCATGGTTGCACGTTGACTCCGCTAGAGTTGCCGACGTTGAGAGGTAGTCGGATTTTGTCCGATGAGCAGGTCAGTAATGGAGTTTGATCATGTAGTACTTAGTTATTCCATTTCCATCCCATAATTTCTCCGCTGCCCACCATCTTATATATAGGTCTGGGTTGGTGCCAACGAAGATTGGCTTGCATACCTCCGGCCGGATACCACCATCATTTTGCACAACATCCACAGTAGTGCGGCCGTTCCGGTAGACCCCTTCTCCACCATTGGGATCGGCCTTCCGGACTGGCTGGGCTTGAATACGTATGATGATGCCTACATGAGATTGAAGAAGATAGCAATTGCGGACCCGCCGACAAAGCGACGCGGCTACGACGATTACTATCTCATCGCGGTGTTCGACATAAGGATTGCCATCAATGCAAGATGCAGTAACGGTAGAGGCTGGCGCATGTTGGCGGCGGCAGATTTGTACCCCTACACGTTCGAAGACGCCGTGCGCCATCTAGGCCGCATCTTCGCGGTGACAAGCCAGGGGACTTGTTTCATCTTGTTGCCATCCTACGGTATGGGAGATTACAAACGGAATGCACAAACCATCATTTGCATCCCTAATGGTACTCCATTATTTTGCAGGGACCAGTCATCCCCCGATCAAAATAAGATCGCCGATCCTGGATGTGCATTTGCATCCGCGATTCGGTCTAACCTGGAACCTTGTAGCTGACTTTGGCATATCGGGATCAACTATCTTAGCAGTCGTTACCCATGGTACCACTGATGTGCAACATGGTCACACAATCTACCACGATCGGACCGTCACCATCTACCCAGGTATTCCATTTTTTAACCCTCTCGCCTTCTCTTTCATTGTTGTACTAGTAGTATACTTTGTAGTACTAGTAGGAGTACTTTTTACCTTGGAGGATGCGTATAGCTAGCTAGGCCCTTGAAGACTTGAACCCACTAGCTGCCACCATTTTTGTTTTTCCATGTCTTACTATCTCATCCATGTAGCCAAGAGTGGCTATATATGATAAGCCGGTTATTTTACTTCCTCTATACCGGAGTAGTACTATTTGCTGCACAGTATTACTGACCGCCATATTTGAGCACAACATTATTATGCATGGACCTTGATTATGTACGTCACCATGTGTCCAGATCTGGGATGCCGCGTGTACCAGATGAACGGCGCCGAGTTCGACCCCCGTGATGCTACGTGGGTGCCGAGGAACACTCTTGGAGAGTACTCGTTTTTCATCGGGGACAGCTACCCCATTATGAAGCGGATGCCACCTTCCGTGCACGACACGGAAGGCCTGCCGTTCATGAAGCATGGTTGTGTCTTCAGTGCGCACCGCCGGATGAACGACATGCTGGGACACACTATCCCTGATTTATGCCGCTTGAGCTTGGATAAGTCTCCATCGTGTGGAACCGGACTAGAAAGCTGCGACAATGATTCCCGTTGCCCACCGCTATGGATCGTGCCATCCATGAAGAACACCTGGGACTGGAACCTAGAGGAGGACATGTAGCCCATCTATAACGTGTAAGTGGAGTACGGTAATTGTGAACGGTAGCGCTGTGAATATATGTAGACTAGTCGTGCACAAATTTATCACATGAATTGGAGATGAACTTGTGTGGCATACTGGCATTTGTCCTTTAGAATTTATTACTAGTAAATGTGTTATGTGTACGTGCAACTTGTGTGGTTGTTGCACGGGCTCCAACACGCTCTTTGAGAAAAAAAGGTGGCACAACTTTGGATATACGTGACGTGGCGGCATCATACAGTAGCATCGTTCGCTATAGTTGTAGTACACTCCTACTAGGACGACAACTCCTATAAACCTTGCACTTGGCTCTTTGCCTCTTCGGGAGGTTCAACAGTTCATACTCGTGTGAACCTTGCACTTGGCTCTTCGCCTCTTCGGAAGGTTCAACAATGATGATACTACAGTACAATATGCTTCTGGCAATCTGACACCGATTGAACTGCTGCACATCCACCACGAGGGCGAGGGCGAGGGCGAGGGAGAGGGAGAGGGAGAGGGAGAGGGAGAGGGCGCTGTAGTCAAAACCCTCTCCTCGTCCCGCGAACCACCGCGCGCGTGGGCGAGGGAGAGGCGTAGTAAGCAAGCTTCTCCTCGTTCGGCGAGTTGACGGGACACATCAAAGCAGTACTAGTAGTAGTAGTCCATACTGCGTCCTTTCCGATTAATATGGCTTAATTTGAAACGAGAAAAATACACTGGCGGTCAACGTATGTAACAATACGCTCTTTACGGTCACTATATATAGTTTTGTGGCGATTATACGATCACTAGCTCATCGTAGATCACCGTATTGCACCCTACTGACCGGCCACATAGTCGACGTGGCACTTTGTTGACTGGTTAAATTGTCACCTGGTTTCTGGGTCCCACTTGTCAGTTGGCAGAGCAAAGAAATCAGTTAAACAAAACTTTACGCAGGCGCGACACGAGTCCAACCCTTGCGCGCGAACCACCCTGGCTGTGTATGTGAGTGCATGCACGTGTCCTCCCTCGGTCTTCCAACAAAGAGTGTACATCGGCTATAAAACAAAGAGTGTAGTACATGATGTACATCTACACTTCCAATGCATTTAGCCTTTAATCTAAATCAATATTGATTGACTAATGCACCAACTTGTGCTGTAGGTATAGGCTACATGTCTATCCTTAATTACAGCATGCAACGGCCTTCATTTAATCTTCTTATCTCAATGGTTTCATGCACACATAAGTCTGCTACTTTTGGGCGTTAATTATGCCCTGGTCAATGTGTAAATCTCTAAATGTACAGTCTTTCACGGACTTAGGGAGTAGGTTGAGCACTTGAGCGTGAGCGTGTGTGTTGCGTCGTGTGCTGTGTGCCGCATGGGTGCGTGAGTGTTGCGTGCGTCCATGTGTACGTGTGAGTGTTGCATGTTGCATGCATGCATGCATGGGGCTTACTCCCTCCCATTAACATGTTCATATTTCAAGCTTCCTTTGTTCCCTTCATATGGTGATACTCCCTCTGTTTCCAAATAGTACGGAGTAAAAGCCTCCCTCTGTTCCCAAATACGGAGTATTTGTCTTTCTACAGATTTCAACAAGTGAAGTACGGAGCAAAATGAGTGAAGTGAGCGTAGAGGCATAGGGATACTGTAGAAAGGAAGTCCTCACGATCCATTATTCCCCATCTCGGTCAGAGAGAACTATTCAACTAGTCTTCGCAGTGAAGTGACAATACACGCAGCAGCAGATGGGACACGTAATTAATAAGCTGAACCAGCGTGTTGGTGTTACTAAATCAGCCTTACCCAGTACTGCCATCATGTTTGCCAGTAGAGCACGCTTCTGCAAATACGCCTACGCACCTCTGTCCTCCATTAACTGACATATCGGCCCTGTTGTGGTAGACCCACATGTCATCGGTGTAACTATTTACACTCCGAAGGACGATATATCCTGGTAGTAGTACTAGTAGAATTGAGATTGAATGCACTTTCTTCCCCGTCTTCCACTCTTCTTCCTCCTCTCTTCTTCTTCCTCCTCTCTTTTTCTTCCTCCTCTCTTCCCCATTGTCGGCCGCACACCATTTACCCCCGCTCACTGCTCGCCCGCCTGCGCCATCTTCCTTGGTAGCTCGCGCGTACCATATCCCCCCGCTCACTGCTCGGCCACACGAGGAGAAGCTTCTTCGCTCGCCCGCCCGAATCCACTTCCCCGCTGGCTCGCAGGCACCGAAAACCCCAATGGCAGAACCGACTGACACGCAGAGCCGCGATTGGAATTCCCTCCCCAATGTTCTCTTGGAGCAGATCTGTAGTCGTATGGACCTACTCAGCACCGTCCGTCTGGCCGCATGCTCGGTGTCTTTGTACCGTCTACTCGTGTGCAACCGGCCGGCTCTTTTCAAGACACCCTGCTTGCTGATGCCTGATCCTCGCAGGTGGCCCAGACACCGACTTGACGATCCTACGGAGGTTGCCGTGGTGCCCCTCGACATGCTACCACTACCCGTCCACCTGTCCTTCATGCGCGGCCACTACTGGGCGGGCATGAAGGCCAACTGGATCGTCCTCATCCACCACACCGGTAGTCCGTGGCGTCTCGTGGATATCTACACCCAGCGAGAGATCACCCTTCCATTGTTGGATACCGCCGCCATCGAGCCTCGCGGCCCGCCGGACACTCCTGCCTACTACGCACGAGACGCGTCAAGCTTTTGGCTCGACCTCTGTTTGCAGAAAGTTGTAATCTGCGAAGTGCCCACACCATCAGAAGACTACATGGATTACAAGCTCATTGCCTTGTTCAACATGGGATTATTCTATCTGGAATCCGGTCGCCATACATGGTTATGGCTCATCATCAATCCTGTTGAGGCAACATTTCTGTCTGATGCTATAGTGCACGATGGCATCGTTTACGCGGTCGACGCACATATTGGCTGCCTATACTGGTGGAATCTATCGTCGTGTAATTTTTCTATCTCATCTCATCTTTACCTTATGAATACGACTGCCTGTTCATTTGTTACAAATTTAGAATGCATAGCATGTCTATAACCACATCATTGCTATATGTTCCTCTCATTTCCTAGATTTTTATGACCACACATGTTATTGTTAGAGTTGATATGAGAACAATTGGCATCTAATGATTGTTAGAATACATATTATGAGCATAACATCATGATTGCTATATGTTACTCTCGTTTACAAGATTTTTATAACAACGCATGTTATTGCTTAGAGTTGATATGAGAACAGTAGTAGTAAGTGCTATGGTAGAATATGAGTAGGCGCTGTCATAGCTGTTTTCCTCTCATTGTTACATGATGTTTGAACCATGACATATTGCTAGAATATGAAAGCCATTGGCTTATTTTTTTAACTTGGGGTATGATTATGACCACGGCATTGCAATTCTCTGTCTATGATATGTGTCACTGTTATAATAATCTTAATTCCACACATACTCTGAACATGATTGTTTATTTTTGTCCTTTTGGTCTCCAATTTGAATTGTTGCAGTAGACGCAAATGCGCTGGCCTTTTATGATTCCAGGACCTGGAATCATACCAGCCGATGGGTGGTGGTTTATCGCTCGTTCAGCTGACGGCGGTCATTTGATGCTCATTCGCACGTACCAAATTGACCAAACCATTACATCAAAACACATGCAGTACAATGCGTGGGGCGTTCGTGACATTGATGACTATGGCTGCTTCGTGTTCGAGAAAGATCCCAGCTCCGTTGGGCCAGGCGTATTCAACTGGAGGCGGGTTTACAGCCTCGGCAACCACTCCTTGTTCCTCGGGCTCAATTATCCGATCACCAACCAATCATCGATCATATCACCGGCGATGATTACTATGCTATGCAACTTCCATTCGCGAGGGGGGACTGTGTTTACACGTCATACCATGGGTTTCATGAATCACCATATCCAGAGATTCGTCGACACAGCTTGTTGCCAGATAATCTTCAGTGTGTGAAAGGCATCAAGCTTCCATGCGATGGATGGCTTTTGCAAACCCGACATGCGGCGACGTGGTTCATGCCAACAGCAAATATGCACAACTTGATTTGTGCTGATATCTAGACTGAGCCATGTATTCTGCTGCTGTAGCACGACCCTCTTTTGTTGGATATTATGTACTGTTGTTAGTTTGAAGCACTCCTCTGGTTTGAAGGATAGATACCTTCCTGGGATCAAGTGCATCCTAACTCACCTGCATAGGATGTACTGATAATGATGATGGAGATGCTGTGCAGAAGCCATATATATCAGTTAGGCTTCAAGTGCGTACTTGTTAGTTAAACCTATGTGTAAATTGTGACACTGAATACGACTAGTAAGTAGTACAGTAGCAGTACTAGTATACGTCGGTCAAATTATTCATCATTTCCACACATTGAATTGACGTGACAACACGCTGCGCGTGAGGTGACACAAGAATCCCGGCGGCGTGTTTGGGTATTCTAGACTTCAGATTTGGAGTACCACTTATCTGTCGAAATCTTTCATCATTCACTTAAAACAGTTGATTGATCATACATTGAGTACCATATAACTGGAATTACCGATGCAAGTCGAAGAAGGATTGGCCGGTGCTGCCGGCTGGCGTCAAGTTTGATCCCACAGATCAGGAGCTGATCAAGCACCTTGAGGCCAAAGTGAGTGCTGACAGCGCGAGATTTCAGTCTCTCATCAATTTGTTCATACCAACCATCGACAGCGAGCACGACATATGCTACACCCAACCTGAGAAACTTCCAGGTAAGACACCGATCGGCCGTCTACTTGCACAAACATATTCCTTTGTTTATAGCTCTATTTTTCTTTTTAGACGCAGACCTGGTGAAGCAATTACAATTTGACAGTTAATAAAAAGTGAAACAAGTGACTGCAACATGCCAAAGATGTTATGAAAATGCCAACTAGGTACACTAAAACCTGTATTCCACAATACTGCAGGTATCACACTGAGTGGCCTAAGGAAGCATTTCTTCCAGCGCAATTCCAGGGCATTCAAAAGGGGCACATGGACGCGTCGCAAGATACAGTCGGAGTGCGGCATGCACACGATGTGGCACAAGACCGGCAATACCTTGCCGGTGATGGTCAACGGCCGGCAGACGGGCAGCAAAAAAGGTTGCACACCAACAAGAACTTCGACCAGCAGAGGACCAACTGGGCGATGCACCAGTACCACCTCGGGGACCTGGAGCAAGAGAAGGAGCGGGAGCTGGTCCTCTGCAAGATTTTCTACCAGACGAACACTAGGGCCAGGAGTAAAAAGATTATAAGTTAGTTTGGTATTGGTAGTTGTACTACCTTGTCGTCCGCAAGTTGGTATTGTTGTTAACGATCTTTTGGTATGAACTTACATTTGCTTCCAACCATCATGCCGAGGGTCGACGTGGATATAAAGCTGAATCATTTGTTTCGAAACGAATTTTCAGGCACCTGATTTTTATTTGATGGGTAGCATAAGCACCCCCCGTTCGAATTCCCAGTTCTCCAATTTTTTGAAACAAGTGCATGCACTTATTATCACGATAAAAAAAAATATCCGTGCTGCATCCCAGTTATCAGTCTGTACTTGCAGAATTCTCTCGTTTATTGAGCACGTATATTGTTTTTTCAGGTCGAGCAAGTTTCAACTGGGCTGTAGACTGCCCAGGTTGGTTTTGTTTTTAACAGGCCCAGCCCATGACGACAACGGGGCACAAAGATCCAGCAGGTATCTACTGGCCTCTAGCCCGCCAGCGTTAGGTATATTTTGTCTTACAACATCCGCAGGCAGTTTTTTTACTGAATCAAACACATAGCCCAGTTCTATTTTCCTCTTGAAACGCATGTCCTACATCCGTTTTCTAATCTCTACCTATAGTTTTACTATTTCATATACACGTATCAGTATATTGAAAACACATAAAATTCCCTTTTCATATTTACATCCTTATTTTTGTTGTTTTTTCCCACCCAACGCTGATTTTTTTACCACTGGTTTTCCCTTAAACCAACTCAATTGTCCCACGTCTTATTTGCTTACAAAAACAAAACGATTTTTTTGGCAAATCAATAAGTTCTTAGAAAATGTTTATCATTTCGGGATTACAACAGTTCGGACTCCACCGAAATATGCAAAATAAGGTTGAACTTTTTGACCGTGGTCCTGGGCAGAAAATGGGATGTAATAAATTACTTAAGAATTAGCAAATGGGCTGCAAATTATAAAAAATAGCAAATGGGCTTTATGTTGTCTGCCACAGATTTGGAGGCTGACTTGTGGGCCTACTAAGTTCATGCGTACACAAGGTTTCCCAAAAAAGAAACTTAGTCAACAATCGACTCTACCAGCGTCAGACCGTTAGATGTCAATCTAACGGCAATCGTGCTTCTTCAGTCTCTGATCTTCCTGCCCCAGCCGCCCAAACCAGCGCCGTCGGAACCGCCTGCTCCCGCCTCCCGTGGCCGACAGTGCTGCCGGGCAGGCCTCACGGCCCCATCATACTTGCATCCCTGGCCTATCTATCCCTCTACTCACCCACACCTCCTATTATTTTTCGGCGACGGTAGCTGAACCAGTCAACCCTCGTACTCTCCACCGCGTGGGCAGCCACTGCCGTGCCTTCCCCAGCTCCATGTCGTTCCCTTCGTAGGCCTCGCCGTCGTCCACCGCCCTAGTGCTCTCGGTGCGGCGTGGTCAACGATATCCATCCAACGACCGTAGTGCTTCTTCAACCTCTGGTATTCTTGCCCCAGCCGCCCAAAGCAGCGCCGGTCGTGCCGCATGCTCCTGCCTCCCGTGGCCGGCTGTGCTGCCGCGGAGGCCTCACCGTTCCCATACTACTCTCACCGCTAGCCAGGCCATCCCTCCACTCACCCACTCCCCCTGTTATTCTGCGGCGACGGCAGCCTCACACCGCAGCCGAACCAGTGAACCCTCGTACTCCTCTCCGCGTGGGCATCCACTGTCGCGTCTTCCCTGGCTCCGCGTCGTCCCCTTCCTAGGCCTCACCATCGTCCACCGCCGTGGTGCTCTCGGCGCGGCGTGGTCAATGTGGTCAACGACCGACTTCCATCGGAAGAGTACTGTACATGGAGAGGCTGACAGCTGGGTCCACGACAGTCGCAAGGAAGTGCCTCCTTATTACGCGCAAAATAACTATTCCTCCACCGGACAGTAGGGACCCACCGTACGGGCCACTAGTATTTCGCGGAAAAAACGTTTCCCCCCTGACTGCTGGGACCCACCGGACGGGCCACCGTATTTCACGAAAAAAACGTTTGCCCCTGACTGCTGGGACCCACCGGACGGACCACCGTATTTCACGAAAAAAACGTTCCCCCCGCTGTCAGCTCGGACCCACCGGAAGTGCCTCCTTATTATGCACAGAAAAATGAATACTCCCCCTGCTAGCTGGGACCCACCATGGTGGGAGGCTGACTTGTGGGCCTACTAAGTTGACGGGGACGGAGGGTTTTGTCAACTTAGTCAATATGAACGATTCTAGCTCCAGTGACCGTACGATGTCCATCCAACGGCCGTCGTGCTTCTTCAATCTCTGCTCTTCCTGCTCCAGCCGCTCAAACAAGCGCCGGCGGGACTGCCTGCTCCCTCCTCCCCGCGGCCGGTTCTGCTGCTGCGCAGGCCTCACCGCCCCACCGTACTCCCATTGCTGGCCTAGCCATCCCTCTACTCACCCACACCTGCTGTTATTCTCCAGCGACGACAGACGAACCAGTAAACCCTCGTACAGTCGTACTCCCCTCCGCGTGGGAAACAACTGCCAAGTCTTCCCTGCCTCCGTGTCATTCCTTCCTAGGCCTCGCCATCATCCACCACCCTGGTGCTCTCGGCGCGGCCTGGTCAATGTGGTCAACGACCAACATGCATCTGAAGTGGACTGTACGTGGAGAGGCCGACAGCTGGGTCCAAGGCCGCACGCAAGGAAATGCCTCCTTATTACGCGCAAAATAATGATTCCTCCACCTGACATCAGGGACCCACCGAAAGGGCCTCTGTATTTCGCGAAAAAAGTTACAACCACTGACAGCTCGGACCCACCAGCTATATCTTCGCACGCAAGGAAGTGCCTCCTTATTACGCACAAAAAAATGAATACTCCCCCTGTTAGCTGGGACCCAGTATAGTGGCAGGCTGACTTGTGGGCCTACTAAGTTGACGGGGACGGAGGGCTTTGTCAACTTAGTCAATATGCACGATTCTAGCTCCAGTGACCGTATGATGTCCATCCAATGGCCGTAGTGCTTCTTCAACCTCTGGTCTTCTTGCTCCAGCCGCCCAAACCAGTGCCGGTCGTGCCTCGTGCTCCTGCCTCCCGTGGCCGGCTGCGATGCGGCGGAGGCCTCACCGCCCCTACTACTCCCATTGTTGGCCAGGTCATCCCTCTACTCATCCACACCCCCTGTTATTCTATGGCGATGGCAGCCTCACACCGCAGCGAACCAGTGAACCCTCGTACTCCTCTACGCGTGGGCATCCACTGCCGCGTCTTCCCCGGCTCCGCGTCGTCCCCTTCCTAGGCCTCGCCGTCGTCCACCGCCCTGGTGCTCTCGGCGCGGCGTGGTCAACGTGGTCAAGGAACGGCTTCCATCGGACGTGGACAGTACGTGGAGAGGCTGACAGCTGGGTCCACGGCCGTGGCAAGGAAGTGCCTCCTTATTACGTGCAAAATAATTATTCCTCCACCTGACAGCAGGGACCCACCGGACGGGCCAACGTATTTCACGAAAAAAACGTTTCCCCCTGACTGCTGGGACCCACCAGCTACACCTTCGCACGCAAGGAAGTGCGTCCGGGCAAAAAAAAACAAAACGATTCGCCCCCTGACTGCTGGGACCCACCAGCTACATCTTCGCACGCAAGGAAGTGCCTGACAGTCGGGACCCACCTGGTCGAAGCGTACGTAGCGTTGTCATTCTGGTCGCGAACGTGTACGTACATATATACTGGTGGATGTAGAGGCGCGTACGTGTCGTAGTAGAGGCGTGCACATAGCACGTACACGTACGTACAGCGGCCAGGGTGCAAGAAAGAAAATACGGCCACATATGTGTACATACGGGCGGGGTCTCGAACGCCTACTCGCGCATACGTACGGCCAGGGCTCGTGTACATGGCTGGGTCGGAATGGAGAAACAGCGTCGTCGTCGTGTTCATGGGGAGGCAACGGAATGCGCCGTGTTCATGGGGAGGCAACGGAATGCATCGTGTTCATCGGGAGGCAACGGAACGCGTGGGAGCCAACCGGCTGGGTCTGAACGGAATGCGTGGTCGTGTTCATCGGGAGGGCTTGGACGGAACAGGCGATGGAAACGAGGCCTGGCGTACCGCAGAACGGAGGAAACAGACCTCCTACGGTCGAAACGGGGGTCCTGTTGATCGGGAGGGGTGTGGCGTACCGCAAAATGGAGGAAACGGACCTCCTACAGTCGAAACGGGGGTCCTGTTGATCGGGAGGGGTGCGGCGTACCGCAAAACGGACGAAACGGACCTCCTACGGTCGAAACGGGGGTCCTGTTCATCGGGAGGGGTGTGGCGTACCGCAAAACGGGACTCCACGGGATACTGTTCATCTCCACCGTCGACCTCCTCCAGCCTCCACGGGCTACCGTCGACCTCCTCCAGCCTCCACGGGCTCCTGTTCATCCAGCCTCCACCGCGCGCTACTCCACCGGCTACTGTTTAACCACCCCTCCACGGGCACCCCTCCACCGTCTACTGTTCATCCAGCCCTCCACACCACAGGGTCCTGTTCAACCACCCCTCCACGGGCACCCCTCCACCGTCTACTGTTCATCCAGCCCTCCACACCACGGGGTCCTGTTCAACCACCCCTCCACGGGCACCCCTCCACCGTCTACTGTTCATCCAGCCCTCCACCACACCACGGGGTCCTGTTCATCCAGAGGCAACGCCACCGCTCACTGTTCATCCAAACCCCCCCGCAACGCTCACTGTTCATCCCAGAGGCAGCATCGATCGGCTTCAGTTAGCCGCAGTAGCAAAGGAATCGCTTGATCGGGTTCAGTTAACAGCCATCGATCGATCGCTCGGGTTCAGTAACGCGTAGCCTGCAGTGCAATCGCTCGGGTTCAGTTAGAGCCCAACGCCTTGCTCGGGTTCAGTTAGAGCCAACGCCTCGCACACACGCGCGTACGTGTACGAGAGAAACGCGCATCGCTCGGCCCCCGACCTCCCACCGTAACCGGGAACTCCCCGAAATTTTCCTCGCCCTCGCTTCTACCACGGTTTTTTTCCGTCATGGACGGCCCAAAGAATGTCATGCAGCTGCGTCTCCGGCCCGCCCAGGACGAAAAGCCCATTTTCTGTCATGATTTTTTGTCATAGAAGTAGGAGCCCACCACATCTATGATGATACCGGGTTTTGTCACAATTATCGTCATAGAAGTGTCATATGTATGACAGATTTTTTTTTCGTTCGGCCCAAAATGTCACGGATGTGTCTTTTTTTGTAGTGTTGTGCATGGCACAGATCTACCAGAATCTCGGGGACGAGATTCTTTGTAAGGGGGGAAGATTTGTAACATCTTGTAGACAAATTACTGAGTTTATGTGGTTGAAAATTTGGACCAACTAAAATTGTTGGATCGTCATTTGCTTCTTATTGGATTTATTTGCATTGCTTGTTGCGAGTTCCCTAAATTCATAAAAAATCCCCTACTCTTATACTTTCTACCTTGAGCTAAAACTTTGCCCAATGATCATGGCATGTGGTTAGGTCCTAAAACTATTTTTATTGCAATATTCACTATTCAAAATGTACTTGATATATTTTCATTTTCAAAAACCCCAAAATGCAGATTTGAACTATTAAGTATTTATTTCTACAAATGAGTTGGTTATTAAAATCATATTTGAGGTCTACTATATATAGGGCCACTATTTATACGAAGAATGGACATTTGAAAAGCATTTAAGATTCTTTTTGACATATTTTTGGAAAGTCCAGAAATGATAAAAAAGTACTTTTCTGTTTGAAAAATACATGAGGAAATTTAGAGAAGCTCATAGGACATATATGTTCCATATATATGAGTTCCACCACATGGTTATGTTCATGATCTTTACGAGAACCTCAAAAGAGAACTTTATGGACATTTCAAGTATTTGAAAATTTTCCATTGGAAATATTCTCAAATAAATTCAGGAAAATTCCAGCAAGTCACATTTGTCACCAATGCTGATTTGCCATGTTTCATCAACTTCAAAATAGTCTAGGTTGATCATATAATCCTAAACTTAGTTCTCCCCTATTTAATCTTTCCAAACTTTTTCAAATCAAATCGAACCCTCTTTGGTTCAAACTTTGTCCAGAGCATATTCTATGCATCCCTATCATTCCATCAAGGTTCGGAAGAAAATGTTTAGCCTAAGTAGATCATTCCTTCTCAAAACTAATTATGCTCAAATCTAGTTTTGAATGAAATTCAAATCGAACTTGATCCATTTGCTATCAATTTTTCTACCTCAACTCTTTCTACCATTGCTTCTTACTCCAGCAACTTGATTTGATCCATTTGACCTATGTAAAAATTCATTTACCACTTAAACCATCCCATGGCAGCAACTGATCTCCCTCTCTCTTCTCTCATTGGCCACCCCGGCTCTCTCTTTGACTTTTCTCTGTCCACCCATCCCAGAAACTAGCTACTATAGCTGCTAGACAAATCCTTTCTCTTCATTTTCCCTAGGGCCCCTGCCCGAGCTCAAATGGCCATCATGGCCACTGCCTACACTCACCTCTCTTTCTCTCTACAGCACGCGAGCCCCTGCATGCCTAGATGCTAGCCAGCAACCCCGATGTGCTCTCTCTGTCTCGCTCTGAGCCGTCTGGCAAGCACACACGCTCCGAGCCATTTCGCATGCACACACACAGCTAGAAAGGCCCCACACGTGAGCAAAGCAACCTGATAGGGTGACAACGACGCTGACAGGCCGATCTGGGCTCATCAACAACGCGTGAGGCAACATGCAAGAGGGCACGACCAAAGCATTCCAGGAAGGTGCCCCAACCATGCCCATTGCCCACACATCATGGAACCCTGAGGAAAACCGGCCGAGTGCGGCGCAACCACGTAGGTCGGATGGTCGTAAGCATGCTAGGGAGCCATCAAAGCGAGGCGCGGGTGAAACAGATGATGTGGAAGGCACTCTCGCGAGGCAAAGCCCCCAAGAGGTGGGTACTCCAGCATCCTTTATAGGAGTAATGATTGTACTCTGTGTTGCGAAGAACCTGCTCCCTCTATATTTCGTACCGCGAAGACTTTGACGCAACCCTTTCTATTATGTTGCATGTGATATGTTTAGTTTGTCTTTGTTGCATTTACTTATATCATGTTTCTGCTTCTATCTTTGACATGTTAGTTAATATTTTCGCTTAGTCCTTTGTTGCTTGTGTAGTTTATATACAGTACAACAATCTCCTCTATTAGTTATCCTAGATTGTCTTCAGTTAGTTCCTTATATTTGAAGAATTTCTTAAATCTCCCATTTACCCCTCTATATTTTCCCTTACAACCTCCCCATCGGCGGTCCAAATACCTCCACCTCTTCTTGCAGCTCCTACACTGCCATTGGAGGAGTCGATTCCACCAAAGAAGAAAGTGTGCTTCCACCTCGGCCTAACGACATCTGCCATGTCAGTGCCCACCGTTGCCACTACTTCGTCGGTCGCTGCAATAGTTGGCCCAGTTCCGATGTTGAAAGGATCAAGATGGACCTAGAGGGGGTGAATAAGTACGAATACAAATTTCAATCATTACTTAGAAATTTTAGGCTAATATGTGGAATATGAAAGTGAGACTAGAAAGCAATCAATGAGAAGCTAATGGCATTAGACCTAAAGGTAGCATGCAAACTAGGTAGCAGTAAATGTAGAACATGCGAACATATAAGCAAACAACCTTAAGTACTACAAACTGGAAGACATAAAAGAGTATCATGAACAATGTATTGAAGCAATGTCTTCACAAAGAGAGGATCAAGCAAAGGCTTCACAATACATAACAGAAAATAAAGTAGTGAAGCGATAGAACCAATTGCTTGGTGAAGACAAAGGATTTGTTTGACCAGTTCCAGTTGTTGTGGAAATTGTACGTCTGGTTGGAGAGGATGAGATTTAACTCAGAAGACCATGTCTTTACCTTATTCTCCCTGAGTTAAGATCACTTAGATCTTTCCCAGCCACTCTAGTAAGTCTTCAAGGTAGACTTCCAAAACTTTCACAAAATCGTTCACCTGCCATCGACAATGACTCTTGGATGCTGAGAACATGACGCCTAACTATCTGGAAGATCACAGTCTTCAAGTGTACAAGTTTTGGTTCACCCAGAACATAATGTCTTCAGTGATGCTCAATCACTTTGGGCTCTGGGTGTTTAGATGTTTCCTCCCAATAAATCTCTCTCAAAAACTTCGGAGGTGGGTTGTGCTACTCCCTAGGAGTTGTTGGATTTCCCCAAAGAGGAGCGGCGATGTAGCACAGTAGTAGAAAGTATTTCCCACAGTTAAGAACCAAGGTTTAATCGAACCAGTAGGAGTCTACAAGCTAGCAATATAAGCAACACCTGCACACACAAAAAAAAATGCTTGCACCCAACTTGGTAAGGGGGTTGTCAATCCCCTTGTCTTGCTAGTTGCAAGGTTGAAATCAAATAATAATAGATAGTGATATGGCAAATGAAAAAATAGTAAAAGAGCAATGAGCAACGCAAGTATTAATAGAGCATGGACCCGTGGCCGGGCCATATGTTCACTAGTGAGTTCTGTCTCACAAGCAGGTAATGACATGGTAAACAAATTACTGTTGGGCAATTAACAGAAAAGCAACATTCATAACTATGATCATTCATGGCATAATCCTGTATAGGCATCACGTCCATGACAAGTAGAGTGAAATCCAACTGCATCCACTACTATTACTCCACCCTGAAACCACTATCCCGCATGAATCCCAAGGTATTAAGTTTAATGAAAAATAGAGTAACGCAATAAGCAAGATGACATGATGTAGACAGAAAGAAACCTAGCAATAAGATCAATCCCCATCATTTTATCCTTAGTAGCAACAACACATCATGTGCCTTCTCCCTATTCAGTTACTGGGATATAGATGATCGTGAGGTTGAACCCACTAGTATGCACCACTCCCTCTGAAGAATTACCCATCAATCTTTTCCAGAGAAGAAAAATAACTCGAAAAGCATACATAGCTACTTAATGATACAACAAACAAACTTCAAAAGATTCGATTATTTTCAATGAACAATATGATGAGAAATCCACAAATCATCAGATCCCAACAAACACGCCATAAGAATTACATCAGATTGATCTCAGAGGTGATCATTGTATTGAAGATCCAAAAGAGAGAGAGAGAGAGAGAGATAAGAAGAAGCCATCTAGCTACTACTATGGACCCGCGGGTCCTAAAGAAACTACTCACACATCATCATGGAGGCAACAAGGTTGATGAAGAGGCCTCCCATGGTGCCCCCTCCGGCAAACCACCGAAACAGGGCTACAGATAGGATCACTTTAGAACAGAGGCTTGCCGCGGCGAATAAAATTCTCTCATCTTTTTCTTTGAGGGTTTCAGGAATTATGGAATTTATAGGCGGAGGAATTCCTTGTGGCTAGATGGTGGGTCCTCTTGTGGTCTACCGAAGCTTCTAGGGTCTCTTATACTCCAGAAAAAAATCATCAAAAATTGGCATCGTATTTGGAACTTCTTAGATAGGGGTTTTCTGCGAAAACCAAAAATAAGCAAAAAACAGGAACTAACACTGGGCACTGAATTAATAAGTTAGTCCAGAAAAATAATATAAAATGATATAAAAACATACAAAAGTGATAATATAATAGCATTTAATAATAAAAAATTATAGATACGTTTGAGACATATTAGGTTGCTCAAAAATGACAAAAGTCATGCAATAACTCTAAGCAGCCACCAACTTATGGTGGAGGGGGCGGCTATTTATAGCGAGGGGGTAACAAACATGATATGAACGAAATGACGCTAGGTCAATGGCCAACCGACACGTGTACCAATGGTTGGATTCAAACACACACGACAACATTGCTTGGGCTATAAGCAAAGCTGACTCAACCAAGTTGGAAGAGATTTTCACAAAGTCTTCATTGGAAGACATATGATTTTGGATTGAGCATCATGTCAGTTTCCGAATTCATATCACCTTGACCCCCAATTAATAGTGCGGTGGTTCCTGTGACTCAAGAAAGAAGAAAATGTAACTGCCAAAAGACTATGTCTTCACGGTCCATTATCTTCAAGCGAAAGTCTTCGCGTTCCACCATTATCTTCAATGTCTTCAGATACTTTTAGGGGTCGCCTTCAATGGTTAAATCAAATCTCCTAGGACTTCTATCTGTGTTATCCTATGTACACTCACAAACACATTAGATCCTTAACCAAGTTTGCCATCAACACTCCAAAACCAACAAGGGGTACCCTAGGCGCACTTACAGTTGGTCATTGGCTAGTTGTCATGTCCAAAATGGTCTTCCCCCCTTGGGAAGGCCACAACTATAAATAGCCACCCCACTCCAACGTGAATCGTTGGCTGCTCCGTGTAATTTTGACAAGTTTGTCTAAGCACCCACTCTCTAAAAGATTGAAGTTTAAAATCCATCAAGAGAAAATCCAAAGCCGTAAAACTATATAGTGGTTTAGCATCACAAAGATCTAAATTTAGTATGCTCCACCTATTACTCTTGAGAGCTTCCAAGTCTCAACATAGTGAGGTGTCAAGTTCTTTAGTAACCAAGAGTAATTGTGGTTCACGAAGACAAAGTCTGTGAAGGTTATGGAGATCGTCTCAAGTATCTACCCCAAGTGATCAACACAAGTTGACAAACTTGTTGTCGAGGAGAACATGACGAAGAGAGTTTATCTTTTGTGTTAAATCACAAGTCCCTCCAACTAGACGTAGATCTTTTGCAGAAGAGTGAACTGGTCTACCAAATCCCTTGTCGCCATTGAGCATCACTGGTTTCATCTTAATTCTGATTACCCTCGGTTGTTTATCCTCGGTTAAGTTTTAGTCATGTGATTTCTCTTAGGCACTCATACTTAATTTGCTTCGGCAGTTTTCTATCATAGTCTTGTATCTGTTTATTTTTTTGCTGCTGTGTTCTGAGAGATCTGAAGTTTCCCAAAAGAAATTTTAAATCTCCCATTCGCCCCCACGGGTCGGCATACTTCATTCCTACACGAAACCCTATTGTGTATGATAGTAACATTTATCCTAGGCCTTTTTGTAGGTGCAAATGTGGATCACATGAGTATGATGAGAGCGATGTATGTTGTGACGGTGATGATGTGAGTGGAGAATATTTGCAAGGAGATGTGAGCTTAAGAAAATCTATCATGTATCCTAGTGATCCCCTCTTAATGGTGTGGGATCCCTATAGTCAAGAACAAACCAAAAAGCCTATGCTTCATATCCTTGTTTCTTCATTCTTGAGCATTTCCACACCGAGTGGGTCCATGATCCACACACACACACACACACACACACACATATATATATATATATATATATATATATGTTTCCACGAGGATTAAAACCTATGACATACTTAACAAACATGATCAGTCCCCTAATCCCTATATGTATATTGTCATCAACATCAAAAAAGGATCAAGGGCATGATTGCACTTTCGGGCGTGTGTGGAGCAAGTGAAGCGTCTTTACCCTAATGGGACCACTGATAGTGATGATATGATGAATTGTTTGCTTACTCAATTATTTTCTCAACTCTTGCATTAAGTAGGATATCATTGCTCAACTATTTTACAAGAACTTGAACATGAAGAAAGGGAGCAAGCTGGGAGCAAAGTTCTTTGTCTTGATGCATTATTAGGTGTTGCTTCAGTACGATGACAAGTGGAAATAAAGATCAATGAGGTGCCCAATAAGAAAGGAAAAGCTCCAACTAACTACAACTCTCCCAATACCGTGGATGACTATTCCGAAGATAGTAAGTCCAATGATGATGGTGGTCTAAAGAGGAGTCCCACTCCTAGCATGGACACACCATCAAAAAGAGGCCACTAGGGAGGAAGAGTGAAGAAAAGAGGTTGAAGAAAAGGGAAGATGGTGCATACTTGGTGTAAGTGCATCTAGTGCCACCCCTAGTTGGTTTTGGAGTATTGACGACAAACTTGGTTGAGGGACTAATGTGTTTGTGAGAATTGTAGGATAACACAGGTTGTAGTCCCATATTGATTCGGTTTACCTACCAGAGTTGACCCCTAAAAATGTGTGAAGACATTGAAGAAAATGGTGGTATGTGAAGATATTCACATTGAAAACTATGACATGAGAAGACATGGCATGAAGACTATGGAGTGCGAAGACATAGTTGTTTCGTAGTTTCCTTTTCTTCTTTGTTGAGTCATAGGAACCACCGTACTGTTAAGTGGGGTCCAAGTGAACAAAGTCAGAGTGATTAATGTGATGCTCAACCAAATCCTATGTCTTTGAGCAAAGACAATGAGAGCAAATCTTATCCAGAGCTGGATGAGTCAGCTTTACTTGTAGCCCAAGTCAAGCTACCGCGCGTATTTGAAATATGACCGTTGGACACGTGTCGGTTCCTTAGTGACCCAGGGTCATTTTGGACAAATCAGGTCGGGTTGCCTGCTGGCTATAAATAGCCCACCACCTACACCATAAATTGGTGGCTTCTCAGAGTTAGTGCACGGCTTTTGTCGTTTGAGAGAAACCCACCTCCGAAGCATTTGAGAGAGAGATCCTTGCGAGGACAAAGCCCAAAACACCCAGAGCCAAAGAGTGTTAGGCATCACTGAAGTCTTTCTGTCTGCGTGATCTGAAGACTTGTTACACTTGAGGAATGTGAATCCTCCAGCTGGTTAGGCATCACGTTCTGAGCATCCAAGAGTCATTGTGGATTGCCGGTGAACGAAGTCTGTGAAGGTTTGGAAGTCTACCTTGAAGACTTACCAGAGTGTTTGGGCGAGGACTAAGTGTCCTTAGCTCAAGGGGAATAAGGTGAAGACGCGGTCTTCTGAGTTCAATCTCAGCCTCCCTAACCAGACGTATAGTTGTCACAGCAACTGGAACTGGTCCAACAAATCCTTGTCCTCTCCAAGCAACTGGTTCTATCTCATACCTCTCTTTACTTACAGTTTGTCTTCGTGAAGTCATTGCCTGCTTGCATGATCTGATTGACTTCACTGTGTGAAGAATGTTGTTGTTTGGCTTCATTCTATCTTCCATTTTGATCCATACTACCTAGCTGCTAATAGTCTTCGTGCTTTCACTTCATTGCTTACTTGACTATGGCTTGTCTAGTGTAGTCTACCTTCCGCTGCATATCAATAGATTCATTTCTACTGTTTGTCTTCAAAGCCTCCGTGTTTTGAAGACTTTCATAAAAATCGCCTATTCACCCCCTCTAGTCGATAACCAGCTCTTTCAATTGGTATCAGAGCAAGGTGCTCCCTTGTTCTGTGTGATTCGGTTTAACCACCTAGAGTTTTAGCTATGTCAAATGCAGGGATAATCAAAGTCTCCGCTGCGTGCCCTGTCTTCGATGGCACTGATTACCCCTACTGGAAGAATAAGATGCGTATGCATCTTGAAGCCATTGATGTTGACCTCTGGTATGTCGTCAAGAACGACGTTCCCAAGGTCGGTGAAGGTGTCACTGCTGCTGATGTCAAGAGGTTCATTCAACTGGACTCGACTGCCAAGAACGTCATCTGTGGTCATCTGACCAAAGGACAGTATGGTCATCTGAGTGCTCTGGAAACTACGAAGCTAGTCTGGGACTGGCTCTCCAAGGTCAACGAAGGCGTGTCAACCCAGAGAGAGACTCAAGGATCAGTGTTCTTTGCAACCTCTTCATCCGCTTCAAGAGAAATGACAATGAGAATGTCCAGCTCACATTTGACCGCCTCACTGATATCACAAATGAGCTTCACGCACTCGGCGCCACTGAGATCACCAAGCACGAAATCGTCAAGACGCTCTTGAGATCGCTTGATAGCTCATTCGACACCTTGGCCCTGATGATTCAAGAACGCCCTGACTTCAAGACTCTCGATCCTTCTGACATACTTGAGAGGCTCAACACACATGAGTTCCAGCTATCTGATAAAAGAGATATTTATGGTCCCAACTATGGCCGAACTCGCGCTTTGAAGGCAAAGGTTGTTTCCTCATATGAAGAAGAGTCTGACTGCAGTTCTGGGGATCCTGAAGACATTGGAAAGGAGCTTGTGCTTGTGAAGAAGTTCCAGAAGTTCACTAAGAAGAAAGGCTTCAGAAAGTCTTCAAGATCCAGCTCAAGAAATGATGAAGCTTCTACTCATGACCACAAGAAGAGAACATGCCACAAGTGCAAGAAACCTGGTCACTACATCTCTGAGTGTCCGCAGTGGGACATTGAGAACAACAACAACAAGAAGAAGAGCAAGGAATATGATTCTGATGACAAGAAGAAGAAGAAATCCTCAAAGTCTTCTTCCAAGTCTTCGTCGAAGTCTTCATCACACAAGAAGAGCTCATCAAGCAAGGCTCGTGCATTTGTTGGCAAGGAGATGGATTCAGAGGAGGAGTTTGCTTTTGAGGAGGCAGAGGTAGAGTCTGAGGAGGAGGAGTCCGATTCAGGCATGGCAAGCCTGGCTCTAGCTTCAACCTATGTCGCCAAGTCCATCTTCAACACTGAAGACAATGGCCCCGTCACCATCGCTGATGCTAATGATGAGGACGACTCCACTCCCACCTACTACTTCATGGCACACGGTGCCAAGGTAAACTCATGCGATGCTTACTTTCAAACATCAAGTGAAGATGACTCTGAATGTGAATCTAAACCTAGCTACAAAACACTTGCTAAAATTGCAACTAAACAACAGAAAGCTATGGAACATATTCAAAAATTACTAGACAAAAGTGATGACCTGTTGGATGCGGAAATGACCCGAACTCAGTCCTTAATTGGAGACATTAAAAATCTTCATGTTAAGTACGAGGATCTTGAAAGTCGTCATGAAACGCTCTCAACTACTCATGAAAAGCTCTCCTATGACTATCTTCAAAGGAAGAAAGAGCTTGAGAACTTGAGATTGGCTCATGAAGATCTTCAAAAGGAGAACGAGTCACTCCGCACTCAACAGATCAGTCCCGCTTAGGAAGGATTTGAACCACCATGTCTAAAGTGTCTTGAGCGTGATAATGCTGTCTCTATTGCTGAATGTTCTACTGCTGCTACTGCTGCAATATCTTCAACTACTGATGTGGTAACTAACCCCTCTGCTGAGGATACCACTACTATTGCTGATGAGAATGCCAGGTTGAAGACATTGCTTGAGACAGGAATGTACAAAAGTCTCAAAGGGCCTCAAACACTGTGTGATGTCCTCAAAAAGCAGATTCTGAACCGGAACCCTAGGAAAGAGGGTGTTGGGTTCGAGAGGAAAATGAATGTTGATGGTTCTTACTAGAAGCCTGAGCAGTATCCCAAAACCACATGGGTTGCTGCGGAGGGACCTCCAGTGGATCCATCTACCTTATATGGCTTCACTTGTGCTAACCCGATTATCATTGATGAATCCTTTGATGCAAACTATAAATTGTTTAAGAATCAGAATGGTGAAGTGTTTGCCAGGTATATTGGTACTAACTGCAGGAATGGACCACCTTTGAAGAAGATCTGGGTACCCAAGAGTTGTCTTGAGAATCTTCCTGTAAATGTCATCATGATACCACCTGGGAAGAAGACAAATCCCAGACCAAAGGCTTCATATGATCCAAAGACTTCATACAGATAGAGGACTCACCAGAGTCACCCTAACGCCAATGTTTTGCAGGGAAACCATACTCAAACTTATGAATATGAGCGTGTTTCATCAAACCGCTATCTTCATAAGACCAAGAACTTTTCTGCTTATTCATATGAGTATTATTCACCTCCTGTAAGGCTATTTGCTAGGGCTCCAAAGCCAAAGTTCTCAGATGCTGCTCTTAGACTCATTGCTTCTAAGCCACCCCTGAAGATGTGGGTGGTTAAGAAAAATTAACTCTCTTTTGCAGGGAAAGGTCTCCAGCCAGAAATCAAAGGCGTCTGATGCTTATGCTAGGGACCTAAAACATCTTGTGGGACGCAAGATAAAATGTCCAAATGGTCTTACTATGTATTTCGTTCCAGGATTCCTTGACAATCATCCTATTTATCCTAACCAAGATCTGAACTTTCATAATCCGCTTGTTCATGAAATGTTTATGCTTCACAATACCCTTGGTGAAGCCTATCCCCAAAACTGCATTGTAGGGTATGACTCCAAAGGCTTCAGAATGGATTATGGACAGTGGATGCACTAACCACATGACTAGTGATCGAAGTCTTCTGATGGATTCTACCCTACGACCATCCGACAAAAGTCACATCACATTTGCTGACACTGGTAAAAGCAAGGTATTGGGTCTAGGTAGAGTTGCAATCTCAAAGGATCTGCACATGGATAAAGTGATGCTTGTTGAATCTCTTGGTTTCAACTTAATGTCTGTCTCAATGCTTTGTGATCTGAACATGATTGTGATTTTTGGAAAATATGGTTGCCTTGTGCTTATGGAATCTGACAAATCTCTAGTCTTTGAAGGGTATCGAAAAGATGATCTGTACATGGTAGATTTCTCAGCAGGACCACAGTTGGCCGTATGTCTTCTAGCAAAAGCTTCAGAGTGTTGGCTCTGGCATCGAAGGCTAGGGCATGCTGGCATGAGGAACTTGTACACACTCATGAAGAAGAAACACGTTGTAGGCATCGAGGGCGTCAAGTTCAAAAAGGATCATCTGTGTGGTGCCTGCGAAGCTGGAAAGATGACAAGGGCCAAGCATCCCTCGAAGACAATCATGACGACATCACGTCCCTTCGAGCTGCTTCACATGGACCTATTCGGCCCTACTCACTACTCTACTCTTACTACCATTGCTTGTCTCTATGGCTTCATCATTGTTGACGACTACTCAAGATATACACGGGTGCATATAATCCTCTACAAGAATGAAGTGCAGGATGCCTTCAAATGATTCGCCAATCGTGCCATGACGAACTATGGCATCAAGATCAAGCACATCAGAAGTGACAACAACACAGAATTCAAGAACACCGGCCTCGACACTTATCCTGATACATTGGGCATCACTCATGAGTTCTCAGGTCCTTACACACCTCAGCAGAATGGCATCATGGAGCGCAAGAACAGAACCCTTATTGAGATGGCTCGGACAATGCTTGATGAGTATAAGACTCCAAGGAAGTTCTGGCCTGAAGCCATTGATACAACATGCCACGTCATCAACCGTGTTTATCTTCACAAGCTTCTAAATAATACATCATATGAGCTCCTAACTGGTAAGAAGCCAAATGTCAGTTATTTCAGAGTATTTGGTGCTAGATGCTGGATCAAGGATCCACATCACACTTCAAAATTTGCACTGAAAGCACATGAACATTTTATGCTTGGCTACGGAAAGGATTCGCACTCCTACAGAGTCTTTAACTCTTTCACTATAAAGTGGTTGAAACTGTGGATGTGCGGTTCGATGAGACTAACGGCTCGCAAAGAGAGCACCTGCCAAATGTACTAGATGAAGTCTCACCTAGTGAATCGATCAAGCTTATGGGTACCGGAGAAATCATACCTTCAGAAGCTCAGGCTGAAGAAGAAATCAGCATTGCACCAAATCAACCTGAAGACAATGCTCAGCCTGAAGCCAATGCTGAAGATGAAGACAATGATCTGCAAGGGCAAAATCTTCGTCCGGTTCATCCGCGTGTTCCAAATGAAGTACAGATTGAGAAGATAATTGATAGCATCAATGCACCTGGTCCACTCACTTGTTCAAGAGCAACATAGCTAGCAAATTTCTGTGGGCACTTTGCATTTGTCTCTATATCTGAACCCAAGAAAGTTGTTGAAGCCTTCATGGAACCTAAATTGATTCAAGCTATGCAAGAAGAGCTTCAACAGTTCGAGCTGAACAATGTGTGGGAATTGGTTAAGCGTCCTGATCCTCGCAAGCACAATATCATAGGCACCAAATGGATCTATCACAACAAACAAGATGCGCATGGTCAAGTTGTCAGAAACAAGGCTCGTCTCGTTGCTCAAGGACATACTCAAGTTGAAGGGATTGCCTTCGATGAAACATTTGCTCCGGTGGCTAGGCTTGAAGCCATTCGCATACTGCTAGCCTATGCCAACCATCACAACATTCTTCGGTACCAAATGGATGTGAAGAGTGCCTTTCTCAATGGCAAGATTGAAGAAGAAGTGTATGTTGCACAACCACCTGGCTTTGAAGATGCAAAACATCTTGATATGGTATACAAGCTCAACAAGGCACTGTATGGCCTCAAACAAGCACCTCGCGCTTGGTATGACACACTCAAGGACTTCCTGAAGAGCAAAGGCTTCAAACCTGGTTCACTAGATCCTACACTCTTCACGAAGTCATATGATGGAGAACTGTTTGTGTGCCAGATCTATGTGGATGACATTATCTTTGGCTGCACTAACAAAAGATACAGTGATGAGTTTGGGCACATGATGCAAGAGCAATATCAGATGTCCATGATGGGTGAGCTGAAATTCTTCCTTGGTCTTCAAATCCGTCAGCAGAGCAACGACATTTTCATATCTCAAGAGAAATACCTCAAAGATTGCCTGAAGAAGTTTGGAATGCAAGACTGCAAAGGATACATGACGCCAATGCTAACCAAAAGTCATCTGGGCCCTGACGACAATGGTAAAGAGTTCGATCAAACGGTATATCGCTCCATGATTGGTTCTTTACTCTATTTATGTGCATCTAGGCCAGATATAATGCTTAGCGTTTGCATGTGTGCCCGATTCCAAGTGGCACCAAAGGAATCGCATCACTTAGCAGTGAAGCGAATTCTTCGATATTTGGCTTACACCCCAACACTAGGATTATGGTATCCAAAGGGCTCAG
This sequence comes from Triticum aestivum, assembly GCF_018294505.1. Lineage (NCBI taxonomy): Eukaryota > Viridiplantae > Streptophyta > Magnoliopsida > Poales > Poaceae > Triticum > Triticum aestivum. Next base: position 37,698,000 of record NC_057805.1, read on the forward strand.
AGTTTGATCTAGTTGGATTCTCATATGCTGATTATGCCAGTGACAAGGTTGATCGCAAGTCTACATCAGGCACATGTCACTTTCTTGGACGATCTCTTGTCTGTTGGTCTTCAAAGAAGTAGAACTGTGCATCCCTCTCCACTACTGAATCTGAATACATTGTTGCTGGATCTTGCTGCGCTCAGCTTCTGTGGATGAAGCAAACTCTCAAGGACTATGGCATCCACCTGAAGCATGTGCCACTTTACTGCGACAATGAAAGCGCCATCAAGATTGCCAACAACCCAGTTCAGCATTCAAAGACAAAGCACATTGAGATCCGTCATCACTTTCTCAGAGATCATGTCATGAAGGAAGATATTGATATCATTCACGTCAACACTGAAGAGCAATTGGCAGATATCTTCAAAAAGCCCTTGGGAGAAAAGGTTTTGCAAGTTGCGGTGTAAGCTAAATATCTTAGAATCCTCAAATGTCCTGTAATTGGACACACATCCTAACGCTTATGCATGTTGATGACTTAGATGTGCAACACACGAAGTAACATATATCTTGAATCAATGAAGACATACACTCTAAGTGTGAATACATTAACGCGGAATTTGACTTTGGAGCGCCACGATAATTGTGCATCGTGTCTGGGTCTAATACTTCCTATACGGTGGGTAATTCCACCACCAAATTCTTATTGAAGTGTTTCCTTTGGCGTCATTGTTGCATAGTCTTCGCATTTCGGCTGTCTTCAACTTTGATTTGACTTCAAGATTTATCTTCGCAATGTTGAGTTGGTCTAATACATATATATATTTGTGTTCTGTCCTCTACAACATTCACTTATAGCTATGTCTTCATATTTGAATCTTTATTGATCTAAGTGAATGTGATCGGACCCTAACCTCTTCTGTGCTTCTTCCTCAAATTCTATCTGTCCAAATCATATGCATTCTATTGAAACCCGTCGATTGTCTTCTCTGAATCCTTGTGAGCAGAAGACAAAGCGACAAAAGTTTAGATCTATTGTTAAGCCATACCCTTATTGTCTGAATACCGGAGAAGCAGGAACAACCACCCGACAATCCAGGCGTGTGTGGGAACATGGAACAACTCCCAATAAGTTGCATGCATGCTACGTGTCCTTCAGATGTGAACCGCCAGGGGCACCTGCGTAATTGCGCTGGGCTGCCCCTCTCCTTATAAATACACACTCACCGCAGTCAAATCTCTTCTTCCACCTCGCCACCTCGCACAACCCTAGCGCCTCCACTAGCTCGCGTTGACGCCGGAGACGAAGCGCTTAGCTGCCGCGACTTCTTCGACGCCGTCCTCACGCCGGCCGCGGACATCGTCCTCTCCGCCGCCGCCGTAGGTGTCTTCCGCCACCGAGTTAGGGCACGGAAGATTGAACTGCTCGGCCTCTCTCTCTCCACCCCGTCTAGCAGTTCGTCAGCGGTAATTAAAACTTACTTTTTACTGCCTTTTTGATCCGTCAAATCCATCCACTTCAACCAAAAGTGGTTTCTTCACTTCCAAATCTGGATCTGTCTTTATCTGCATCTCATATCATGCCAAGTATATTCACTTATGCTTCATAACTAGTTAGATTCCTCAGTTGTACTTATTCATGGATTCCTACAAATCTGGAACCAACTCCCATAAATAAGTGAATGTATTCGCACTATAAGGTCAATGTCTTCAAACTGATTTATCTTCAAAATCTTTTGAGAATGCATATGACCTCTTCCCCTTCCCTCGCACCTCTAATGCTGTCACAGGTACATGTCCGTGGGAGAATCCCTTGGTTCTCATAGTATGCGATCATTTGCAGAGTTCTTACAGCGTCACATCAATTCTCCTGAAGCCAGTTCCTGTCTGTCCAGCAAAAGGAAGCCATTCACTGTCTTGAAGCCATTCAGTTTGAATATAATGGTAACTGTAAAATCAGCAAGAAAAGGCGGCAGGCAGCGCCGTAGAGATACAGCTAAGGATTTACCTCATGATCTATTTGAAATGTACAAAACCGATCCTGAGGAAAGCTATGGCTAGCGCAAGCTCGAATCCAATGGATTCGAAGATATTGGGCAGAGGAATGGTTCAAGTACAACTTTGTCACCCCCTGAATATGCAGAGAAGAATGCTATCAAGCGCCCATGGGGAGATATTCTGTACAGAAATCTGCAGCCCAAGTCCAAGTCTGAAGCCATTGCTCAAGGCTTCTACCCATGCATGGTCCGCGGACCGAAGCCAGACAATGCCGACCCATCATCTATGTTATGGTGTCGAGAAGACAATCTTTCCAAGCGCAACTATCAGTTCGTAAAAGATTCTGCTGTGAAGAACAAGAAAAATCTTGGAATCAACTCCAACCCTGGTCCAAGCGCAACGGTAACGGTAGCAAAAGTAATATTTTTGGCTTTTATAGTGATTGTAACAATAACAACGGAAAACTAAATAAGCGAAGAACAATATATGAAAAGCTCATAGGCATTGGATCGGTGATGGAGAATTATGCCGAATGCGGCTCATCATGTAACAATCATAACATAGGGTGACACAGAACTAGCTCCAATTCATCAATATAATGTAGGCATGTATTCCGAATATAGTCATACGTGCTTATGGAAAAGAACTTGCATGACATCTTTTGTCCTACCCTCCCGTGGAAGCGGGGTCCTAATGGAAACTAAGGGATATTAAGGCCTCCTTTTAATAGAGTACCAGAACAAAGCATTAACACATAGTGAATACATGAACTCCTCAAACTATGGTCATCACCGGGAGTGGTCCCGATTATTGTCACTTCGGGGTTGCCGGATCATAACACATAGTAGGTGACTATAGACTTGCAACATAGGATCAAGAACTCACATATATTCATGAAAACATACTAGGTTCAGATCTGAAATCATGGCACTCGGGCCCTAGTGACAAGCATTAAGCATAGCAAAGTCATAGCAACATCAATCTCAGAACATAGTGGATACTAGGGATCAAACCCTAACAAAACTAACTCGATTACATGATAGATCTCATCCAACCCATCATCGTCCAGCAAGCCTACGATGGAATTACTCACGCACGGCGGTGAGCATCATGAAATTGGTGATGGAGGATGGTTGATGATGATGACGGCGACGGATCCCCCTCTCCGGAGCCCCGAACGGACTCCAGATTAGCCCTCCCGAGAGGTTTTAGGGCTTGGCGGCGGCTCCGTATCGTAAAACGCGATGAATCCTTCTCTCTGATTTTTTTCTCCCCGAAAGTGAATATATGGAGTTGGAGTTGAGGTCGGTGGAGCGTCAGGGGGCCCACGAGGTAGGGGGCGCGCCCTCCACCCTCGTGGACAGGGTGTGGGCCCCCTGACATGGCTTTTTCTACCGGTATTTTTCTTATTTTCCAAATAGATGTTCCGTGGAGTTTCAGGTCATTCCGAGAACTTTTGTTTCTGCACATAAATAACACCATGGAAAGTCTGCTGAAAACAACGTCAGTCCGGGTTAGTTCCATTCAAATTATGCAAGTTAGAGTCCAAAACAAGGGCAAAAGTGTTTGGAAAAGTAGATACGATGGAGACGTATCAGCCTCCTCTCTCACATCGCAACTCAGAGGGCCACCGTGGATCAATCTGGTGATGACGCTGACTCTGAAGAAGCGCCAGCACCACCAAAGCCACAGAAGAAGAATACAAAGGCTTCGAAGCCCTCTGCCACACCAAAAGCTTCGGTTGTGAAGCCATTGGCCACTGCACCTCCTGAACTTAGTGTGCAATCTGAAGATCTGTCTCGTGTCTTCAAAAGGACCGAGAAGACCAAGAAAATTAAGAAGCCCAAGAAGAGTTCTGGACATGAACTGACTCCTGCTGCCGTTCTGTGCAATGAGGATGAAACCATTGATCTGTCCAGTGATGAAGATCTTGGTGATGATGCCCTTGAGCAACTGATCAAGAGCAAGCAAGAGGCGGAGATCTTCAACGATCTGCCCCTCTTTGATGTTGATATACTGAGCAACTTCATTGATGAGTGGTTCGACGACCAGAGCATTAGCATCGATGATCTTCAACTTCCTGTGGACATCAGCGTCACATTCCATGGAGCAATTGCTAATGAGTTGGCCTTGGCTCAGAGGATAGTTGAACTCAAGAACAAAATTTATTATGAGAAGGCTGACTTCAAGAAGAACATGGCCAAGCTCAGCGTGGCAGATGTTCAAATCTTCAAGAAGATGCTGCATGACCTCAAGGAAGAGTTTCACAAGAAGCGCAATGAAGCTAAAGGCTCAAGAGAGCACATGAAGTACTTCACTCAGAAATGTGTTCAAGCCTACAACGAAGCTGAAAAGTGAAAGGCTCTTGGGCGTCCTGGCATTGACCCCAAGATGGCTGCCAAACAAAAGAAGAAGTCTGCTATGACACAAACTGAAGCATCAAGGCAGGAAGAACCTCGCATTGTCTTCCCTGCCAGCATGACAGGCTCGAAGCCTAAGGTCACCTCAGCAGCGTCTGAGCTAAAGAAGACAAGGGCATCTGAAGCTGAAGCCAAGAAGCGCAAGCACAAGAATGCTTCTGATGACGCCCCATCTAAGAAGAAGCTGAAGACAACATCTTCAAAGAAAGAGCATACTGCGGCCTCACAGCCCCTCATTGTTGAACCCATCTCTGTCGCTCTTCCAGCCACCAGCAACAAAGATCGTCGCATTGTGATCCATTAGCCTGCTTCCACAGAGGCTCACGAAGATGAAGAAGTTCCAGCTGTTGACCCCATCACAGCTGAAGACATTGGTCGTGAAGACAATGTTGAAGATGATGAAGTCCTTCCTCAACTAGCACACCAACTGGTATCATCGCCTGTTCTTACGAACAGCGAACTCATCAGCATCGGTCGTCCATTGACACCAATTGCTCAGGATGATTCATGGGCGGATCGCCCACAACAAGACACCCAGAACTCCACCACCTCAAGGTACCACTCCGGTACTTGACGACGACAACTACATGGTGCAGACCACTCCATCACCAAAGGCGTTGCCCGCATATCGCAGGCTTTGCAAAGGCCCCAGGCCACAGGTCACCATGTCGAACATTCTGGAAGGGGAAGTGCAACAAAGCTCAGTAGCACGTCAAGTGTTTCCTGAAGCCACCCCTACTGTGAATGTCTCTGTGTTTGAATCTAATGCTGCTGAAGACATTCCGGCTGCATCAACCGATGAAAATCAAGAAACAAGAAAAGAAGAAAGAGTTGCAACACCCCCTGCTGCTGATCTAGTCATTCTTGTGGAGAATGTAACTATGCCTGACCCTCCTGTTATTCAAGAAACGGAGGTTGAAAACACTGAGGCTGCCAGAACAATGCTTCTGATGCCAATGACGTCGTCATGGCCGAAGACATTGTGGGGCCTGAAGTTAATGTGGTGCCTGAAGCCACTGTGAATGCTGAAGCCACTGTTCCACCTCCAAGGCCCCACACCATTGAACAGACCTACAATCGTGGTCAGCTTGTCACAGTCAGATGGCCCATTATGGTTGCTCCCACTGCTCCTGGACCAGAATATGACTATCATGTGGAGCAGCGACCTCAAGTTCAGAAGCCAAAGCCAAGGCTGCCCAGGCTTCCAGGTGCTGCTACATCGTCAGGATCGTTCATCGTGACCAGCTTCAGGGCACACAACACATTCTTCGACAGCACCAAGAATCTATATACGAAGCCAAAGATCTCTTCTGACCGCTTCTAGAGCTATCAGCAGCGCAACTATTACTGCTGCATTCTATACAATCAAGAGCGAATCTTTCCACACATACGTCTTGATTGTGAAGCTATTGCTGGGCTGCTCTGTCTTGAAGAAGTGTTGGACTGCTTTCGGGATGCTGGTCTGCTGCAATTTGTATTTGATAAAGAGCACTGGAATGAAGAGCTTCTGCTGCAGTTCTATGCCACACTTCACATTCGTGGCTACAACAGGGATCCGAAGACATGGATCCTTGAGTGGATGATAGGAGATGTGCACCATGAAGCCAAAGCTCAAGACATCATCGAGATGTCTTCCCTGCCCACTCCAGGTGAGCTCTATGAGCCTGGTTGTCAGCTACACAGAAATGAACTGCAGAGTATATTTCAGAAGCCTGAGCCGAATATGAGCTAGATGCTCAGCATGATGAAGCCATTGCCTCAAGATGCTGAATATCCCAAGGAATTCTTCGTCAAAGACCTTGAGTACTTGCCCCGCACAGTTTATCATATTCTGAGGCATACTCTATGGCCAATCAAAGGATATTCTTCTGAAGCCAAACTCGAAGGAACCATGAAGACATTGGTGTTCTATATTGTCAATGGCATCATATTCAATTCCCAGGATTTCTTCATCAGACAGCTAGCTGCCTCTGGAATTGATCTGTTTGGCTTGAAGTTTTATGCTCTATGGGTGATGCGCCTGATCAAACTACATTATTATGTTGACTATCAACCCTCAGCGCGCAACCATCTCGTCTTTCTGCCTGAGGTTGATCTGTCCATTGAAGCCATCTACCCCGAGCCTGCCAAGGAGCCTTTATATCTTCACAATGTTGATCATCAAAGCTTCACGCAACCAATAGAAGGAATTCATGTCCCTAATGATGCAACTACTGCTTATCCTGTGGCTGGCAATATGCGTGTGCCCCATCGTACCAACACCAAAGCCACTACTAGTACCATTGCCCAAAGGCCTCGGAAGCGTTTTCGTGTACTCAATGACCAAGAGCTGCTTGTGGCCTTACATCAGAAGCAGGATAAGCACCACGATTGGCTAAAGAGTCAGATGCAGAGTATCTTGGTGGATGTCAATCGCATTCGGAACCTGGCCACCAAGAACTCATTTGTTGCCCATGAAGCCTGTCGGCGGTCCTGGAAGAGCCTCACACTATTGTGTCCTAAAGATGATCTTCGCAAAGATGGCTTTACGGAGGGCTTCATGTTTGATTCCAGACCTCCACAAAATGCAAGCTGGCGCCGCACTCCCTCAATTGAAGATTATGAGTATTCATCTTCGGCTGCAACTGTTGTTGCGAGAGTCGTCGATGAAGAAGACGACGCTAGTTCACCGACCATGGCTGCACTGCATCTTGACACTGCACCAAGCACTTCTGCACCACCAAACTCCAACGCCGACCCTGCTCCATCATCTGCTCCTTCTGGGAATGAGTAGATGCTCTATGTCTTCAAACCTTTTTGGTCATTACTGACAAAAGGGGGAGAAGCATATGAGTTGATAGTCTTCAAGCGGGTCCTTATGGGTGGTTGCTATATTTTTCCAAGTGTTTACTGTTGGGGATCGTAGCAGAATTTTAAAATTTCCTACACATCACCAAGATCCATCTATGGAGTATACTAGCAATGAGGGGAAAGGAGTGCATCTACATACCCTTGTAGATCGCGAGCGGAAGCGTTCTAATGAACGGGGTTGATGGAGTCGTACTCGCCGTGATCCAAATCACCGATGACCGAGTGCCGACCGACGGCACCTCCGCGTTCAACACACGTACGGAGCAGCGACGTCTCCTCCTTCTTGATCCAGCAAGGGGGAAGGAGAGGTTGATGGAGATCCAGCAGCACGACGGCGTGGTGGTGGAAGTAGCGGGGACCTCGGCAGGGCTTCGCCAAGCTTCTGCGAGAGGGAGAGGTGTTGCAGGGGAGAGGGAGGCGCCAGTGGCTGTGGTGCTGCTGCCCTCCCTCCCCCCACTGTATATAGGCCCCCTGGAGGGGGGGGGGGCGCCGGCCCTGGAACCCATCTACAAGGGGGGGGGGCGGCCAGGGGGAAAATTGCCCCCCAAGGCAAGTGGGGCGCCCCCACCCCTAGGGTTTCCAACCCTAGGCGCAGGGGGAGGCCCAAGGGGGGCGCCCCAGCCCACTAAGGGCTGGTTCCCTTCCCACTTCAGCCCATGGGGCCCTCCGGGATAGGTGGCCCCACCCGGTGGACCCCCGGGACCCTTCCGGTGGTCCCGGTACAATACCGATAACCCCCGAAACTTTCCCGGTGGACGAAACTGGACTTCCTATATATAATTCTTCACCTCCGGACCATTCCGGAACTCCTCGTGACGTCCGGGATCTCATCCGGGACTCCGAACAACTTTCGGGTTTCCGCATACTAATATCTCTACAACCCTAGCGTCACCGAACCTTAAGTGTGTAGACCCTACGGGTTCGGGAGACATGCAGACATGACCGAGACGCCTCTCCGGTCAATAACCAACAGCGGGATCTGGATACCCATGTTGGCTCCCACATGTTGCACGATGATCTCATCGGATGAACCACGATGTCGAGGATTCAATCAATCCCGTATACAATTCCCTTTGTCAATCGGTACGTTACTTGCCCGAGATTCGATCGTCGGTATCCCAATACCTTGTTCAATCTCGTTACCGGCAAGTCACTTTACTCGTACCGTAATGCATGATCCCGTGGCTAACTCCTTAGTCACATTGAGCTCATTATGATGATGCATTACCGAGTGGGCCCAGAGATACCTCTCCGTCATACGGAGTGACAAATCCCAGTCTCGATCCATGCCAACTCAACAGGCACTTTCAGAGATACCCGTAGTGCACCTTTATAGTCACCCAGTTACGTTGTGACGTTTGGCACACCCAAAGTACTCCTACGGTATCCGGGAGTTGCACGATCTCATGGTCTAAGGAAATGATACTTGACATTGGAAAAGCTCTAGCAAACGAACTACACGATCTTTTGTGCTATGCTTAGGATTGGGTCTTGTCCATCACATCATTCTCCTAATGATGTGATCCCGTTATCAATGACATCCAATGTCCATAGTCAGGAAACCATGACTATCTGTTGATCAACGAGCTAGTCAACTAGAGGCTTACTAGGGACACGTTGTGGTCTATGTATTCACACATGTATTACGATTTCCGGATAACACAATTATAGCATGAACAATAGACAATTATCATGAACAAAGAAATATAATAATAACCATTTATTATTGCCTCTAGGGCATATTTCCAACAGTCTCCCACTTGCACTAGAGTCAATAATCTAGTTACATTGTGATGAATCGAACACCCATAGCGTTCTGGTGTTGATCATGTTTTGCTCTAGGGAGAGGTTTAGTCAACGGATCTGCTACATTCAGGTCCGTATGTACTTTACAAATATCTATGTCTCCATTTTGAACACTTTCACGAATGGAGTTGAAGCGACGCTTGATATGCCTGGTCTTCCTGTGAAACCTGGGCTCCTTGGCAAGGGCAATAGCTCCAGTGTTGTCACAGAAGAGAGTCATCGGGCCCGACGCATTGGGAATCACCCCTAGGTCGGTAATGAACTCCTTCATCCAGATTGCTTCTTGCGCTGCCTCTGAGGCTGCCATGTACTCCGCTTCACATGTAGATCCCGCCACGACGCTTTGCTTGCAACTGCACCAGCTTACTGCCCCTCCATTCAAAATATACACGTATCCGGTTTGTGACTTCGAGTCATCCAGATCTGTGTCGAAGCTAGCGTCGACGTAACCCTTTACGACGAGCTCTTCGTCACCTCCATAAACGAGAAACATATCCTTAGTCCTCTTCAGGTACTTCAGGATATTCTTGACCGCTGTCCAGTGTTCCATGCCGGGATTACTTTGGTACCTTCCTACCAAACTTACGGCAAGGTTTACATCAGGTCTGGTACACAGCATGGCATACATAATAGACCCTATGGCCGAGGCATAGGGGATGACACTCATCTTTTCTCTATCTTCTGCCGTGGTCGGGCATTGAGCCGTGCTCAATTGCACACCTTGCAATACAGGCAAGAACCCCTTCTTGGACTGATCCATATTGAACTTCTTCAATATCTTGTCAAGGTACGTACTCTGTGAAAGACCAATGAGGCGTCTTGATCTATCTCTATAGATCTTGATGCCTAATATATAAGCAGCTTCTCCAAGGTCCTTCATTGAAAAACACTTATTCAAATAGGCCTTTATACTTTCCAAGAATTCTATATCATTTCCCATCAATAGTATGTCATCCACATATAATAAGAGAAATGCTACAGAGCTCCCACTCACTTTCTTGTAAACACAGGCTTCTCCATAAGTCTGTGTAAACCCAAACGCTTTGATCATCTCATCAAAACGAATGTTCCAACTCCGAGATGCTTGCACCAGCCCATAGATGGAGCGCTGGAGCTTGCATACCTTGTTAGCATTCTTAGGATCGACAAAACCTTCCGGCTGCATCATATACAATTCTTCCTTAAGAAAGCCGTTAAGGAATGCCGTTTTGACGTCCATTTGCCATATCTCATAATCATAGAATGCGGCAATTGCTAACATGATTCGGACGGACTTCAGCTTCGCTACGGGTGAGAAAGTCTCATCGTAGTCAACCCCTTGAACTTGTCGATAACCCTTAGCGACAAGTCGAGCCTTATAGATGGTCACATTACCATCCGCGTCTGTCTTCTTCTTAAAGATCCATTTATTTTCTATGGCTCGCCGATCATCGGGCAAGTCAGTCAAAGTCCATACTTCGTTTTCATACATGGATCCTATCTCGGATTTCATGGCTTCTAGCCATTTGTCGGAATCCGGGCCCGCCATCGCTTCTTCATAGTTCGAAGGTTCACCGTTGTCTAACAACATGATTTCCAGGACAGGGTTGCCGTACCACTCTGGTGCGGAACGTGTCCTTGTGGACCTACGAAGTTCAGCAGTAACTTGATCCGAAGCTTCATGATCATCATCATTAACTTCCTCCCCAGTCGGTGTAGGCACCACAGGAACATCTTCCCGCGCTGCGCTACTTTCCGGTTCGGAAGGGGTGACTATCACCTCATCAAGTTCCACTTTCCTCCCACTCAATTCTTTCGAGAGAAACTCTTTCTCCAGAAAGGACCCGTTCTTGGCAACAAAGATCTTGCCTTCGGATCTGAGGTAGAAGGTATACCCAATAGTTTCCTTAGGGTATCCTATGAAGACGCATTTTTCCGACTTGGGTTCGAGCTTTTCAGGTTGAAGTTTCTTGACATAAGCATCGCATCCCCAAACTTTTAGAAACGACAGCTTAGGTTTCTTCCCAAACCATAATTCATACGGTGTCGTCTCAACGGATTTCGACGGAGCCCTATTTAAAGTGAATGCGGCAGTCTCTAAAGCATAGCCCCAAAATGAGAGCGGTAGATCGGTAAGAGACATCATAGATCGCACCATATCCAATAGAGTGCGATTACGACGTTCGGACACACCATTTCGCTGAGGTGTTCCAGGCGGCGTGAGTTGTGAAACGATTCCACATTTCTTAAGTGCGTACCAAATTCGTGACTTAAATATTCTCCACCACGATCTGATCGTAAGAACTTTATTTTCCTGTCACGTTGATTCTCAACCTCACTCTGAAATTCCTTGAACTTTTCAAAGGTTTCAGACTTGTGTTTCATTAGGTAGACATACCCATATCTACTTAAGTCATCAGTGAGAGTGAGAACATAACGATATCCTCCGCGAGCCTCAACACTCATTGGACCGCACACATCGGTATGTATGATTTCCAATAAGTTGGTTGCTCGCTCCATTGTTCCGGAGAACGGAGTCTTGGTCATCTTACCCATGAGGCATGGTTCGCACGTGTCAAATGATTCGTAATCAAGAGACTCCAAAAGTCCATCTGCATGGAGCTTCTTCATGCGCTTGACACCAATGTGACCAAGGCGGCAGTGCCACAAGTATGTGGGACTATCGTTATCAACTTTACATCTTTTGGTATTCACACTATGAATATGTGTAACATCACGTTCGAGATTCATCAAGAATAAACCATTGACCAGCGGGGCATGACCATAAAACATATCTCTCATATAAATAGAACAACCATTATTCTCGGATTTAAATGAGTAGCCATCTCGAATTAAACGAGATCCAGATACAATGTTCATGCTCAAAGCTGGCACTAAATAACAATTATTGAGGTTTAAAACTAATCCCGTAGGTAAATGCAGAGGTAGCGTGCCGACGGCGATCACATCGACCTTGGAACCATTCCCGACGCGCATCGTCACCTCGTCCTTTGCCAGTCTCCGCTTATTCCGCAGTTCCTGTTTTGAGTTACAAATATGAGCAACCGCACCGGTATCAAATACCCAGGAGCTACTACGAGTACTGGTAAGGTACACATCAATTACATGTATATCACATATACCTTTGGTGTTGCCGGCCTTCTTGTCCGCTAAGTATTTGGGGCAGTTCCGCTTCCAGTGACCACTTCCCTTGCAATAAAAGCACTCAGTCTCAGGCTTGGGTCCATTCTTCGACTTCTTCCCGGCAACTGGCTTACCGGGCGCGGCAACTCCCTTGCCGTCCTTCTTGAAGTTCTTCTTACCCTTGCCTTTCTTGAACTTAGTGGTTTTATTCACCATCAACACTTGATGTTCCTTTCTGATCTCCACCTCCGCTGATTTCAGCATTGAATATACCTCAGGAATGGTCTTTTCCATCCCCTGCATATTGAAGTTCATCACAAAGCTCTTGTAGCTCGGTGGAAGCGACTGAAGGATTCTGTCAATGACCGCGTCATCCGGGAGATTAACTCCCAGCTGAGACAAGCGGTTGTGTAACCCAGACATTCTGAGTATGTGCTCACTAACAGAACTATTTTCCTCCATTTTACAGCTGAAGAACTTGTCGGAGACTTCATATCTCTCGACCCGGGCATGAGCTTGGAAAACCATTTTCAGCTCTTCGAACATCTCATATGCTCCATGCTTCTCAAAACGCTTTTGGAGCCCCGGTTCTAAGCTGTAAAGCATGCCGCACTGAACGAGGGAGTAATCATCAGCACGTGATTGCCAAGCGTTCATAACGTCTTGGTTCTCTGGGATGGGTGCTTCACCTAGCGGTGCTTCTAGGACATAATCTTTCTTGGCAGCTATGAGGATGATCCTCAGGTTCCGGACCCAGTCCGTATAGTTGCTGCCATCATCTTTCAGCTTGGTTTTCTCTAGGAACGCGTTGAAGTTGAGGACAACGTGGGCCATTTGATCTACAAGACATATTGTAAAGATTTTAGACTAAGTTCATGATAATTAAGTTCATCTAATCAAATTACTCAATGAACTCCCACTCAGATAGACATCCCTCTAGTCATCTAAGTGAAACATGATCCGAGTTAACTAGGCCGTGTCCGATCATCACGTGAGACGGACTAGTCAAGATCGGTGAACATCTCCATGTTGATCGTATCTTCTATACGACTCATGCTCGACCTTTCGGTCCTCCGTGTTCCGAGGCCATGTCTGTACATGCTAGGCTCGTCAAGTCAACCTAAGTGTATTGCGTGTGTTCCGAGGCCATGTCTGTACATGCTAGGCTCGTCAACACCCGTTGTATGCGAACGTTAGAATCTATCACACCCGATCATCACGTGGTGCTTCGAAACAACGAACCTTCGCAACGGTGCACAGTTAGGGGGAACACTTTCTTGAAATTATTATAAGGGATCATCTTACTTACTACCGTCGTTCTAAGCAAATAAGATGCAAAACATGATAAACATCACATGCAATCAAATAGTGACATGATATGGCCAATATCATTTTGCTCCTTTGATCTCCATCTTCGGGGCACCATGATCATCTTCGTCACCGGCATGACACCATGATCTCCATCATCATGATCTCCATCATTGTGTCTTCATGAAGTTGTCACGCCAACGATTACTTCTACTTCTATGGCTAACGCGTTTAGCAATAAAGTAAAGTAATTTACATGGCGTTATTCAATGACACGCAGGTCATACAAAAAATAAAGACAACTCCTATGGCTCCTGCCGGTTGTCATACTCATCGACATGCAAGTCGTGATTCCTATTACAAGAATATGATCAATCTCATACATCACATATATCATTCATCACATCTTCTGGCCATATCACATCACAAGGCACATGCTGCAAAAACAAGTTAGACGTCCTCTAATTGTTGTTGCAAGTTTTTACGTGGCTTGTATAGGTTTCTAGCAAGAACGTTTCTTACCTACGTAAAACCACAACGTGATATGCCAATTTCTATTTACCCTTCATAAGGACCCTTTTCATCGAATCCGTTCCGACTAAAGTGGGAGAGACAGACACCCGCTAGCCACCTTATGCAACTAGTGCATGTCAGTCGGTGGAACCTGTCTCACGTAAGCGTACGTGTAAGGTCGGTCCGGGCCGCTTCATCCCACAATACCGCCGAAACAAGATAAGACTAGTAGCGGCAAGAAGAATTGGCAACATCTACGCCCACAACTGCTTTGTGTTCTACTCGTGCATAGTAACTACGCATAGGCCTGGCTCATGATGCCACTGTTGGGGATCGTAGCAGAATTTTAAAATTTCCTACGCATCACCAAGATCCATCTATGGAGTATACTAGCAACGAGGGGAAAGGAGTGCATCTACATACCCTTGTAGATCGCGAGCGGAAGCGTTCAATGAACGGGGTTGATGGAGTCGTACTCGCCGTGATCCAAATCACCGATGACCGAGTGCCGAACGGACGGCACCTCCGCGTTCAACACACGTACGGAGCAGCGACGTCTCCTCCTTCTTGATCCAGCAAGGGGAAGGAGAGGTTTATGGAGATCCAGCAGCACGACGGCGTGGTGGTGGAAGTAGCGGGGATCTCGGCAGGGCTTCGCCAAGCTTCTGCGAGAGGGAGAGGTGTTGCAGAGGAGAGGGAGGCGCCAGGGGCCGTGGTGCTGCTACCCTCCCTCCCCCCCACTATATATAGGCCCCCTGGAGGGGGGGCGCCAGCCCAGGAACCCATCTACAAGGGGGGGGGGGGCGGCCAGGGGGAAACTTGCCCCCCAAGGCAAGTGGGGCGCCCCCCACCCCTAGGGGTTCCAACCCTAGGCGCAGGGGGAGGACCAAGGGGGGCGCCCCAGCCCACTAAGGGCTGGTTCCCTTCCCACTTCAGCCCATGGGGCACTCCGGGATAGCTGGCCCCACCCGATGGACCCCCGGGACCCTTCCGGTGGTCCCGGTACAATACCGATAACCCCCGAAACTTTCCCGGTGGCCAAAACTGGACTTCCTATATATAATTCTTCACCTCCGGACCATTCCGGAACTCCTCGTGACGTCCGGGATCTCATCCGGGACTCCGAACAACTTTCGGGTTTCCGCATACTAATATCTCTACAACCCTAGCGTCACCGAACCTTAAGTGTGTAGACCCTACGGGTTCGGGAGACATGCAGACATGACCGAGACGCCTCTCCGGTCAATAACCAACAGCGGGATCTGGATACCCATGTTGGCTCCCACATGTTCCACGATGATCTCATCGGATGAACCACGATGTCGAGGATTCAATCAATCCCGTATACAATTCCCTTTGTCAATCGGTACGTTACTTGCCCGAGATTCGATCGTCGGTATCCCAATACCTTGTTCAATCTCGTTACCGGCAAGTCACTTTACTCGTACCGTAATGCATGATCCCGTGGCTAACTCCTTAGTCACATTGAGCTCATTATGATGATGCATTACCGAGTGGGCCCAGAGATACCTCTCCGTCATACGGAGTGACAAATCCCAGTCTCGATCCGTGCCAACTCAACAGACACTTTCGGAGATACCCGTAGTGCACCTTTATAGTCACCCAGTTACGTTGTGACGTTTGGCACACCCAAAGCACTCCTACGGTATCCGGGAGTTGCACGATCTCATGGTCTAAGGAAATGATACTTGACATTGGAAAAGCTCTAGCAAACGAACTACACGATCTTTTGTGCTATGCTTAGGATTGGGTCTTGTCCATCACATCATTCTCCTAATGATGTGATCCCGTTATCAATGACATCCAATGTCCATAGTCAGGAAACCATGACTATCTGTTGATCAACGAGCTAGTCAACTAGAGGCTTACTAGGGACACGTTGTGGTCTATGTATTCACACATGTATTACGATTTCCGGATAACACAATTATAGCATGAACAATAGACAATTATCATGAACAAAGAAATATAATAATAACCATTTATTATTGCCTCTAGGGCATATTTCCAACAGTCTCCCACTTGCACTAGAGTCAATAATCTAGTTACATTGTGATGAATCGAACACCCATAGCGTTCTGGTGTTGATCATGTTTTGCTCTAGGGAGAGGTTTAGTCAACGGATCTGCTACATTCAGGTCCGTATGTACTTTACAAATATCTATGTCTCCATTTTGAACACTTTCACGAATGGAGTTGAAGCGACGCTTGATATGCCTGGTCTTCCTGTGAAACCTGGGCTCCTTCGCAAGGGCAATAGCTCTAGTGTTGTCACAGAAGAGAGTCATCGGGCCCGACGCATTGGGAATCACCCCTAGGTCGGTAATGAACTCCTTCATCCAGATTGCTTCTTGCGCTGCCTCTGAGGCTGCCATGTACTCCGCTTCACATGTAGATCCCGCCACGACGCTTTGCTTGCAACTGCACCAGCTTACTGCCCCTCCATTCAAAATATACACGTATCCGGTTTGTGACTTCGAGTCATCCAGATCTGTGTCGAAGCTAGCGTCGACGTAACCCTTTACGACGAGCTCTTCGTCACCTCCATAAACGAGAAACATATCCTTAGTCCTCTTCAGGTACTTCAGGATATTCTTGACCGCTGTCCAGTGTTCCATGCCGGGATTACTTTGGTACCTTCCTACCAAACTTACGGCAAGGTTTACATCAGGTCTGGTACACAGCATGGCATACATAATAGACCCTATGGCCGAGGCATAGGGGATGACACTCATCTTTTCTCTATCTTCTGCCGTGGTCGGGCATTGAGCCGTGCTCAATTGCACACCTTGCAATACAGGCAAGAACCCCTTCTTGGACTGATCCATATTGAACTTCTTCAATATCTTGTCAAGGTACGTACTCTGTGAAAGACCAATGAGGCGTCTTGATCTATCTCTATAGATCTTGATGCCTAATATATAAGCAGCTTCTCCAAGGTCCTTCATTGAAAAACACTTATTCAAATAGGCCTTTATACTTTCCAAGAATTCTATATCATTTCCCATCAATAGTATGTCATCCACATATAATAAGAGAAATGCTACAGAGCTCCCACTCACTTTCTTGTAAACACAGGCTTCTCCATAAGTCTGTGTAAACCCAAACGCTTTGATCATCTCATCAAACGAATGTTCCAACTCCGAGATGCTTGCACCAGCCCATAGATGGAGCGCTGGAGCTTGCATACCTTGTTAGCATTCTTAGGATCGACAAAACCTTCCGGCTGCATCATATACAATTCTTCCTTAAGAAAGCCGTTAAGGAATGCCGTTTTGACGTCCATTTGCCATATCTCATAATCATAGAATGCGGCAATTGCTAACATGATTCGGACGGACTTCAGCTTCGCTACGGGTGAGAAAGTCTCATCGTAGTCAACCCCTTGAACTTGTCGATAACCCTTAGCGACAAGTCGAGCCTTATAGATGGTCACATTACCATCCGCGTCTGTCTTCTTCTTAAAGATCCATTTATTTTCTATGGCTCGCCGATCATCGGGCAAGTCAGTCAAAGTCCATACTTCGTTTTCATACATGGATCCTATCTCGGATTTCATGGCTTCTAGCCATTTGTCGGAATCCGGGCCCGCCATCGCTTCTTCATAGTTCGAAGGTTCACCGTTGTCTAACAACATGATTTCCAGGACAGGGTTGCCGTACCACTCTGGTGCGGAACGTGTCCTTGTGGACCTACGAAGTTCAGCAGTAACTTGATCCGAAGCTTCATGATCATCATCATTAACTTCCTCCCCAGTCGGTGTAGGCACCACAGGAACATCTTCCCGCGCTGCGCTACTTTCCGGTTCGGAAGGGGTGACTATCACCTCATCAAGTTCCACTTTCCTCCCACTCAATTCTTTCGAGAGAAACTCTTTCTCCAGAAAGGACCCGTTCTTGGCAACAAAGATCTTGCCTTCGGATCTGAGGTAGAAGGTATACCCAATAGTTTCCTTAGGGTATCCTATGAAGACGCATTTTTCCGACTTGGGTTCGAGCTTTTCAGGTTGAAGTTTCTTGACATAAGCATCGCATCCCCAAACTTTTAGAAACGACAGCTTAGGTTTCTTCCCAAACCATAATTCATACGGTGTCGTCTCAACGGATTTCGACGGAGCCCTATTTAAAGTGAATGCGGCAGTCTCTAAAGCATAGCCCCAAAATGAGAGCGGTAGATCGGTAAGAGACATCATAGATCGCACCATATCCAATAGAGTGCGATTACGACGTTCGGACACACCATTTCGCTGAGGTGTTCCAGGCGGCGTGAGTTGTGAAACGATTCCACATTTCCTTAAGTGCGTACCAAATTCGTGACTTAAATATTCTCCACCACGATCTGATCGTAAGAACTTTATTTTCCTGTCACGTTGATTCTCAACCTCACTCTGAAATTCCTTGAACTTTTCAAAGGTTTCAGACTTGTGTTTCATTAGGTAGACATACCCATATCTACTTAAGTCATCAGTGAGAGTGAGAACATAACGATATCCTCCGCGAGCCTCAACACTCATTGGACCGCACACATCGGTATGTATGATTTCCAATAAGTTGGTTGCTCGCTCCATTGTTCCGGAGAACGGAGTCTTGGTCATCTTACCCATGAGGCATGGTTCGCACGTGTCAAATGATTCGTAATCAAGAGACTCCAAAAGTCCATCTGCATGGAGCTTCTTCATGCGCTTGACACCAATGTGACCAAGGCGGCAGTGCCACAAGTATGTGGGACTATCGTTATCAACTTTACATCTTTTGGTATTCACACTATGAATATGTGTAACATCACGTTCGAGATTCATCAAGAATAAACCATTGACCAGCGGGGCATGACCATAAAACATATCTCTCATATAAATAGAACAACCATTATTCTCGGATTTAAATGAGTAGCCATCTCGAATTAAACGAGATCCAGATACAATGTTCATGCTCAAAGCTGGCACTAAATAACAATTATTGAGGTTTAAAACTAATCCCGTAGGTAAATGCAGAGGTAGCGTGCCGACGGCGATCACATCGACCTTGGAACCATTCCCGACGCGCATCGTCACCTCGTCCTTTGCCAGTCTCCGCTTATTCCGCAGTTCCTGTTTTGAGTTACAAATATGAGCAACCGCACCGGTATCAAATACCCAGGAGCTACTACGAGTACTGGTAAGGTACACATCAATTACATGTATATCACATATACCTTTGGTGTTGCCGGCCTTCTTGTCCGCTAAGTATTTGGGGCAGTTCTGCTTCCAGTGACCACTTCCCTTGCAATAAAAGCACTCAGTCTCAGGCTTGGGTCCATTCTTCGACTTCTTCCCGGCAACTGGCTTACCGGGCGCGGCAACTCCCTTGCCGTCCTTCTTGAAGTTCTTCTTACCCTTGCCTTTCTTGAACTTAGTGGTTTTATTCACCATCAACACTTGATGTTCCTTTCTGATCTCCACCTCCGCTGATTTCAGCATTGAATATACCTCAGGAATGGTCTTTTCCATCCCCTGCATATTGAAGTTCATCACAAAGCTCTTGTAGCTCGGTGGAAGCGACTGAAGGATTCTGTCAATGACCGCGTCATCCGGGAGATTAACTCCCAGCTGAGACGAGCGGTTATGTAACCCAGACATTCTGAGTATGTGCTCACTAACAGAACTATTTTCCTCCATTTTACAGCTGAAGAACTTGTCGGAGAGTTCATATCTCTCGACCCGGGCATGAGCTTGGAAAACCATTTTCAGCTCTTCGAACATCTCATATGCTCCATGCTTCTCAAAACGCTTTTGGAGCCCCGGTTCTAAGCTGTAAAGCATGCTGCACTGAACGAGGGAGTAATCATCAGCACGAGATTGCCAAGCGTTCATAACGTCTTGGTTCTCTGGGATGGGTGCTTCACCTAGCGGTGCTTCTAAGACATAATCTTTCTTGGCAGCTATGAGGATGATCCTCAGGTTCCGGACCCAGTCCGTATAGTTGCTGCCATCATCTTTCAGCTTGGTTTTCTCTAGGAACACGTTGAAGTTGAGGACAACGTGGGCCATTTGATCTACAAGATATATTGTAAAGATTTTAGACTAAGTTCATGATAATTAAGTTCATCTAATCAAATTACTCAATGAACTCCCACTCAGATAGACATCCCTCTAGTCATCCAAGTGAAACATGAGCCGAGTTAACTAGGCCGTGTCCGATCATCACGTGAGACGGACTAGTCAAGATCGGTGAACATCTCCATGTTGATCGTATCTTCTATACGACTCATGCTCGACCTTTCGGTCCTCCGTGTTCTGAGGCCATGTCTGTACATGCTAGGCTCGTCAAGTCAACCTAAGTGTATTGCGTGTGTTCCGAGGCCATGTCTGTACATGCTAGGCTCGTCAACACCCGTTGTATGCGAACGTCAGAATCTATCACACCCGATCATCATGTGGTGCTTCGAAACAACGATCCTTCGCAACGGTGCACAGTTAGGGGGAACACTTTCTTGAAATTATTATAAGGGATCATCTTACTTACTACCGTCGTTTTTTTGAGAAAGAATGACAGTGGGAGAGGCTCCCACTGACTTTGTATTACTCACAAAGGAACAATTACATATGTGTTACAAAGGGTTTTTGTGGCCCCCCGGCCATGCAAGCTATCCACGGCCCTAGTGACCCAAATTTACAATGTAATTAGACAGGAAGGGATGAAGTTCCTCTCGGCAGTTATGTGTTAGCAGCTCCAAGAGATGCTTGAATCTAGCCAGCCATGCTCCATAAGAGTGTTGAATCCCTCTAAAGTGTTGATTGTTTCTCTCCATCCAAAGACTCCAAGCAGCCAAAAGAAAAATATCCATGAAAAGAGGTTGTCTCCAATTATCCCTACCCCCACGCAGAAGAGACAGTCTGTTGTCATCTATCGGCCATGTCATTCCAACTACATCCCAGCAACGTTGACTAAAGGGGCAATTGAAGAACAGATGTTCCACCATTTCCTCTGGAGGGTTTTGACAGAACATGCATGCGTAGTTTCCCCCCACGACAACAAAATGTCTGTGTTTGAGCATATTCCTGGTATTCAGACGATCAACTAGGAGTAGCCACCCAAACATCTTGAATTTGATCGGGCTTTTAGCTTTCCAGAGCCATCCAAACGTCTCATGTACCACAACCTGTTTGTAGCAGTGGTTATAGAACTTCTTGGACGAGAAATGCCCGAGCGTGCATTCCCATACATCACAGCGATCGACGGCCATCCGATTTTGTGGCAACCCCTCCTGGATCTCTTTGATTTCCTCTCTCGCCTGGATCGAGAGAGGTAGACTAAAAATCGTGGCTGGGTCAGTTGCAGTAAGAACCTTAGCAATGGAGTCGTCCTCATTCAAGCAAAATGAAAAGGCTCGTGGGTATATATCCATTATTGGGGAATCCTGAGTATTATCAAAGCAAACATCTTTCCAGAACAGAGCACTAGATCCATCCCCGGGGGTGACTTTAGTGATCCCTCGGAAGATCCCACTGAGTTGCATTACGTCCTTCCACCAGAAAGAGCCCACCGCCTCAGATGCATGCAGTATCCTGTTTCTGTAGTAGGCATCCCAAACAAGCTCCACCCAGGGAACATCTTCATGATTATAGAATTTGAATAGATGTTTTAGGAGAAGGGCTGCATTTTGTGTTTTAATATCGATAACACCAAGGCCTCCGCAGCGTTTTGGGCGGCAGACAAGTTCCCAGGCCGCGAGAGAGTTATTCTTGACCCCATCGTCAGAGTTTTTAGCCTAGAGGCAATATCTACGCAGCTTGTCCAGATGTTCAATCACCTTTGGGTGCAGTTTGATTGTGCACATTGCATATATCAGCATCGAAGTCACAACTGAATTGACCAAGGTCAGTTTAGCCCCGGATGACATCAGTGATAGCGCAGTGGATGTCTTCCGCTCAACTGCATGAACCAGCGGCATAAGATCAAGGACACTAGGCTTCGTCGTGCCCATCGGCATGCCGAGGTATGTGAAGGGCATGGAACCAACAGAGCAACCAAAAACCCCAGCCAGTTCACAAGCACGTCGGTGATCAATGTTAATCGGTATAAGAGTTGATTTCTGAAAATTGATCTTCAGCCCAATGGAAGTAGCATAATCTTCTAGGATAGCTTTCATACGGGCAGCCTGCACGGGACATGCCTGCATAACTAAAATCGTGTCGTCAGCGTATTGGACAACAGGGAAGTCACCCGCCCTATCACTAGGGAGAGGAAGATCAATCAGTCATCGAGTAAAAGCATCGTTAACTGGTGCTTGGAGGAGATCAGCCGCAAGGACAAAGATCAACGGTGAGAGAGGGTCCCCTTGGCGCACTCCACACTTACAATTGAATTTTCGACCAGGGACTCCATTAAGGAGTACAGAAGAAACCCCCGAGCCAAAGATCGTTTTCATCCATCCAAGCCATTTGTCATCAAAACCCATGTGCTTCATAATTGCCATCATGGGGGCGTGCTCAATAGTGTCAAACGCCTTGGCAAAGTCTAATTTGAGGAGGATGTTTTCCCTCGCTGAAGTATGGCATTGATGGATGTATTCAAATGACCACACCAGGCAATCTTGGATTGTCCTCCCTTTGAGGAAACCGTACTGATTTCTGTGTATGATCTTGAGGATGACTTTCTGTAGCCGATTAGCCAAGATCTTAGTGATGATTTTCAGACAACAATTCAGTAAAGTAATTGGTCTATAATCATTTGCGGTTTCTGGAGAAGAGTTCTTTGGGATCAAGGTGATGTACCCCTCACTAATACTAGTTATATCTAGTCCTCCGGCATGAAAAGCGTGGCACAGCTCATAGAAGTCCGACTTGATGATCTGCCAGCAGCTCTTAAGGAAACAACCATTAAAACCACCAGGACCCGGAGCCCGATCACTCGGCATTTCCTTAATAACAGTATCAATCTCTTCATTGGAAAAAGGTGCCGACAAGTGCTCCAGTCCCTCGATCCGACGGATGATTCTGGAAAGATCAAAACGCATGTGAGTGGATTTGGAAGAACCCAAACGTTCCTTATAGGTTTTGAACAACACCCCTTCCTTGCCAACATGGTCATGTATTTCCACACCGCCATCACGAAGCATGGCGATAGAGTTATGTCTATATCTCTCCGTGGCCAGGGATTGAAAGAGTTTGGTATTTTCATCCGCAAATCTGAAGTATCTGATCGTGCATCTTTTCTTCTAGTATTCATTCTGAAACTGTAACAATGTCTGCAAGTGGGATTTCAAAATTTTCCGGAAGTTTGATTCCTGGATAAATAGAGGTCTTTTGTCCTCGAGATTATCCATCGTAGCTAAAGATTCATTACTATTCTGGATTATGATTTTCAGCTTTGAGATATCCCTGCTCCATCTCTTGAGATCATACCTCAGAGTTTTCAGTTTTTTACAAATGCGGGCGGCAGCGTTCGGGGCATGGCATGCCTTGGACCAGGAGGCGGCAACCACGTCCATAAACCCAGAATGGTTAATCCAAAAATTCTCAAAACGGAAGAGTTTGGACTTGGGGATGGTGGACTCAATTGTAACCACACATGGAATATGATCAGACACCGGTTTTCCCAATGGCAAGACCATTGTGTTTGGGAACGAGGTAGTCCAGCAAGAGGACGAAAAGAACCAATCAAGCTATTAAAGTAAGGGGTCGTCTTGCATATTACTCCAGGTATATGTTCGGCCCTTCACAGGTAACTCCATCAGAGACTGCGCTCGAATGATTTCATTAAAAAGCAACATGTCCGCAGCGTCACCCCCAGGTTTGTTTCTGTTATTCGTGGAACGAATAAAGTTGAAATCTCCAAGGATCAACTAGTTCTCATCATCAGGTATATGTAGGTCAAATAACCAATTAGTAAAATCCACCCGACGCTGACCAGAACATGGACCATATACATTGATCAATTTCCATGAATCACTGGACTGTGTAGCAACAAAAGAGACACCCACAGCAAACGAGTCAACATACCAAGGTGCACCCACAAACACGGAGCTATTCCAGATAATAATAAGACCACCAGAGGCACCCACAGATGGGGCAAACACAAATTTATCAAAACGCTTAGGGCAGAAAGTTTTAATAAACGCCAGATCAAAAGAGTCACGCTTTGTTTCCTGGATACATATCACAGAGCAACCACTAGTATCGATAGCATTCCTGAGAGCCAAAGTTTTAGCATCGGAGTTGATGCCCCTGATGTTCCACGACAGAACATTCCACGACTTATTCATGAACAAGCGAAAGTTCAGTCTCCAGCTCCCGTGGACGAGCGCTGATCATCCAGCAGCTTCTCGGGAGAAAGAGCATCCTGCGCAATCCCGCAGCGTTTGCCCATCTGTTGAAGATCTTCAATCGTCATAGGAGGGGGACAATCATCAGACCGAACCTGCACGGGGGCAGCAGCCAAAGAAGCAGCTGTGATAAAAGAAGTCTCGCGTGGTTTCACCCGTGACTTAGAACGCTTGATATCAGAGACGTGATTGATCTTGAAGCCATCATACTTATTAGAACGAGTGCTTCTTCTGACAGTGGTTGTGTCAAGAGGCACAAGCACATTGCGGGACTGGGAAGCATTATAAAGAGAAGTAGAAGCAATCACCTGAAGAGCCGTCTCTTGAACAGACAAGGTCACCGGCTGTAACTCGGCATCTTGGGGAGCAAGTCGTGAAATCTCCTTGAGACCAGGAGAGCGAGCCGCCCTCCCCCAATCAGTGTCAAACGCTGAAACCCTGCATTCAGCAGCCTCCTGCAGCCAAGATGACGGTATGATGGCAGCTCCCAACTGAAAGATTGAACTGAACACCTCTGTCAGAACATCACGCTCTGGGACTATGCCTTCCAGCCAGGTAATCACAGTAACATTCAACTGGTTCTGTATAAACTTGAAAGGATTAAGGGGACCTTGTCTAAGCAAATAAGATGCAAAACATGATAAACATCACATGCAATCAAATAGTGACATGATATGGCCAATATCATTTTGCTCCTTTGATCTCCATCTTCGGGGCACCATGATCATCTTCGTCACCGGCATGACACCATGATCTCCATCATCATGATCTCCATCATTGTGTCTTCATGAAGTTGTCACGCCAACGATTACTTCTACTTCTATGGCTAACGAGCTTAGCAATAAAGTAAAGTAATTTACATGGCGTTATTCAATGACACGCAGGTCATACAAAAAATAAAGACAACTCCTATGGCTCCTGCCGGTTGTCATACTCATCGACATGCAAGTCGTGATTCCTATTACAAGAATATGATCAATCTCATACATCACATATATCATTCATCACATCTTCTGGCCATATCACATCACATAGCACATGCTACAAAAACAAGTTAGACGTCCTCTAATTGTTGTTGCAAGTTTTTACGTGGCTTGTATAGGTTTCTAGCAAGAACGTTTCTTACCAACGTAAAACCACAACGTGATATGCCAATTTCTATTTACCCTTCATAAGGACCCTTTTCATCGAATCCGTTCCGACTAAAGTGGGAGAGACAGACACCCGCTAGCCACCTTATGCAACTAGTGCATGTCACTCGGTGGAACCTGTCTCACGTAATCGTACGTGTAAGATCGGTCCGGGCCGCTTCATCCCACAATGCCGCCGAAACAAGATAAGACTAGTAGCGGCAAGAAGAATTGGCAACATCTACGCCCACAACTGCTTTGTGTTCTACTCGTGCATAGTAACTACGCATAGGCCTGGCTCATGATGCCACTGTTGGGGATCGTAGCAGAATTTTAAAATTTCCTACGCATCACCAAGATCCATCTATGGAGTATACTAGCAACGAGGGGAAAGGAGTGCATCTACATACCCTTGTAGATCGCGAGTGGAAGCGTTCTAATGAACGGGGTTGATGGAGTCGTACTCGCCGTGATCCAAATCACCGATGACCGAGTGCCGAACGGACGGCACCTCCGCGTTCAACACACGTACGGAGCAGTGACGTCTCCTCCTTCTTGATCCAGCAAGGGGGAAGGAGAGGTTTATGGAGATCCAGCAGCACGACGGCGTGGTGGTGGAAGTAGCGGGGATCTCGGCAGGGCTTCGCCAAGCTTCTGCGAGAGGGAGAGGTGTTGCAGGGGAGAGGGAGGCGCCAGGGGATGTGGTGCTGCTGCCCTCCCTCCCCCCCACTATATATAGGCCCCCTGGAGGGGGGGGGGGGCGGCCCTGGAACCCATCTACAAGGGGGGGCGGCGGCCAGGGGGAAACTTGCCCCCAAGGCAAGTGGGGCGCCCCCCACCCCTAGGGTTTCCAACCCTAGGCGCAGGGGGAGGCCCAAGGGGGGCGCCCCAGCCCACTAAGGGCTGGTTCCCTTCCCACTTCAGCCCATGGGGCACTCCGGGATAGGTGGCCCCACCCGATGGACCCCCGGGACCCTTCCGGTGGTCCCGGTACAATACCGATAACCCCCAAAACTTTCCCGGTGGCCGAAACTGGACTTCCTATATATAATTCTTCACCTCCGGACCATTCCGGAACTCCTCGTGACGTCCGGGATCTCATCCGGGACTCCGAACAACTTTCGGGTTTCCGCATACTAATATCTCTACAACCCTAGCTTCACCGAACCTTAAGTGTGTAGACCCTAAGGGTTCGGGAGACATGCAGACATGACCGAGACGCCTCTCCGGTCAATAACCAATAGCGGGATCTGGATACCCATGTTGGCTCCCACATGTTCCACGATGATCTCATCGGATGAACCACGATGTCGAGGATTCAATCAATCCCGTATACAATTCCCTTTGTCAATCGGTACGTTACTTGCCCGAGATTCGATCGTCGGTATCCCAATACCTTGTTCAATCTCGTTACCGGCAAGTCACTTTACTCGTACCGTAATGCATGATCCCGTGGCTAACTCCTTAGTCACATTGAGCTCATTATGATGATGCATTACCGAGTGGGCCCAGAGATACCTCTCCGTCATACGGAGTGACAAATCCCAGTCTCGATCCGTGCCAACTCAACAGACACTTTCGGAGATACCCGTAGTGCACCTTTATAGTCACCCAGTTACGTTGTGACGTTTGGCACACCCAAAGTACTCCTACGGTATCCGGGAGTTGCACGATCTCATGGTCTAAGGAAATGATACTTGACATTGGAAAAGCTCTAGCAAACGAACTACACGATCTTTTGTGCTATGCTTAGGATTGGGTCTTGTCCATCACATCATTCTCCTAATGATGTGATCCCGTTATCAATGACATCCAATGTCCATAGTCAGGAAACCATGACTATCTGTTGATCAATGAGCTAGTCAACTAGAGGCTTACTAGGGACACGTTGTGGTCTATGTATTCACACATGTATTACAATTTCCGGATAACACAATTATAGCATGAACAATAGACAATTATCATGAACAAAGAAATATAATAATAACCATTTATTATTGCCTCTAGGGCATATTTCCAACATTTACAACTCTCGTCTTTTGATACATTTGGTTCTTTGGGTTGTAACACTTAAACTCGATGGTCGTCTGCTACTTTTTCTGCTACTCTGTGATGCGATGATAAATTCCACATGAAGCCATTTCCCAGACGTCCATTTTTCATTATGCATGTCATTATCTTCCTTATATCTTTATATGCATGATGAATTGTCCTCATAAGTTGAAGAGGATCTCCACAAAGTAAAACCTGCCGTGTGCATTTGCATTCAAAAGCAAACTACTTATATGCACATCTTCAGGGGGAGCCTTTTGCTACTTATGGAGACAATGCCTTAATCCTTAAAATTTCACATACTTTTATCCCCGTTGAAAACTTCAACCAGTTTGTCATCAATCACCAAAAAGGGGGAGATTGTAAGTGCATCTAGTGCCACCCCTAGTTGGTTTTGGAGTATTGACGACAAACTTTGTTGAGGGACTAATGTGTTTGTGAGAATTGCAGGATAACACAGGTTGTAGTCCCATATTGATTTGGTTTACCTACCAGAGTTGACCCCTAAAAATGTGTGAAGACATTGAAGACAATGGTGGTATGTGAAGATATTCACATTGAAGACTATGACATGAGAAGACATCGCATGAAGACTATGGAGTGCGAAGACATAGTTGTTTCGTAGTTTCCTTTTCTTCTTTGTTGAGTCATAGGAACCATCGTACTGTTAAGTGGGGTCCAAGTGAACAAAGTCAGAGTGACTGATGTGATGCTCAACCAAATCCTATGTCTTCGAGCGAAGACAATGAGATCAAATCTTATCCAGAGGTGGATGAGTCAGCTTTACTTGTAGCCCAAGTCAAGCTGCCGCGTGTGTTTGAAATCTGACCGTTGGACACGTGTCGGTTCCTTAGTGACCCAGGGTCATTTTGGACAAATCAGGTCGGGTTGCCTCCTGGCTATAAATAGCCCACCCCCTACACCATAAATTGGTCACTGCTCAGAGTTAGTGCACGACTTTTGTCGTTTGAGAGCAACCCACCTCCGAAGCATTTGAGAGAGAGATCCTTGCGAGGACAAAGCCCAAAACACCCAGAGCCAAAGAGTGTTAGGCATCACTGAAGTCTTTCTGTCCGCGTGATCTGAAGACTTGTTACACTTGAGGACTGTGAATCCTCCAGCCGTTTAGGCGTCGCGTTCTGAGCATCCAAGAGTCATTGTGGATTGCCGGTGAATGAAGTCTGTGAAGGTTTGGAAGTCTACCTTGAAGACTTACCAGAGTGATTGGGCGAGGGCTAAGTGTCCTTAGCTCAAGGGGAATAAGGTGAAGACGCGGTCTTCTGAATTCAATCTCAGCCTCCCTAACCAGACGTACAATTGTCACAGCAACTGGAACTGGTCCAACAAATCCTTGTCCTCTCCAAGCAGCTGGTTCTATCTCATACTTCTCTTTACTTACAGTTTGTCTTCGTGAAGTCATTGCCTGCTTGCATGATCTAATTGACTTCACTGTGTGAAGACTGTTGTTGTTTGGCTTCATTCTATCTTCCATTCTGATCCATACTACCTAGCTGCTAATAGTCTTCGTGCTTTCACTTTATTGCTTACTTGACTATGGCTTGTCTAGTGTAGTCTACCTTCCGCTGCATATCAATAGGTTCATTTCTACTATTTGTCTTCAAAGCCTCCGTGTTTTGAAGACTTTCATAAAAATCGCCTACTCACCCCCCCTCTACTCGATAACTAGCTCTTTCACTTGGCCACACTTCAGAGCATGGTTGTTGATGATAAGTCAAATCACTTTTCGGCTTACCTCCCTTCACTGCCAAGATGTGGCCCCAAAATCTTAGACACCTTGGAGAAACTAGAAGTTTCACCATCGTGTCAGGAGGACGCTTACCGCTATACTACATATCGGTAATAGGAAACACTCTACAAATATGGAGAAGACCCTAAACATGTTAAGAAATGACATCATGACCGACTCCAAACCCTGCATGCTCTGCGCACCGACATGAAAGCCTTCCATAAGTTGTGGTATAGAAGGGGCACTAGGGGCACCCTCTAGGGGGACCTTCTCCCACGCCATCTTTTAGACTAGACCACCTACAGGGATCTGTCGCTTAACACACGAATCTCTCCCATCATATCTCGTTGCGGTCCCCCCTACATTGTAATCTTCGGTACTCCCCACATGTATATAACAAAAGAGAAAGACAATAAGTAGGGATTTTACCCACATCGGGAGCCCGAACCTGGGTAAAATTGCATGTGCTTGTGGTTTGTGTCTAGGACCCCCTGGTCTCCTGGCGTGACATCCCATCGACTATAAATTCCACATACTCCCCCTTATGCCTCTGTTAGGATCAGCGAAATGTCCCTTGAAAATGGTCACCACATGAAAGGTTGTCGTACAGAGAACAAAAGAGAAGGTGAAAAGATGGACCGAGCTCAACGAATTAGATGAGCGCTAGATTGCCTTCCAGAAGTGAAGGGTGGGCATGGTGGAATGCCGAACTGCCATTGAGGAGAAGATGTTGATGAACAAGCACGACAAGCAAGAGCAAAAGCTTACGTTCATAAATCTATAGAGCGTCGATCCGAAGGGAAGAGCCTATTTCCAGTTTATGTGTGATCAATTTTTGGCATCCAAGGGCACATACATGGGATTCATGGGTGGTTTTGGTTGCATGGTGGTGACCGTGGTGGGCATGGTAGTGAGCATGGTGGAAGCTCAGGTGCCATGAGTAGCGGTGGGAGTGCATGATGGATGAACTAGAACTATGCTTGTTGGTTTTGTTGGAACTTGTCTTCTGAGTTGTGAGACCTATCTTTTGGATGAACTTGAATCCCAAAGTATGTGACTTTGAAATGTATTGAGTATGTGAGCAACATTTTCATATTTCTTGGAATTATGGATGAACTTGAATCCCAAAATTAGACATCTACGACAATTTTTTAGGGGTTGGGCCAGAAACGAAAGCGGGTTATATAACAAGAAAAGGAAAGACTTATCCAATTGATTGAAGCGTTTGACTTGGAAGCGGAAACAAACCTGCTTGATGTGACAGAGCAGGCCGCAAAGTCCGAAGCCGAGCTGAAACTACGCGCTCTTCTTAGAGAAGAAGAAATGAAATGGGCCTTGCGTGCTAAGGTTCTTAAAGTTGTCCAAGGTGACGATAATACTCAATTTTTTCACATGATTGCAAATGGCAAACATAGGAAAAAGAAAATCATACAACTCGAGCAAGATGAAGGGACAGTGGTGGGACATGAGAATCTCAAGTTATACATTTTGAATTATTATAAACAACTCTTTGGGCCTCCGGTAGACAATGTTGTGTCCCTGGATGAGCTTGTAGTTGGGGACATCCCTCAACTTCGGTCAGATGAAAATGGGATTTTATCTGCACCTTTTACTGAGAAAGATGTTTTCGACGCGATTTCTCAGATGAAGCCGAATAAAGCACCGGGACCAGATGGGTTCCCGGCGGAATTCTATAAGAATGTTGGCATACTCTCAAGGATGACCTTATGCCTATGTTTCATGACTTTTTCAATGGCCGTCTGCAACTCTTCCATCTTAACTTTGGTACGATAACGTTGTTGCCAAAGAAAGAAGAAGCAGTTCGAATCGATCAGTTTAGGCCAATATGTGTCTTGAATGTGAGTTTCAAAATATTCACGAAAGTAGGCACCAATAGATTGACACGGATTGCCCATTCTGTGGTGCAACCGAGTCAGACTTCTTTCATGCCTGGGAGACATACCCTAGAAGGGGTTGTTGTCTTACATGAAAATCCACATGAAATCCGTTCGAAGAAACTAGATGGGGTGATCTTTAAGGTGGATTTTGAGAAGGCATATGATAAGGTCAAGTGGCCATTCTTACAACAGGCCATGCGCATGAAGGGGTTTAACGAAACATGGAGGAATCAGGTGGATTCCTTCGTCCAAAAAGGCAGTGTCGGGATTAAGGTGAATGATGACATCGGTCATTATTTCCAGACTCATAAGGGCCTATGACAAGGAGACCCGATGTCTCCTATCCTATTCAACATTGTGGCTGACATGTTGACCGTGCTTATAGGTCGGGCCAAGGACAACGACCAAGTAGGTGGACTTGTTCCACATTTGGTGGATGGGGGGAGTTTCTATCCTACAATATGCCGATGACACTATTATCTTCATGGAGCATGATCTTGCAAAGGCTAGGAATATGAAACTAGTGTTGTGCCTCTTTGATAATTGTCGGGACTAAAGATTAACTTCCACAAGAGCGAATTGTTTTGCTTTGGTAGGGCCAAAGAGGAACAAGATACTTACCGACAATTATTCGGATGTGAATTAGGATCCCTACCATTCAGTTATCTGGGTATTCCAATTCATCATCGTAAATTACCTAATAAAGAATGGAAATGCATGGAAGATCAATTTGAAAGAAAAAACTAGGCTGCTGGAAGGGTAAGCTTATGTCCTATGGAGGTCGGTTGGTGCTGATCAATTCAGTATTAACTAGTATGCCGATGTTCCTGTTATCTTTCTTCGAGGTACCTAAAGGGGTACGGAAGAGACTAGACTTCTATCGATCTCGTTTTTTTGGCAGTCAGATGAGGTTAAGGCAAAATACCTCTTGGCAAGATGGGATATTATTTGTCGACCCAAAGACCAGGGGTCTTGGGATTGAGAACCTGGAGATTAATAAATGCCTACTAAGCAAATGGCTTTATAGGTTACCGTAGAGACTGATGGTATGTGGGCATAGATTTTACAGAACAAATACTTACATTCTAATCTCTGGCTCAGGTTATCGTAAGACCTAATGATTCGCCGTTTTGGAAGGGGCTCATGAGAACAAAAGAGACCTTCTTTCATAGGGCGAAATTCTTTGTAGGTGATGAAACGACAACAAGGTTTTGGGAGGATACATGGTTAGAAGAGACGCGTCTAGCCCTTCAATATCCCTCTTTATATAATATTGTGCAACGTAAGGAGGATTATGTGGCTACAATATTACATGTGGTACCTTTTAATATCCAGTTCAGGAGGTCTTTAGTAGGGGAACGTTGGAATTACTGGCTACACTTGGTGCGAGGTTGATGGATGTTCAACTCTCAGACCAACTGGACTACTTTCACTGGAAGTTAACGGGAAATGGAGTGTTTACGGTTAAATCTATGTACTTGGATCTAATTAACTCTGGCCCAATCCCAAGATCGATACATATTTGGAAAGTAAAGGTTCCCTTGCGAATCAAAATTTTCATGTGGTTTGTCCACAAGCGGGTGATCCTTACCAAAGGTAATTTGCTAAAGCGACGATGGGTAGGTAGTGCACGATGTTGTTTTTGTGATCAAGATGAAACAAATACAACACCTCTTCATAGATTGCCCTCTCGCGAAATTACTTTGGCGAACCATTCATATAGGTGTTAACATTACTCCTCCAACTAGCATTGATGCGTTATTTGGACGTGGCTAACTGGAGTGCAACCTGCTATTGCGTCACGTATTCGGATTGGAATATGCGCACTACTTTGGGCTATATGAAACTGCAGGAACGATATGATATTTAACAGACAAAATACTTTAAATTTCTTGCAAGTTATTTTCAGAGCTACGGCATGGATCCGTACGTGGTTGTTACTCACTCCTATGGACTACAGGGAGCATTTGGTTACTGGGTGCAACCAATAAGAGATGGTAGCACGGGCTATCTTCAACCGGTTTGGATGGCGATCTCATAATAGGATAGGTGTTTAGTCACTTTGTCCTATTTTCCAGCCGGTTGTGGCTATGACTTTACTTTGTTTTCATTTTTCTCTTTGCTCCGTTTGCGAGTTGTACTTGGATATCAGACCTTGTTATTTGCTGCCACTTTTTTAATAATATGGCCGCATGCATCTTTTGGATGCAGAGTCCGGGGGTAATCCTCCTTTTCCAAAAAAAAGAAAATCATGATGAATTCCTTTATTTGCTTGAAATGTGCACAACAGAGAGATATAGGCAATTAGAAGATGGTTAAGCAGTTTCAGTTAAGCTGTCGGAGATGAGCAAAATTCTCCTATACCTAATGCAATTTTAACATATTGGTATGCTATTGAAGACTATCTAACATATTGCTAATGGTATTGTTGTCATGGTTCATGTTGCTAGTGTAGTTCACACCCCCTATGTCATTGCATAGGTTTCTGTTGAAGTTTATGGGGCTCTCGACACATTAAACATTTAAATTCTGAAAACCTCGAAGGTCCATTAGTATTGCATGACATGGGCGCAATATTTAGTCCCACATGGGAGCAGAGGGGGTGTTGAGCCCAGCATATGAGGGGTTGTTTTTCTCACCTCCCTCAAGCATGAGAACTCTGCACGCGTCGTATTTCATGAATGAACACAGCTCAGCTTCATTTTTGCCAATTGAAATGGATAATTGTTTGTCACTCACAGATGCCTTGATAATAATTGTTTTATTGCCATTAACGGACACATTAATAGCTAGTGCACAGAATACAGAATCCTGGTACCATCAATGCTAATTTGCCCGCTTAAACTTGACAGGCAAATAGCTAATTCCAACAGCATCAGAGGACAAGGCGCAGCCCAAACTTTAAATTGCGAAGGCGCTACCGGCAATGTTCTTTGTCGAGGGCATACCGGCAGTAACATCTTCTTCGATGCCACATTCATTCTTGCCCCTTATGATCTTGAAGTACCCGTCCTGCAATGCATCACAAACCAAAACTTATTAATTAGCCCAACGCATGCATTCACTCTTGCAAGTCAACAATGCAGGGTATTTGTCACTCACATCGCCCCAGCCTCTGTTCCACTGATTTGCAAGAAGCTGAAAATCAGAAGACAAAATAAAACATGTCAGGACTTGATCATTTGGTTAATAAATAGTGTAATATAGAGAATTAACAAGGTACCCAGTAATCCTCGCCAGCATCACTGGTTCCCCAACCAATCAACTTGACGGCGTGACCTCCCATGACTCCACCGGTGATGTGCTTGTACACTCCTGACTTGTAGTGTGCGAAGTCCTGGAGGAAATTGCAGAGTGAAATCAGCACAGCGAGTAACAAATATTTCCCTTCACCTTTGATGATAGAATCTTAGTCTTATATATAATCACAAAGCATATGAGCTGCTGAGCAAATTCAGAGCTCGAAAGATAATAACAGTATTTCATATTTCAGTATGCTAACTAGAGCATGTATGTTTTGTTTCATTTTCTTCTACTGTCATGGTCTTTCTACGGTTTTATTCAGTTTTACAGCTTTTCTAAATATTATTGATATTATCTTTGTCATTTAGAAGTAATTAGCAGAAATTTTGGTCCATAGTCCACCAACATTTTGACAGCCTTGGCAAAACACACGTCAAACATCAAACGGCGAATCAAAGTTACCTCATAAACTGTGAAAGCAACTTCTACAGGGCCATTCTTGTAGACCTCTGCCATGATTTCATGTGGATCAGAGTTTACTTGGTATGCATTGATGCTGAAACGTTTCTTTTCCTCCCAAACTTGGTTCTGCACCTTGCATTTCTTTTCACACACAGGTGTAGGATAAGCAGGTTCACATCCAGGATGCTTGCAGCCAACCTGATCAAAGTATGGATCGCACTGCAAGACAGTAATATTTACAAGGGTTAGTGGTATGCCGAGCTTGAGTTTTTTTTACAAGAACAATTAGGGGAGAGCCCTAGTTGAAGAGAAAATCCAAAAAATCTAGCTAGACAAAGATAACCTATATTTGAAACAGAGCCATTTGTATTGTAATGTTGTGCCTGAACCAAGTTGGGATGAATTTGCAAATAGTCAGGACACACTAAGACATGATTTTCGGGTTCAGATATACACTGTTAGCATTTAGTGCGAAATGATACAAGCACTAACTGAGCTGTTAAAAAATGTATTAACAAACCAATCAATTTCATTTACAGAGTGCATTATTATTAATAGTGAATGTAGCATCCAATTTACATTATATTGCTATATGACAGATTCAGTAATACCCATTGTTGCAGTTAGAATACAAAGAAGTGATTCATAATAATATTATCAAAATGATAACAATAATAGGATTCCTCTGGGAGGATCATGATATTGAAGTGGTAGTAACCAGTAAGTAGGGAGTTAGCTATACCTCGTCAGTAACAACACCATTCTGGACGAAGTATTGCCATGCGCTGATAGGATATCCTCCATCACAACCGTCGCCACACATAAACCCACAGCAAGCCACTAGGTCATTGGCAGAAAGTGTAATGTTCTGCAAGGAATAGAAGCAGCAGGCTGGTTATGTAAGAAAGGATCAAACATTCCTGTTTAAAAATAGACTATAGAGTAGGCAGATCGTGCATATGCACTCACCATGTTGTGATGGATGCAGAAACGATCTTGCAGACACTCCACGGCACCAAAAGCCCAGCAGGAACCACAGTGACCCTGCCATTGGTAACCAGTACAGGCTAGCTTGAGCATCTTCAATTGTTCAGTAAGCACTCGTGGAGCTAAAAATGTAAGGTAGTGTGCATAGACTTACTTGATCTGCTCATGAAAATCAGCGTTTTCCAAGGTATTGGAAAAAGAGGAGGAAATGAAGCGGGTCAGTGTAATTAAAACAATGTACAACCGATTCATGGTCATTGAGTTATCTAGTTTAATTTACCAAGTATTTTCCCAATTGTGCTGCAACCGGACCATTTCGACCTGGCGTCGAACACCTTTGGGAGCTGCTCCGATCTTAAATGAGTTTTGGTGCGAACACCAGCCCGTAAACCTGGAGGCGTTGGCTTCACTCCCAGCATATGCTTAAATTGCTCAATCTGCACGGAAGAGGATGATTCTGAGGTGAGCAAACAGGGAAGAAAAAATGGTGCTCGATGACAACAACAAGACCAAGAGGGTGTTTTGTACAGTGTAATTCGCGAGGTAGGGGTTGTGTCCAGCCGTCCATCCGGCGTTGGGGTGGTTGTTGACCGTCTGTATGATGTCTTTCTGCAACAGTACAATACAATGATGATTAGTACTACGAAGTACAAACAATAGAAGATGATGTCTAGGGAATGGTCTCGCCCTGCTGCACCGACGATTCCTAGGGATAAAAAACTGACCTGGATGATTCCTAGGGAATGGTCTCGCCCTGCTGCACCGACGAGCTGCAAATACAGTGTACAAACACATGTTAAAGCAAACATAGATGCGGTTCAGCCAATTGCGTAGCATCAGTATTGATTGTTGCCGCCCATAGAAAGAAAGGGATCGAACTTCGGTTCAGAGCTGTTCGATGTTCAGTGTTGAAATCAAGTTTAGTATCAGAGGAAGGCCCCTCCGTTGGCTCGTCATCGAGCTCCAGCGCCGGCGCCGGAGGCCCCTCCGCCGCCGCGGGTCGCGGCTCTGTCGCAACCCCTTGGTCGGGGGTGGATTCGCGCTTCGCCGGGGACGGGTCGCAGCACTACAGTACTACTAATAACTACGCAGCTTACCAAATTGGATTCTTTCTAAAGATAACGGAAGCTCCTACTAGCACCAATTTTGGATACGCGAGAGGTTTCTTGGTTTGACTTCTCACAGCAGCTGTTACCTGCGAGCAAAGAGCAGATGTGGCGATGGGATCTCGAACCGAACCTGGGGGGCTGCGGCGGCGGCGGAGAGGACGACGAGCAGCGCCAGCGGGAGTAGGCTCCCCATCTTCGTCCTCGATCGGCGACGGGGGGAGGGAGGGAGGAACTCGACGGGAAGCAAGCAGAGGGGGGTAGCTGCCTGCTACTGATTGCCTTGCTTGATGCTTCTCCTCCTACCCCACGCTGCCCTTTTATAATTGGTTCCGAGGGGGTAGACGCAGACGCTACGACTGTCCGAGCGCGGTACGATGGAGACCGCCGATTTTTTCCAGCCTTGGGAGTGACGCGCGCGCCCGCTTTCCGTTCCTGGCCAATCCCGCTGCGTAGCGTAGCGTCACGCAACGGCGCGCGTGCTGCCACGCCAGAATCAACAACCCGTGTTTAATTCAATTTAAACGTATCCATATCGGCTTCGCTCGCCCATGCGTTGCCGTTGCTTCAATGTTTCTCCTTGCGAGAATCCTTTTGTGGAAAAATTTGTACTGCTACTCCATTATTGAAACGCAAGGCATTTATAAGCGCGGCGGTCTGCGGATTCTCTCTGAGGGGTGAATTTTTGTAGAGGATATGCAGGTATTAGTAGAAGATATCGAATGCGGATAGAGGGCTGCATATCGGCTTTGATTCGTTCATGGGTTGCCATTGCTTACTTCAATGTTTCTTCTTGCGAGAATCTTTTCGGAAATTTTGTGCTCCATTCATGGGTTGCTTGCGTATTTATTTTTGAAGTGGGCATTTATTAGAGAATATCAAACATGACTACTATATAGATATGTGAGCTTATTTATTGTTTTTGAATGTTACAACCCGCCACTCTACAATCTTTCAACTACCCCGATCTCATGCTTGGAGGCCGGATATGCCAACTTGCCAAGGGACCCTGGCAACATTTCAAGATTATTTTTCTTGGGTAGGGGGAGGGTGGCAATTAATAGGAGGATATCGAATGTGGACAGAGAGTTGCATATTATGAAAATAATTACTCCCTTTGGAATGGTCGTTGACGGTGTTGGAAACACAGTCAACTTAATCATGAAGATCAATCCATGCATGCAACCAAAGAAGAAGCAAGAATTCAAAATGATACAATCTCAATTGGGGATAGAATAAGAAGTATACTTGTTTAATAGAGTCGGATTGTGATGACGCATTGTACATGAGGTTTCATCGAGTCTCATATCTATGGCAAATAGTAGCAAGCAATGAAACTCAATCAAACAAGACCGTCATCATACGGAAGACACCAGCTGGTATGTCCTCGTTGTGCTACGCTGCTCAGTCGTGACTGCCACTGAGCCGCTCCAGACGCGATAGGGAAATCACTGGCCCAGACGCCCAACCACTAATGATGGCACCATCGTCGTCGAAGAGGACCATTCTTAGGCGCCTCATATCAATGGTTTGACATCTCTGGCATCATCCCCATGCTAGTGATGTTTGGTTGTTGCGCCCTAGAAGCTGCAGCGTCAAAGCACAATCCCAATATTTTTTTCTTAAGTATGATATTTTCCTTCACCTGCTTGTATCATCTCATCTTCGCAACAAAGAGCAAGGAGACACGAGTTTTAGAAGACAAAAAACACGAGTAATAATGGTAATCCCTTCTCTCTTAAATATATAGTTTCTAGCAAGCCTAACCAATACAGTTAAAAAGTGTGTTTAATAAATCTTACATTGTCGCGCATATGGGCACAGGCACACATGTCCATGCACACACATGCTCAAACGCACACACAACACACGTAGACAGATGCACAACATGGGTTCAGCTCCTCCGCAGTCGTGTTCCTAATGTATATGTGTTGTAGTTATTAAAAATTGCCATCCATTCCAATCCAACGACACTCTTGCCCCTTAATTCTGCTATTAACTTTAATCACTAACGGTTATAGGCTTGGCACCA
The DNA here is from genome assembly GCF_018294505.1 of Triticum aestivum. Classification (NCBI taxonomy): domain Eukaryota; kingdom Viridiplantae; phylum Streptophyta; class Magnoliopsida; order Poales; family Poaceae; genus Triticum; species Triticum aestivum. Next base: position 37,736,980 of record NC_057805.1, read on the forward strand.
AACAGCAGTCGAACTATGATATATGGCTCTAATTTAACCAATTTTCCTTGGAAAAAAATATCTAGTTTTGGAGGTTATTTGGAATTCCGTGCAACCATGTTGCCAAATGAAGGCCAACTTATGTGGTAATGACCTGGGGAATTTGGATACTTTCACATGAGGATTGAGGTTGTTAGTCCATCTTACGCGAGATTGGGATTTCTTCTCCCTTCTTTCCCACTTGAGTGGCTTGGGAGAGTTTGATAGAGTGAGAGTTATGTGTTTCCTCACCAGATCCATCCATAAGTGAGTGCTTTGTTCTCAGTTCTAAGAGGCGATTTGGGGTTTCTCCTTTATTTGTTGGCTCCCATCTTGTATTTTCTTCTCCATAATAAATGATTGCTCGTGCTGCCTCTCGGGGGTTTTCCATAAAGGTTTCCACATAGATCTTGGTGTCAACCCCTTCTACTCGTATTATTTTGCTATGCTTTCCATTATTTGGCCACCTTGTTTGCTACTTGTGTCATGGCGTATTTTGATGTCTTTGCATGTGAGAAAGCTAATGTTATTTGATATGTTCACAATCCCGGGGAATTGATCTTGTGGTCTTTGTTGTTGCAAGTATAATGCAAAAAAAATGCTTGGTGGTTGTCATGTGTGTAGATGTCAAGTTATGTTTTCTTGTTAGTGTATGCACAAAAGGTGTTTCATGGAGTGTCTACAAGGATTAAACTTAGAGTTTGGTCTATTTTCACATGGTATGCTTTCGCTGCCCCATTAATTTAGGCTCACATTTGACATGTATAATTGCTGCCACTAATGTTATATGTTTAGTGGGTGCAAGCATATTATGGTTATTGTTGCCACAATTGGTATTAAAGCAATGGTTGTATCAAAGGCGCTTGCATGTGTTTACTGTTGCAAGTGTGATGTCAACTTCAGTTGCTAGCAGACTTGTTGGAAATGGTGATATTGTTGGGGAACGTAGTAGAAAACAAACAAAGAATCGCCCTACGATCACCCAAGAACAATATGAAGATGCATTAACGGTTTGGATTCGATCGTTACCGACTCCGAGTTGTAGCGGATGAAGACGAGTCGGTGTAGATCGTACTTGAAGTCCCTCGAACCGTAGATGAATGATCCCGTGAACCGCCACGAACAGTCCCTCAAACGTAAGACTGGAAACACGACCTGTCTGTGAGTTGCAAACATACGGTCTTCACGATCCAGCAGTGCTTCGCTGTCCAGAGCTAATCATCGTCGAAGAATTGAGATTAGAACGACACTGGGCTTCTAATTATGAGGATTGTAGAATCTAGGTCAAGCTCTGATTGATCAACTAGGACCAACTAGAACTAGAGCTAGAGAACTAGAGGAAGCTCCAAAACTTGTGTATCTCAAAGGTGCAAAAGCATCTAGTATATATAGGTTGGAGGGAGAGGAGGAACATCACAAGGGGGGAAATGGTCCCCCCCCCTTGCGCCGGCCAAGAGGGGGAGGAAGAGTCCTCCCCCTAGTGCAATCCAGCCTCGCCTATAGGAAACGGGGGGCGCCACCCCTTTTGGGCCCTTGTGGCCAAGTTGCCTTCCACCTCTTGGCCTTTTAAGACCCGTTGATATTTAATTAATTATGAAAGACTTCTAACAAATACTAGAGCCTTTTATTATTAACATCTCCAAAAATATTTTTCACCTATATATTATTTATCGATAATACCCGGCATTGCCCGATGAACTCTGAAACCCTTTCGGTGACCCCGAAATGCTTCTGTTTCCTCTTGTAACTATTTCGAATATTAACGAAACTATTTCACAAATAAATCCTCGTCACTCTCGTCCTACTAACATGCTACCTCTTGAGCACTGCGTTGGTTTTCCCTTGAAGAGGAAAGGGTGATGCAGCAAAGTAGTGTAAGTATTTCCCTCAGTTTTTGAGAACCAAGGTATCAATCCAGTAGGAGGCTACGCGCGAGTCCCTCACACCTACACAAAACAAATAAATCCTCGCAACCAACGCGATAAGGGGTTGTCAATCCCTACACGGCCACTTACGAGAGTGAGATCTGATAGATATGATAGGATAATATTTTTGGTATTTTTGTGATAAAGATGCAAAGTAAAATAAAAGCAAAGTAAAAAGCAAAGGAAATAACTAAGTATTGGAAGATTAATATGATGAAGATAGACCCGGGGACCATAGGTTTCACTAGTGGCTTCTCTCGAGAGCATAAGTATTCTACGGTGGGTGAACAAATTACTGTTGAGCAATTGACAGAATTGAGCATAATTATGAGAATATCTAGGTATGATCATGTATATAGGCATCACATCCGAGACAAGTAGACCGACTCCTGCCTGCATCTACTACTATTACTCCACTCATCGACCGCTATCCAGCATGCATCTAGAGTATTAAGTTTATAAAAACAGAGTAACGCCTTAAGCAAGATGACATGATGTAGAGGGATAAATTCATGCAATATGATAAAAACCCCATCTTGTTATCCTCGATGGCAACAATACAATACGTGCCTTGCTGCCCCTACTGTCACTGGGAAAGGACACCGCAAGATTGAACCCAAAGCTAAGCACTTCTCCCATTGCAAGAAAGATCAATCTAGTAGGCCAAACCAAACTGATAATTCGAAGAGACTTGCAAAAATAACCAATCATACATAAAAGAATTCAGAGAAGATTCAAATATTGTTCATAGATAAACTTGATCATAAACCCACAATTCATCGGTCTCAACAAACACACCGCAAAAGAAGATTACATCAAATAGATCTCCACAAGAGAGGGGGAGAACATTGTATTGAGATCCAAAAAGAGAGAAGAAGCCATCTAGCTAATAACTATGGACCCGAAGGTCTGAGGTAAACTACTCACACTTCATTGGAGGGGCTATGGTGATGATGTAGAAGCCCTCCGTGATCGATGCCCCTTCCGGCGGAGCTCCGGAACAGGCCCCAAGATGGGATCTCGTGGGTACAGAAGGTTGTGGCGGTGGAATTAGGTTTTTGGCTCCGTATCTGATCGTTTGGGGGTACGTAGGTATATATAGGAGGAAGGAGTACGTCGGTGGAGCAACAGGGGGCCCACGAGGGTGGAGGGCGCGCCCCTACCTCGTGGCCTCCTCCTTTATTTCTTGACATAGGGTCCAAGTCTCCTGGATCTTGTTCATTCCAAAAATCACGTTCCCGAAGGTTTCATTCCGTTTGGACTCCATTTGATATTCTTTTTCCGCAAAACTCTGAAATAGGCAAAAAACAACAATTCTGGGTTGGGCCTCCGGTTAATAGGTTAGTCCCAAAAATAATATAAAAGTGAATAATAAAGCCCAATAATGTCCAAAACAGTAGATAATATAGCATGGAGGAATCAAAAATTATAGGTACGTTGGAGACGTATCATAACACTCAGTAGATCATGATTATTTTAAGCTTGTGACTCTGTAGGTTTGATAAAACATAGACATGAACAAAACTCCTTTGTTCAATGACCGATAGCAGAACCGTGGACGTCCATATCGATCCTGTGAGTACATGAATGACATTCGAGTGAACCTTTAGTTATCATGTGATATTCCCTTTGCTTCGCGATACTTTACAAAGCCTGAAGTGAGATGTATCAGTATCCTCTTGAGTCACACGCATGCTCATTATATCGTTCTCCTCGTTACCGGTTTTGTTCTTCTTTCTCGTTAAAATGTTTCGGCGTCCCTGTGACATAGACAATGATAGATGTCCTCACACTGAGAGGTCCCTAAGAATATATCTCCATCGTCAGAGGAGCAAATTCCACTCTTGAGCTATCTATGCCCTTGTCAAACTTTCTGATGAACCTGTAAGTTGTCATTATGATCACCGTGTTATAGATGACGTTTGAGCAACCCCAAAGTCCACTATATGGTAAGAAGTGACTATGATACTCTCATGGTCTAAGGAACTAAAACACATGTTACACACCATGTTATAACAATTGATTTCAAATGATATTATCACAAAGTATAACAAACAAGTTTGGATCGATTCAATATGATTGTTTTTCTAACATCACTCTCAATGTTGTTTTAGGACTATCGTTACACTTAACGATATCCTAAGATCCAGAAAACATGATCACCAATAAAATTGAGCCAGTCTTAGAGGCAAGACGAGGAACCTTATTTTACCATTTTTATTCCACATGTGCATATGATTTTTCCACTGAATCACACATTCAAGATCATAGCAGTTATAGCATAGAATATAAAACTCTTAATTATGAAACCAAAAATATAATAATACAATATTATTGCATCTAGGACATATTTCCAACAGATATTTGGTTTAGGCAAGTGTTGATTCATAATATAGAGGATGACAGTTTTGCAGGCCTTATATGAGAAGTTTATGTGCTTCACTGAAATAAATTTGGTGTTGTAATTTTGTGAAAGTCACTTCATGGAGGACAGTTTGATTGTGCACTTATTCTATATGAACATTATAGAAAGTACCCAACTAAGCACAGTGTTATTTATTTTTTCCTCGGCCATGCATTACATGTTCAAATGTGATATTAAGCCCTTTATGTTACATATTATTGCTCTATGGATGGTGTCTCTTATGTTATTCATACGAAGAATTTGCTTCAGAAGATGTGCATAGAGAGTGTTGATGGGGTTGTTATCTTTGTGACATATTGGAGAATGATTGAGCATATGCTATTAGTAGTGGTTATGAAAGTAATTGTAGAAGCTATTGAAATTCTTATGTTTAGATACACGTGAGGTTTTTTCATCGCGCGGTTAAGGAGTATTGTCAGAGTTTTTTTCCAGCTATTTTGGCAATTTAGTGGAAAGGGAACCTATGGTGATTTATGAGTTGCTTCCTACTTTTCGGGTATGTTTTGAATCCTGCAGTTTATGGTGTTATTGTTGCATGTGTCATGTACTACGACACATTGGAGTCTTGATTCTATTAGTCATGCCATTTGTCTGCATAATCAATGGTTGCCAGCTTTCAACCTGTTCTAATGGACTAGTTTGCAAGGCAACATCATGGAGAGTCGTGTTGGTTGGTATGTGTATTGTCAGGATGAGGGTGTTCGTTTGCATTATTCTTATACTCATAGATGGTCGATGTGTTCGTCGACTGGAAATTCGCATAAGTGTGCTTAGTGTTTCCTTGTGCTTAATGTTATCTTGTGTGCATTCTTAGTTGCTTCTACTCCTGAATTGTATTGTAACATCACTACCAATTTGTGGCATTTCCAGCTTGTTCACATGCCAAAAATTATAATTGAGTTATGTAGGAGAGGCTTCTTGGTGACTAGAGAAAAATGTGAGGTTGCTTCCTGCTAACCCACAAGTATAGGGATCGCAACAGTTTTCGAGGGTAGAGTATTCAACCCAAATTTATAGATTCGACACAAGTGGAGCCAAAGAATATTTCAAGGTATCAACAGCTAAGTTGTCAATTCAACCACACCTGGAGATTAATTATCTACAGCAAAGTGATCAGTAGCAAAGTAGTTTGATAGTTTTGATAATAGTAACAGTACTAACGGTAACAGTGATAGCAGTAATTTTTTAGCAAGAGTAACAATAATGTTAGCAGTAGTAACTTAACAAGAACAATATAGGATAAAATTGTAGGCATTGGATCGGTGACTTGTTGGATGATATTCATCATGAGACAGTTATAACCTAGGGCGATACGGCACTAGCTCCAGTTCGTCAATATAATGTAGGCATGTATTCCGTAAATAGTCATACGTGCTTATAGAAAGAACTTGCATGACATCTTTTGTCCTACCTTCCTGTGGCAGCGGGGTCCATACTGGAAACTAAGGGATATTAAGGCCTCCTTTTAATAGAGAACCGGAACAAAGCATTAACACATAGTGAATACATGAACTCCTCAAACTACGATCATCACCTGGAGTGGTCCCGACTATTGTCACTCCGTGGATGCCGGATCATAACACGTAGTAGGTGACTATAACTTGCAAGATCGGATCTAAAACATGGATATAATGATGATAACATAAATGGTTCAGATACGAGTTCATGGCACCCGGGCTCAAAGTGACAAGCATTAAGCATGGCAAAGTCATAGCAACATCAATCTTAGAACATAGTGGATACTAAGGATCAAGCCCTAACAAAACTAACTCGATTACATGATGAATCTCATCCAACTCCTCACCGACCAGCGAGCCTACGAAGAAATTACTCACTCCCGGTGGGGAGCATCATGGAATTGGCGATGGAGAAGGGTTGGTGATGGCGAAGAATGAAGATCCCCCTATCCGGAGCCCCAAACGGACTCCAGATCTGGCATCCCGATGAAGAACAGGAGGTGAAGGCAGCTCCATCTCATGGATCGTGATAATTCTTTCTCCCTGATTTTTTCTGGAAAAATAGGATTTTATAGCGTCGGTTTTAGGGTTAGCGGGGCCACCAGGTGGGGACAACCCACCTGGGCGCACCAGGAGAGGGGGCGCGCCCTGGTGGGTTGTGCCCACCCAGGTGCCCCTCTCCGGCAGGTCTTGGCTCCAGAAATTCTTATTTATTATATAAAAATTCCTCGCAAAGTTTCGTTCCATTCCGAGAACTTTTATTTCTGCACAAAAACAACACCATGGTAGTTCTGCTGAAAACAACGTCAGTCCGGGGTTAGTTTCATTCAAATCATGCAAATTAGAGTCCAAAACAAGAGGAAAAGCGTTAGGAAAAGTAGATACGTTGGAGACGTATCAACTCCCCCAAGCTTAAACCTTTGCTTGTCCTCAAGCAATTCAGTTGATAAACTGAAAGTGAAAAAGAAAAACTTCTACGAACTCTTTTGCTCTTGTTTGCATAAATAAGCTTAAACAACACCCAGGTTTTCAGCCACATTATAACTAACCATGCCGATAATAACTCTTAAAGATTATAATGACTCATATCAATGACATAATCAGCTAGCGAGCAATAATAAGATATCTCAAACAGCAACACGTTGTCAAAACAACCATTATATAATATGACAATAGTGGTATCTCGCTAGCCCTCTCTGAGACCGCAAAACATAAATGCAGAGCACCTCCAAAGTTCAAGCAGCGACTAAACATTGTAATTCATGGTAGAAAAGATCCAGTCATGATGCACCCAACATTAGCTACACACAATGCATAAGTCATGACAGATGTGCTCTCAGGTTCTAGCGCTTGTTTTAGAAGGTGATGACACAACATAAAAGTAAATAGATAGTCCCTTTGCAGAGGTGCCAGAGCTCAAGTTTTAAAAAAGAGGTAAATGATATTTTGAGACATGCACCCTTCTCATTTACTTCACGACTATCAGTTATCAATATCTTCCATGCTAAGCATGCTAGTGGCGGTTCCCAAGCGATACAAGTAAAGGTTTACTCCCCCTCCACCAACAATCACATTCCACGGCTTGTCCGAAAGAACGGGTGTCGTCGAAACCAACAACAGTCCCAAGGGGGTTTTGTTTAATTATTTGCATTTTTTAGTTCGGGACTGGTAATCCCTATTACCGCCCTTTTGTCGTGCGATGGCGAGTGAATGAACAGTCGACCTGAGAATAACCCGCTTAGCATGGAAGATACCGACCACCTCCTGTCATTCCATGAACGATCCAGGCACACAAAAAGGATCTTTATTTAGAAGTTTTTAGAGGTGGCACATGCAAATTTACTTAGGACGGCAGGGTAATACCGCATATAGGTAGGTATGGTGGACTCATCTGGAATAACTTTTGGGTTCAAGGTTTTTGATGTACAAGCAGAATTCCTACTTAGTACAGGCAAAGGCTAGCAATTAGATTGAGAAGCGGCCAGCTAGAGAGCAACAACAGTCATAACCATGCATTATGTATAAGTAACATTGGACACTAGCATGAGTAGGATATGAACACCATGAACATAAATATCATAGAGACTATGGTGGTTTTGGTTCAACTACATGCATGAACATGTGCTAAGTCAAGCCACTCGAACATTCAGAGGAGGATACCATACCATCATACTACATCACAATCATTTTAACGCAATGTTGATATCCAAGATAAATCATTATCCACTCCTAGCTACTTATGCATGGCATAAGAAACTATAATCTCTAATTTTCATTGCAAACATGTTTAATCATAGTGGGCTGAATCATGGATACTAGGTTAAACATATTTACACAAACATAACAAGTCGAGTTCATACCAGTTTCTCTCTGCCACAGCCAGCTCACCGAATATCATCATTATTGCCTTTCACTTGCACGACCGAACGATGTGAAAATAATAATAGTGCAAGAGTGCCGTGGACTAAGCTGGAATCTGCAAACATTTTATTCAACAGGATAAGACAAGGTAAAATGTGCTCTTTATTAGTTCAGCAATTATTCATATGAGAGCCACTCAACATTTTCATCGTGGTCTTCTCCTTGGTACAACTCAAATAAAAAGAAAAAGAAATTCAGAGAAACACACTAAAATATTTTTGGAGTTTTTGGTTTTCTTGAACAAGCAAATAAAAAGGAAAAGCAAAAACGAGAAAAACTATTTACACGGGAAAGCTCCCAACAAGCAAAATAATAACAAGGAAATCTTTTTGGGTTTTCTTTTTAGTGCTACTACTAAGCATGCATAGAAAGTAAACTAGCTACAACTAATTTTTTTGGTTTTTCTAAAGTTTTTCAAACACAAGAAGAAAGCAAGAAAAATAATATTTAAGCATGGATGATACAATGAAAAAAATGTGAACACCGACAAATGGAATAAGTAATCATGAATGTAATGTCGGTGAGAACACGTACTCCCCCAAGCTTAAGCTTTTGGCCTAACTTGGTAGTCGATCAGTAGCCTGGATAGTAGTTGGCGTGGTAGCTCACGGAGGCTCTCGGTGCGGATGCCTCGGCCTGCCGTGCTGCCTCCACTGCTGCATTGTGAGCTCGGGCCTCGCTCTCAAGAACAAAATATCTTCCCTTGATGTGATAGTCAAAAAGAGCAGGCGCAGGCAAATATGTGTGCACAACAGATTTTTGGTTAAACAATAGATTATAAGTGAAGTTATCAACCTTTCCCTTGAGAATCTTATGATCTTTTAAGGTGTCAAAATCTAAATACTGCGTGGGTAGGATAGGATCAAAGGGCAAAGGTGAAACACCCAGCCCTCGTGCTATACGCGTGGCATAAATTCCACCATAGAAATAGCCACTGTTAGCGTTGTGCTGAAGTCTGCATGCAACAATCGCTCCAAGGTTATAATTCCTTTCACCGGTGAGAGCAGTACGAATGAGGCTCAAGTTTGGAGCACAAAGTGTACTACAGTCTTGCTTGCCTACTATACATTTCCCATTAAATAATGCAAAGTACTGAATTGCGGAAAATGAATGCTCTTTATTCTACCTTGTGTCACTCCCCTCGTCTCACCGCAGCAAAGACTAGTGAAGAATGTTTGATACTTAAGCCTTGGTGGTTCGTCAAGTGGACCCCAGAACGGGAGTTTGCAGTGGTAAGAAAAATTCTCTAGTGATATGGTAAATGGATTATCATAAAGCATAAACGACATCCTAGACTCATGGAGAATTTAAATCCTTTGACAAATGATTCAGTAAGAAGGTGGCGTTGTTCGCACTTATCTGAAAGGTAGGGACCGAGACCGGCATTGTGAACATATTGCTCAAATTCCTCTTTAATACCCACAAGCATCATATACTCATCACAAGGCCATAAGCATGTTTTGGTTGCGGCATCTTGAGTGGAACTTTCACTTGGTTCAACATATGACCGGCGAGCGGAGCTGTCACTAGGAGATGCCCCCGAGGATCGCCTCCTCGAAGAACTCCTTCCAAATAGTTTCATCATGTTCGCGTACATTTTTCTGAAAAAATTTGGGTGACAATTTTTTTTCAACAAAACCTTATTAAATTGATAGCAACTACTCATAGGGATACATAGAGGCCATAGCAAGCATTCAAACTACTTACAACTCTAAGAATTTAACATGCAAGCTCATCTACAGCAGCACCAAGAGTAGCTAATTATTCAAAATATAAACCACTAAAACAAAAACTAATTGGACAAACCGTGGAGTCACATACCAAGCAACAATCCCTCGAAACAATTTCGGAGACGGAGCTTCGAGCAAAGAGATCGAAATCCGCGGGTTTGAGAGCAAGAACACGGGAGAGAGAGCAATGGAGATTTTTTTTCAGGAGGTAAGTGATGATGTGGGATGAAGGGATAAGTGAGGGGCCCATGTGGGGACCACAACCCACCAGGGCGCGCCTGGGGGTCCTGGCGCACCCAGGTGGGTTGTGCCCACCTGGTGCACCTCCCTCTGATATTATTTGCACCAGAAATTTAGAAATAATCAGAAAAAATCGTATTAAATTTTCAGGGCATTCTGAGAACTTTTATTTTTGGGTCATTTTTTATTGCACGAGAAATTCAGAAAACAGACAAAACATGGCATTTTATTTTATCTAACTAAAAAACAGAAAACTAAAAGTAAGGACAGAAGGTAGTGCTTACTATATTCATCAACTTCATACCGCTAAAAAATGATCCATTAATAAGGTTGATCAGGTCTTATTAACATCCACTTTCGATTAGCATGAAACCGAAGAACTTTCGTAAATCACTAAGTTACCTCAATTGGGATATGAATGTCCCCAACAATAAGCATTTCATATTTCTTTTTAACAGTAGGTAGAGGTATTTGAAAACTTCCAATAGTGATTGTCGGAGATTTTTCAATAACATTAATACCATTCACTTGGAATTGTTTCTTCGGAAAGTGCACGTATGTTCGTTACCATTCATATGAAAAGTGACCTTTCTTTTATTGCAATCAATAACAGCCCCTGCAGTATTCAAGAATGGTCTACCAAGGATAATCGACATGTTGTCATCCTCGGGCATCTCAAGTATAACAAAGTTAGTCAAAATAGTAACATTAGCAACAACAATGGGCACATCCTCACAGATACCGATAGGTATGGCAGTTGATTTGTCAGCCATTTGCAAAGATATTTCAGTAGGTGTGAGTTTATTCAGATCAAGTCTTTTATATAAAGAGAAAGGCATAACACTAACACCAGCTCCTAAATCACACAAAGCAGTTTTCACATAATTCTTTTTGATAGAGCAAGGTATAGTTGGTATTCCCGGATCTCCTAGTTTTTTAGGTACTCCATCCTTAAAAGTAATTAGCAAGCATAGTGGAGATTTCAGCTTCCGGTATTTTTCTCTTATTGGTGATGATGTCTTTCATATACTTTGCATAAGGAGGCATTTTAAGGATATCAGTCAAGAGAGTACGCAAAAGACTGGCCTCAGCATTTCAGCAAAGCGTTCAAATTCTTCATCATCTTTCTTTTTAGTTGACTTGGGTGGAAAAGGCATAGGTTTTTGAACCCACGGTTCTCTTTCTTTACCGTGTTTTCTAGCAATGAAGTCTCTTTTATCATATCTTTTATTCTTAGGTTGTGGGTTATCAAGATCAACAGGTGGTTCTATCTCAACATCATTGTCTGGTTCTTTATCATTGTTTGGTTGAGAGTCTTCATGAACCTCATCCTTATCTTTTTCATTATCACTAGGTGAGTGTTCATTACTAGACTGAGTTTTAGCATCAGAGATAGAAGTTCCATTATCATTTTCAGGAGGTTTTTTTCTATTTCAGGTTCACTAGAAGTATGCAAAGTCCTATCATTTTTCTTCTTCTTTTTCTTTATAGAAGGACTAGGTGCATCAGTGTTAACTCTTTGTGAATCTTGTTCAATTTCTTTTGGTTGTCCCTCAGGATAAAGTGGTTCCTGAGTCATTTTACCTCCTCTATTTGCAACTCTTACAACAAAGTCATGCATATTATTATTCATTTCATCAAGCAATTCTCTTTGAGATTTAGCAACTTGTTCTAACTGGGTTTGAACCATAGAAGCATGTTTTCCAACACCTCTAACATCATTTGATATTCTAAATATCAAATCACTCAAGCGAGCAATCATATCAGAATTGTATTTCAATTGTTTCATAACATTTGCATTGAAGTGATCTTGTTTTCTAATATAGTTCTCAAACTCATAAAGGCAATGGCTAGGATGCATATTGTGAGGATTGTCATTATCATTAAACTTCATTAGAGAATTTACCTCTACCACCTTAGGCAGTGGGGGTGTATTAAACCCATATATTTCTTCAATAGGAGGTAAATTTTTAACATCCTCAGCTTTAATACCTTTTTCCTTCATAGATTTCTTTGCCTCTTGCATATCTTCAGGACTGAGATATAATATACCCCTCTTCTTCGGAGTGGATTTAGGTTGTGGTTTAGGAAGAGTCCAATTCATAATTTTTCAATATATTATTCAATAATTCTTCAGCTTGTCCAATAGTTCGTTCCCTGAAAACACAACTAGCACAACTGTCTAGGAAATCCCTAGAAGCATCGGTTAGTCCATTATAGAAGATATCAAGTATTTCATTTTCCTAAGAGGATGATCAGGCAAAGCATTAAGTAACTGGCAAAGCCTCCCCCAAGCTTGTGGGAGACTCTCTTCTTTAGTTTGCACAAACTTAAATATCTCCTATAGAGCAGCTTGTTTCTTATGAGCAGGGAAATATTTTTCAGAGAAGTAATAAATCATATCCTGGGGACTACGCACACAACTAGGAGCAAGAGTATTGTACCAAGCTTTAGCATCACCCTTTAATGAGAACGGAAATACACTGGTACAGCGACGTGCTAAACAAACGGTTTTTAACCCCTTTCCGCGACGGCATTTGGATTCGTCGCCAAGTGAGTGTGGGCGATAGGGTGTCCTTCCCACACAACCTAGAAATCGTGAGGGATAGGCCCTCCTGGGACCCAGGCTGGGGCCGTGTGCGATCGGGCGAGGCATCGAAACCCAATCATTTTCGTAGGTATGTACATCCCACACGGTGAATCCCAGAAAATCATTTCCGTAGGTATGTACATCCCACACGGTAAATCCCAGAAAATGATTTTCGTAGGTATGTGCATCCCACACGGTGAATCCTAGAAAAGCATTTCCCTAGGTATGTATATCACACACAGTTCTTTTTGTGGAAACGTTTGTGCAAGGTGGCAAACAGTTCGCTGCCGGAAGCCGTGTGTGATTGTTAGTTGATCGAACATGCCTACTTTCTAGAAACCGTGCAGGTTGTTTGAGTTCATCGCCCACGGTGCTGTCTGAGTAATCGTCGGCAATAAAAAAACCCAATAAGCAGGGTAATTAGACTATTATTGATAATCCATATACTAATCAAACTGATATTTCTTATAAAACATGCCAGATATTTCATATCCATATAAAAAGCAACCAGGATTTCATAATCAAATTACATCAGGTAGCTTCGGCACTCAGTTACGCCATTACACAACAACACCAAGTTTCACATGCAGCATCAAAAACCTTTGGAAAGTAGCATCATACATGGTAAATAGACAGATGAATCTCATCCGGGAAACTGCAGAAGCGGAAGGCAAATATTGAGCCTTCAGTGACGTTGAATGTCCTTGCAACTTGTAGCGACCAGACCTCAGACGGTCAAGTCTCTGTGCATCAGTGTCATCCCTGGATCAGTAATGCTGACACGCACAGTACTCGAAGGATTTATAACAGAGTAGCAATCACACACTTATTACATCGAATGTCTCAAAAGAGAACTTAATACAATAAATATGGCTTAAGGCCATCTAAAAACGATAACAGCGGAAGACTTGGAAGATAAGCGAGTTCGTCAACTCCAACGGCATCACTGAGTATAGAACCACGACCTAAGGCACCTTACTCGTCGTCTGAAAAGTCTGCAACATGAAACGTTGCAGCCCGAAAACGGGTCAGCACATGGAATATGTTGGCAAATGTAACACATAGAGAGTAATGAACAGAATAATGCTATACTACATGCATATTTGGCTGGTGGAAAGCTCTATGGTTACAGTTTTGCGAAAAGCCAATTTTTCCCTACTGCAAAGGAATAAATTTTATTTAACTATCATGGTGGTTGTTAACCATTGAGAATGGGTGACACCATCTCAATCCCAATTAAGTTTCAACATTAATCCCAACAAAATTAATTAAAGTAACATGATGAGATTCACATGATAATCCAAGTACTAGATCCTCAAGTTGTCCATAACTGGGGAGACGGCTAACCATGATTAGTTTATACACTCTGCAGAGGTTTGCGCACTTTTCCCCACAAGACTCGATGTCCTCCGTTGGGATTCTCGCACTACATGATGTTTGAGAAATGGATGACCGAGACATAGTCTTTCAGAAGCGTTCGCACCTTACGATCGGGTAGACAGTACCACCTACAACCCCTACATGTGCTAGTCTACCACCGTAAGAGTTCACACAACTTAATCAACTATGCTAGAGCCCATAATAGCTTGTGGCTGCACACGGAAGTTTCTAGCATGAATAATCTCATGATCCCTTTGAGCCTGGGTGGCGCCATAAAAAAACAGGCAATCGCTGGAATACCCAGGTGCCTCAGTCCACCCAGATGTGTGTTTAAGTAGCCACCTTAAATTGAACCATTAATTAACAATCTCACATCTGTCATGGATACACTCACCCAATCCACGTCTACTAGCATAGCATAGCAATATAAGCAAACGTAGAAGTAACTCCCAAGGGTTTGGTAATAAACAGGGCAATAGGTTCTACCTCATCAACTACTTCCCAACCCACAATTTAATCAGATCCTAATCATGCAATTGTTTGAGGATTGATCTAATGCAATAAAACTGGGTATGAAAAGAGGTATGATCAAAGTGTTACTTGCCTTGCTCATGATCCGTGAAACCTAGGGATTCGAAGTAGCAAGCGGCGCACTCCGGATACTCTATCGCAAACAAACAAGCATACAATAAGTACTCGTCTAATGCACAGGTAAAACTCAAATAAGAGATCTAACCAAAAAGTTCAACTTAAGAACTCCGGTTTACAAAAAGAATCAAATCAAACGAAGCAACGAAAGTCAAATGGCGAAAGAAACAAGCTTCGTTTACTAATCTGGACCTAAGTCAAATTTTACAGTAGCAAAACTTGTTTGAGTTGGTTAAACAGAAAGAGGGTTTCGAGACGAAACTCTAGGCGCTTGAATCGCCTGATTCCGACAAACAAGCGAAAAGTTAAACCAAAACGAAAAACAGATCAGAAATCGCGATCAGAAATAATCACGGAAAATCCGAGAAAAAGAAAAACTGACGAACAGTTTAACGAACGGACGTTCGTTAACTGTAACTAACCGATGAACGCGTTCGTTAAAACGAACGAACGAGTGAACGCTCGCTAAATAAGAAAACCGGAAAAAACAAAACTGATCTAAAAAAACCTAGGGTTTTCTTAAAAAACCGAATCAGTTTTCTTCAGAAAACCGGGCGGCGGGCGGCTACCTTGGCTCGAGGCTCCGGCGAAGTCCGGCGGCTCCGGCGGGGCGACGGGAGGCGGCGTGGGGCGGCGGCGGCTTTCCCGGCGGCGGCGACCTTGGGCGGCGGGGCGGCTCGGCGGTGGTGCGGCTCCGGCGGCGGGGCGGGTTCCGGCGGCGGGGCTGCGGGTTCGGTGGCAGGGTGAGGGGCGGCGGCGGCTATTTAAGGAGGGGGCGCGGCTTAGGGAAGGGGGCGCCTCGGGAGGCGTGCTCCTCCCGGACTCGGGCGGTGGCGGCGGTCTCTGATCCGGAGACGGCGGCGGGAGGCGGTGGCGCGGGCGGGCCGGCCTGGTTCGGTTGGGCTTCGGCCCAGTCGGGCGCGCGGGATTTTTTTTTAAAACAATTCCGCCGAAACTGAGAAAAATTCTAGAAAATAAAATAAATTTCTAAAAATGCTAAAATAAATTTTTCTCCGTCTAAATAAAATATTTAGAACAAGATGAACATTTTCTTGGCCCTAAAATGCAATTTTGAAAAACGTGCAATTTTCCTAAATTCAAATAAAATAGCAAAACTCCAAATAAAAATAAGATTTGATTTTTTTATTAAATCCTCAATATTTCTTATTTTTGGGAAAGTCATTTTATTCCCTCTCTCTTATTTTTATAAATGAAATAATTGAAGATAAAATAAATAAAATTAAATGATCCTCTTTTCAAAATTTGAGAAAACCCAAATATGAAAATAACGAAATCCCCAACTCTCTCCGTGGGTCCTTGAGTTGCGTAGAATTTCTAGGATCAAACCAAAAATGCAATAAAATATGTTATGCAATGATGATCTAATGTATAACATTCCAAATTGAAAATTAGGGATGTTACAAACCTACCCCCCCTTAAGATGAATCTCGCCCTCGAGATTCGGGTTGGCTAGAAAATAGGTGAGGGTGGTCCTTCCGTAGATCTTCCTTTCGCTCCCAGGTGGCTTCATCCTTGGTATGGTGGCTCCACCAAACTTTGCAAAACTTGATAACCTTGCTGCGGGTGAATCGGCTGGCATACTCAAGAATCTTGACTAGTTTCTCCTCATAAGTCAAATCACTATCCAACTGAATCGCCTCCAGTGGCACTGTATCTCTCAGCGGTATATCAGCCATCTCTGCGTGGCACTTCTTCAACTGCGAAACGTGGAACACATCGTGAACTCCTGATGTAACACCCACGATGCGGCTATATCTCCCACGTGTCGAGGCACGACTTAGAGGCATAACCGCATTGTGGTTTTGTCGCAAGAAGGGTCATCTTCACACAATCCCATGTAATGAACAAGAATGGGATAAAGAGTTGGCTTACAATCGCCACTTCACACAATACATAAATAAATCATACATCAATCAGAGTACACACATAGGTCCGACTACGGAACCAAAAGAAAAGAAGTCAACCCCAAATGCTAGATCCCCGATCGTCCCAACTGGGCTCCACTACTGATCAACAGGAAACGAAACATAGTAATGACCAAGGTCCTCGTCGAACTCCCACTTGAGCTCGGTTGCGTCATCTGCACTGGTTTCGTCGACACCTGCAACTGTTTTGGAAGTATCTGTGAGTCACGAGGACTCAGCAATCTCACACCCACGAGATCAAGACTATTTAAGCTTATAGGAAAGGATGGGGTAATGAGGTGGAGCTGCAGCAAGCACTAAGCATATATGGTAGCTAACATACGCAAGTAAGAGCGAGAAGAGGAGCAACGGAACGGTCGTCAACTAGTAATGATCAAGAAGTGATCCTGAACTCCTACTTACGTCAAACATAACCCAAAAGCCGTGTTCACTTCCCGGACTCCGCCGAAAAGAGACCATCACGGCTACACACGCGGTTCATGCATTTTAATTAAGTCGAGTGTCAAGTTCTCTACAACCGGATATTAACAAATTCCCATCTGCCACATAACCGCGGGCACGGCTCTCGAAAGTTTATACCCTGCAGGGGTGTCCCAACTTAACCCATTATAAGCTCTCATGGTCAACGAAGGATAAACCTTCTCCCGGGAAGACCCGATCAGTCTCGGAATCCCGGTTTACAAGACATTTCGACAATGGTAAAACAAGACCAGCAAAGCCGCCCGATGTGTCGACAATCCCGATAGGAGTCGCACGTATCTCGTTCTCAGGACACACCGGATAAGCGAAGCGTACAGGTACCGACGTAACCCAAGTTGCCAAGGGATGGTCCCGCACGGTGCTCTAGTTTGGACCAACACTTAGACAAGCACTGGCCCCGGGGGGTAAAATAAAGATGACCCTCGGGATGCGCGACTCCCAAGGGAAAACGGCTAGGTGAGGCAAATGTAAAACCAAGGTTGGACCTTGCTGGAAGAGTTTTATTCAAAGCGAACTGTCAAGGGGGTCCCATAAATCACCCAACCGCGTAAGGGACGCAAAATCAAGGAACATAACACCGGTATGACGGAAACTAGGGCGGCAAGAGTTGTAACATCCCAAATTTTCAATTTGGTATGTTATACATAGATCATCATTGCATATCATATTTTTATTACATTTGACAAATCCTCGATAAATCCTAAGCAACTCAAGGACCCTCGGAGAGAGTTGGGGATTTTCTCGATTTTTCATATTTGATTTTCATCAAATAATAAAACGAGGATTTTGGTTTTAATTATTTTCTCTCCGGAAAAATATTTCATTTAAAAATAAACGAGAGGAGAAAATATGACTTCTCCAAAACAATTGAAATATTGGAGGAAAAATGTTAAAATCATTTATTGGATTTTATTCGGATTTTATTTGCAATTTTAATTGCATTAAAAATATTGCATGTTTTCAAAAATTATTTTGTGTCAAAGAAATGTTCACCCTATTCTAGATTTTCTAACTAGACGGGGAAAATTTGTTTTATCTTTTTTGGACTTTTATTTATTTTTCTGCGAATTTTTCTGCGGAACGTATTTAAAAAAAAAATCGCCGCGTCCGACTGGGCCGAGCCCAGCCGAGCCAGGCCGCCGGCTCGCCCGCCGTCTCCTTCCCCGCGACGACGCCCGCCGCCGCCCGGTGTCCATGGCGAGCACGGGAACCCCGGTGGCCCCTTCCCCAAGCCGCCGAACCCCCCTTTCTATATATACCCCCCTGCCTCCTCCTCTCACCCCGCCGCCCGCACCCGAACCCCGTCGCCGCCGCTCGCCGACCCCGCCGCCGGAGCCGCCCCTCGCCGCCCGACCCCGCCGCCCTCGCCGCCCCTCGCCGGAGCACGGGAGCCCCGCCGAAGCTCTGTCCCGACGAGGTAGACCTCGCCTCGTTTTGCCGGTTTTGTTTTTTTTAAAAAAACCCTAGATCGGTTTTTTTCGGTTTTGTTATTTTGTGAGCGTTCACCGACACGTTCGTTTCAGCGAACGCGTTCATCGGATTTTCCCTGTTAACGAACGTCCGTTCTTTAACCGTTCGTCCGTTTTTCTTTTTCGTCGGATTTTTCCGCGATTTTCTCAGATTCGATTTCTGATCGAATCCTAGTTTCTGTTTAACTTTTCGCTCGTTTATCGGAATCAGGCGATTCAAGCGCCTAGAGTTTCGTCTCGAAATTCTCTTTCCGTTTAACCTACTGAAACAAGTTTTTGCTACTGTAAAATTTGACCTCGATCCAGATTAGTAAACGAAGCTTGTTTCTTTCGCCGTTTGACTTTCGTTGCTTCGTTCGAGTTGATTCTTTTTGCAAACCGGAGTTCTTAAGTTGAATTTTCTGGTTGGATCTTTCATTCGAGTTTTACCTGTGCATTAGATGAGTACTTATTGTTTGCTTGTTTGTTTGCCATAGAGTACCCGGAGTGTGCCGCTTGTTACTTCGAATCGCTAGGTTTCGCGGATCATCAGCAAGGCAAGTAACACTTTGATCATACTTTCCATACCCAGTTTTATTGCATTAGATCTATTCCTCAAACATTGCATGACTAGGATCTAATTAAATTGTGGGTATTGGGAAGTAGTTGAGGTAGTACCTATTACCTGTTTTCTTATCAAACCCTTGGGAGTTACCTCTACGTTGCTATTATATTGCCATGCTATGCTCGTAGACGTGGATTGGGTTTGAGAGATATTCATGACAGATGTGAGATTGATAATAATGGTTTACCTAAGGTGGCAATTAAAACTCACATCTGGGTGGATTGAGGCACCTGGAGAATCCAGTGTTGTCTGTTTGTATAAGGACCGCCACCCAGGCTCAAAGGGATCATAAGATTATTCATGCTAGAAACTTCCGTGTGCAGCCACAAGCTATTATGGGCTCTAGCATAGTTGTGTAGGTTACATGATCTCTTGAAGAGGTGGGCTAGCAGATATAGGGGAAAGTAGGTGTACCGGTCCACCCGGAGTAAAGAGTGATTGTTCCTGAAAGACTGTGTCTCGGTCATCCGTTTCTCAAACATCATGCAGTGCGAGAATCAAGCGGAGGCGATCGAGTCTTGTGGGGAAAAGTGCGCAAACCTCTGCAGAGTATACAAACTAATCATGGTTAGCCGTGTCCCCGGTTATGGACAACTTGAGTATCTAGTACCTGGATTATCATTTGAATCTCATCACCATGTTACTTTAATTAATTTTGTTGGGTTAATGATGACTTCTTAATTGGGATTGAGATGCTGTCAACCATCTCAATGTTTCACAACCACCCTGATAGTTAAACAAAATTTATTCCTTTGAAGTTGGGAAAAATTGGCTTTTCGCAAAAACTGTAACCATAGAGCTTTCCACTAGCCATATATGCATGTAGTATAGCCTTATTATTGTTCATTATTCTCTATGTGTTACTTTGCCAGCATATTCTATGTGCTGACCCGTTTTCGAGCTGCAACGTTTCATGTTGCAGACTTTTCAGATGACGAGTAAGGTGCCTTAGGTCGTGGTCTTATACTCAGTGATGCCGCTGGAGTTGATGGACTCACTTATCTTCCAAGTCTTCCGCTGTTATCGTTTTTAGATGGCCTTAAGCCATATTTATCATACTTATTCTCTTTGGAGATATTCGATGTAATAAGTGTGTGATTGCTACTCTGTTATAAATCCTCCATTTGTACTGTGCGTGTCAGCATAACTGATACAGGGATGACACTGGTGCACAGCAGCACAGACCATTTGAGGCCTGGTCGCTACAAGAGTGGAACAAAACACCAGGCATAAGGCCGAGCCTTCCACCCTTTACCAAGTATATAGATGCATTCATTAAATAAGAGATATTGTGATATTCCCAAAATATCCATGTTCCAACATGGAACAAACTTCATCTTCACCTGCAACTAGCAACGCTATAAGAGGGGCTGAGCAAAAGCGGTAACATAGCCAAACAACGGTTTGCTAGGAAGGGTGGCAAAGGTTAGAGGATCATGGCAATTTGGGAGGCTTGATAAGCAAGTGGTAGGTAGCGCGACATAGCAATAGAGCGAACAGCTAGCAAGCAAAGATAGAAGTGATTTCGAGGGTATGGTCATCTTGCCTGGGATCCCGCTAGGAAGAAGATCGAATCCATGAAGAAGACAAACAGACGGAGTCGAACGAATCCTCACAACTCCGGAACGAAACCGAAGCTAACGAGAGAAGCAACCTGGAAAGAAACAAACAACATAGTGAACAACCACCACATACACATGGCATGATGCACAAACAAGTATGATGCATGTCCAGTTTAAAGGAAGCATGGCATGGCAAAATGCAACAAACAATACTACAAATTAAGTGGAGCTCAATATGCAACGAGTTGCATATTGACGAAACACCACATCAATTATTTGGTTCTCTCCCGTTTATGTACCCAACAATATTAAATGTTGATTAACATGGCAAGGGGTGAGGCATAAGAAAACTACCTATCTAGCCAAGTATAAATGAGGCCGGAAATAACAAACAATAATTCCGGAAAATCCTCATGTCATTTAGCAATTTTAATGCAAACATCAATTGTAAACATTTAAATGTTGTTATCATGATGCGAATGACATGCAAGTTTTTAAGCACTTTTATGAAAACGTGGACATGAGCATGTTATGAAGCATTTGTTACCGTGGTGGAACGAAAAGGGTGCCACGGCAACGATAACGAAAATGGTGCCACGACAACATTCCGATGATCCGATAACTCACGGAGATACCGGTGCAAAAGAAGTGGGCGTGAGCGTGTCATGCTAGAGATGGTGGGGTGCTCCCGGATTCCGGGTTCCCACGGTACGGCGGCATGGCAATCGAGGAACGTGCAAAGACCTCTCTCGGACACGGTGCAAACACAAGCATCTCATACAACATGCATGCATTCGTTCATAGAGATCGTCCCGCCGGTTATACCTTCGAAGCGTGCGTTTGGAGGCGGACGGGTTCGAAGTGGAAGTAGTTGTACACGTTCGTTTTCGGAGAGGTACTTGAAGAATCCAACATCTTCGGGGCGAGGGTAGTGGTACACGCAACGTCGAGGTACTTGTCGTTCCGATCTTGGCGGTGTAGATGTACATGTTTCATAGATGAACTTGGCGTAACCGTGCAGTAGTCGAACTTGGCGACGTTTCGATGAAGCTCCAACGAAGCACCCGCAAATAGAGGCACCCAGTGCCCCGGTGCTCTGGACGACGGTCGATGCACTTGGTTTTGACGGACCCATAGCAACGGTAGTCGAACACGCATCTGAAAGGAACTAGGCGATCCTGGAGAACTGAAAGGGCATCAAGGGACCTGCAAGGCTCAGCCTCGGGAGGTCACCGGAGACCGCTCGAGCTGCTGGGTGCTGGCGCATGGCCAAGCATGCGGCTGGAAGAAGTGGCCGACGTCGGCCTTGGCGCGAAGCAGGGAAGGCGGAGCTCCTGCTCGGGGAGGTGCGGCAAGGGGAACCGCGTGGAGGCGTGGAGGAAGGCGGCGGCGGCGAATCGAGTCGGAGGCGGCGCGTGTGGAGGAAGAGCAGAGGAAGGGGTCGCACGGACTGCGAGAGGCGGGCGCTGGTCGTGGTCGCCGGTGATGGAGGCGGAGCAGAGGAAGCCGGGAGGAGAGCCGACGAAGGGGCCCAAGGAGGTCGCAGAGGGCTAGCCGGCGGCGACCAGGGTCGCTGAGGCGCAGCCTTGAGGGAAGCAGCACTGCTGCGCGTGGCGTGCATGGCCACGGGTATAGGGATTCCTCTCCTGTGCGTGGTGACGGCGCGAGGAAGGATACGAGGGGGAGATCGAGAGGAGGGAGAGATGGGGATCGAGGGCGTGGTGGCGGCGGCCACGGGAACGAGAGAGGGAGAGGTCAGGGATCGAGAGGGCAGGCTAGGGTTAAGGGCGCGCGGGCTGGGCCTTAGAGGCCGGCCCAGTGGAGAGGGAAATGTTGACCAGAGGCCTGGCCTAGTGGCATGCGGCTGCTGGGCTGCGGATGGGCCTAGATGGCCGGCTGGGGTGCGCTGGGGGTCTCTCTCTTCTCTCTCCCTTATATTCTTTGGCAGAAGAGAATTAGAGAAAAGAAAAAGAAAGAGAGGGTTAGAGATAGAATTTGCGCATTCGGTTAATTTTCCCGGACTCACAAAATGTGCTTGTTCCGGGAAAATAGAAAAGGCCAAGATTGAAAGCTTTAAATTCAAACTCATTTGATTTAAATTCAAATGATTTGAATAGGAAGTGAGGGTTGGGAAGGTCCAAAAATGTTCGGATTTTTGGTGGAGCTCCGGAAAATGATGAAAGAATATATGGCAAGGTTGGAGACCAAGAATTAAGATAACAAAGGCATTTGGATAATTTACAAGTGTGTTATGGTGATTTCCAAGATAAAGAAATATTTAATATAGCTCCCTAATATTGGGAGGATATGTTATAAAGAGAAGTCACCCTTCCCTCGATTTAAATGGATCGAAGATCCATGCAATTTACTTAGTTGAGTTTTTAAAAATTAAATGACATGATGGCATGATGACATGATGCAATGCAAAATAAAAGAGCAAGCACAATTGAAACACACAGTGATCACAAAAATAAGGAAATCTTCTGAAGCGTCGGTCTCGGGGCGTTACAACACTCCACCACTACAAGGGGATCTCGTCCCGAGATCTAGGATGGCACCGGAGAGAAGCGGGAGAGGAAGAGAAGAGGTAAAACTAATTGCTTCTTAGACAAATGAGTGAAACCAAAGAACCTTGCGGGGTTGAACAAATCAAAAGAAATGACACAACAGAGATAAGCGAATTGAGAGCACTCCGTAGTAAACGGAAGCAAGGAACACCATGAGAACCTTGAGGTTAAGTGACACGATAGATATTTAAACCACTCCGGTTAAAACAAGATAGGGAAGGAATAAGAATGATATAATCTGGACAGCACTCCGACTGTAAATGGAAGGAATTGAACATGATCTTGACAAGATGAGGGGATACTTGACGAAATCAACAACACACTGCCTCCGGAACTATTAAAAGAATGGCACAAGGGGTAAGAAAGATTTCAGACAGCCCTCATGTTGAGGAAGGAGACAAAACTTGATAAGATGAGAGAACTCGAATGAAAACACGACACTCCGGCTAAACGGATAAGAAAGGAAAAATTGCATGATCTTGACAAAACAAGATGATTGGTCGAAGAGAGCAACATCACAACGCCTCCGGAAACAATGCATGATAGTTAGATAGTTGGAGTGAATAGAACGAAGAGTGAAACCAACATCTCCTACCATAAATGAATTTTAAAGAGCATCCTTACGAAGTAGGATTGAATGGAGTTGTTGGAAAACCAACAACGAAAAGAATAAGCTTGTAGTGGGCTTATGGAAACATCTCAACATTATGAGGTGACAAACGGCCACTAAAGGAAGCCATTGGTTTGAGTGAGAGCACCGAGGCGATGAAAAACTTCTTTCACCAAGAGGATAGGAGAAAACTTGGATCATTTATAAGCACCATAATAGCAACATTCCTTAGGGAAGGCTTTAGGTGAAACATGACACAAGATAAATCCAACGAAGAGATTGGTGGATTTAAAATATCTCATTCTTGACAACATGTGAATCATGAAACGCGAACTCAAATTGTCAAGAATGACATAACACCACCTCAAATGATAAGGTAGAACGAATTGCACTTTAGAATGCAAGATGAAGAATGCTTGGACTCCACAAAACAAAACATGTGTTGAACACCATATTTATTTTAGAGTATAGCTTGGCGGATCTTAACTCCGAGAAAAATCTTGAAGAACAATTGAAGAATGAAAAGAATCCTTGACGAAGCACCATGTAGAGCCTCCATGAAGAACTCCGATAATAAAGGAATGATCAAACGAAAGGGAAAGTTGAAAAGAACTCCGGGAGAAGCCTTGCAATGATTAGATGAAGCTTTGAAATGATATAATTGAAATAACTTGGAGCTCTGGAAAGAAAAACGAACAAATGAGATCAAGAATTTTGATGAATCTCTGGAATAAGGAATTGAATTTTTACTCGATGAAACAAGAAATAAGAATTATGTTATGCATATCCTTCACCAGTTTAAATTGATGACAAGCAACGGATTTGGCATACTACTTATTCTCGTAGAAAGGATTAAAGAGAGATATTGCTCAACTTGGGAAGGTCTTCAACGAATCGTCGGTAGGATTTGAAAGAACGAATGAGTTGATACAATAACGAAGGAAGAGAAATCTTGAACGAACCGCCGTAAGAATCTGAAAATCAACGAAGATAAGATAAAGAAACACCAGGAAGAATTAGAAAACGAATAAAGATACTTGACAGAATTTAGATACAAGAGAACGAAGAGGTCATGAAGTGATTAGAGGATATTTGAGCGATGCACCGGTAAGAATATGGAGATGAACGTATAGACATCAATTTAGAATAAATGGAGAACGAAGCTGAAAACTTAGAACGAAGAAATCTTCTGAAATGATGGCCTTTGGATGATCAAGAAATGAAAACAACTCTGAAATGCTCCGGATGGGTAAGAAAAGAATTACGCGATTGGAAACAATTTGAGAGGATGGCAACAAGTAAGAACCATGAATCTTCAAGAGAACGGACCAAGATTCAAGAGAAATTCTTCTTTGGTCTTCAAATGTTGAGAATGACGATGAGAAACACCACCATGAATTGTTGAGGCACTCCGGAATGACAATTAGAAAGATTGAACCAACAATGAAAAGAATTTGAAAGATCTTGGAGAAAGACATTTGACTGATGATAATTCATTCTTATGTCAAACTTTGCAATGAATTTGAGAATAACTCCGGAAAAATTAGAAGAGTCAGGTAAGATCCTGGGAAAATACCTGTGGGTTAGGGCCCACTCAAGAGAAACACCGTTGAACAATTTAAAAGAGAGATTGCGCCGGTTGAATTAAATGGCTTGAATGAGATAACAACCTTGAAATAGCTTGAACGGATCTTGAATGAAAACACGAATCTCCTGAGATATCTTCAGCACTCCGGAACACATGGAAAGCGAGAGGTGAATGATTAAGAGATACACCGACATGAGAAAACATTTGAAACGAGGAAAAGAATACGATCAACACTGAAAGCTTGACTTGAGTCCACCAGAGAAGAAAAAGAACGAAGAATAATAAACTTGAAGCTCCGTTAGTATCTTCAAGGGAAAATCACCGGATAAGAACATTGAAAGAAAAGAATGAAGAGACTTCACATCAATAAAAAAGATACTTGATTAAGAAATCTGAGTCCTTGAAGAAAAAGGGTGGGAGGGCGGGAAAAACAAAGACAACTTGGGACGGATGAAGCAAACACCGTTGCAAAGAACTGAGAATTGATCTCGTGAATGTTGAAATGATCGGATCCACTTGAAGAGAAGCACGCCGGTTGGAAAAGAATTAACATGACGACCTCGATGGTCAAGAAGGATTAGCAACCACATAGAAATATGAGAACACCGCTTAGAATAATATGGAATCAACATTTGACTTCGAAGCAACTCGAATACCACAAATTAAACAAAACAAAGGATTTGGCTTGCTGAATAAGCCGGAATAAACATATGATGGAGCTTTCGTCCGAAGTTTTCGTGGTGGGGCCCACACGGGCTCGATCGTACAGCACCATCATGTATAAGGCAGTGCACATGACATACGAAGCGTCCCCGAGTCGGCATAGCCAAGGACTCTTTAAGACACTACGAGACCACTGTAAAACCAACCGTGGAAAGGCGAACCACTAGACGTCGAACCCCAATCTGATATCATGCATCTGTCGGAAAGATATCCTAGGAGCTACTTGAATTCCCACTTATAAACTCCCAAAACTTTCTGGTTATGCAATCTGGTGTTGGGGATACAGGGGACACAAAATATATCACCCAAACTAACAATACCTAGATCCAGATGTATCCATCCGTCAACACATAACCAAGAAATCTTCGAAAATCGATTACCTCAACCTTCGAAAAGCATCCGTTATACGAGTTATGGCAATACTCCCGAACTCCCGCCCCAGTACTGGGTGGCGTCGAGGTGATCTCACCAACAACTGCATAAAAGAGATTTCGATGTCGGCGAAACTCAGGTATTCCAGAACTGCAACGATAAAATTGTGACGACAACACCTCGGAGCTCAACTCCCCGGGACACTGCCACAACCCCTAAATGTCAGGAGGCACCAAGAACAATGTTCTCGTCACAAAACCATCGGAACGATTCCAAGATACCCGCGTGATCCTAAATTTTTTTAGTGAAATTTGAGGAGAGAAGAGTCAAAACTTCTACGTCAGGAGGCCTCACCAGAGCGACGAAGGGACTGAGGAGTAAAAAGAATCCTACTCTCCGATATATATAATCCTAAGACTCAAAACATTTTTGTTCTAGACTCAACAACGCCAGTGATTCGATCAAGCAGGGGGCTCCTAAGTCGGGGATGGCTCTGATTACCAACTTGTAACACCCACGATGCGGCTATATCTCCCACGTGTCGAGGCACGACTTAGAGGCATAACCGCATTGTGGTTTTGTCGAAAGAAGGGTCATCTTCACACAATCCCATGTAATGAACAAGAATGGGATAAAGAGTTGGCTTACAATCGCCACTTCACACAATACATAAATAAATCATACATCAATCAGAGTACACACATAGGTCCGACTACGGAACCAAAAGAAAAGAAGACAACCCCAAATGCTAGATCCCCGATCGTCCCAACTGGGCTCCACTACTGATCAACAGGAAACGAAACATAGTAACGACCAAGGTCCTTGTCGAACTTCCACTTGAGCTCGGTTGCGTCATCTGCACTGGTTTCGTCGACACCTGCAACTGTTTTGGAAGTATCTGTGAGTCACGAGGACTCAGCAATCTCACACCCGTGAGATCAAGACTATTTAAGCATATAGAAAAGGATGGGGTAATGAGGTGGAGCTGCAGCAAGCACTAAGCATATATGGTGGCTAACATACGCAAATAAGAGCGAGAAGAGGAGCAACGGAACGGTCGTCAACTAGTAATGATCAAGAAGTGATCCTGAACTCCTACTTACGTCAAACATAACCCAAAAGCCGTGTTCACTTCCCGGACTCCGTCGAAAAGAGACCATCACGGCTACACACACGGTTCATGCGTTTTAATTAAGTCGAGTGTCAAGTTCTCTACAACCGGATATTAACAAATTCCCATCTGCCACATAACCGCGGGCACGGCTCTCGAAAGTTTATACCCTGCAGGGGTGTCCCAACTTAGCCCATTATAAGCTCTCACGGTGAACGAAGGATAAACCTTCTCCCGGGAAGACCCGATCAGTCTCGGAATCTCGGTTTACAAGACATTTCGACAATGGTAAAACAAGACCAGCAAAGCCGCCCGATGTGTCGACAATCCCGATAGGAGTCGCACGTATCTCGTTCTCAGGACACATTGGATAAGCGAAGCGTACAGGTACCGACGTAACCCAAGTTGCCAAGGGATGGTCCCGCACGGTGCTCTAGTTTGGACCAACACTTAGACAAGCACTGGCCCGGGGGGTAAAATAAAGATGACCCTCGGGATGCGCGACTCCCAAGGGAAAAAGGCTAGGTGAGGCAAATGTAAAACCAAGGTTGGGCCTTGCTGGAAGAGTTTTATTCAAAGCGAACTGTCAAGGGGGTCCCATAAATCACCCAACCGCGTAAGGGATGCAAAATCAAGGAACATAACACCGGTATGGCGGAAACTTGGGCGGCAAGAGTGGAACAAAACACCAGGCATAAGGCCGAGCCTTCCACCCTTTACCAAGTATATAGATGCATTAATTAAATAAGAGATATTGTGATATTCCCAAAATATCCATGTTCCAACATGGAACAAAATTCATCTTCACCTGCAACTAGCAACGCTATAAGAGGGGCTGAGCAAAAGCGGTCACATAGCCAAACAACGGTTTGCTAGGAAGGGTGGCAAAGGTTAGAGGTTCATGGCAATTTGGGAGGCTAGATAAGCAAGTGGTAGGTAGCGCGACATAGCAATAGAGCGAACAGCTAGCAAGCAAAGATAGAAGTGATTTCGAGGGTATGGTCATCTTGCCTGAGATCCCGCTAGGAAGAAGATCGAATCCATGAAGAAGACAAACAGACGGAGTCGAACGAATCCTCACAACTCCGGAACGAAACCGAAGCTAACGAGAGAAGCAACCCGGAAAGAAACAAACAACATAGTGAACAACCACCACATACACATGGCATGATGCACAAACAAGTATGATGCATGTCCGGTTTAAATGAAGCATGGCATGGCAAAATGCAACAAACAATACTACAAATTAAGTGGAGCTCAATATGCAACGAGTTGCATATTGACGAAACACCACATCAATTATTTGGTTCTCTCCCGTTTATGTACCCAACAATATTAAATGTTGATTAACATGGCAAGGGGTGAGGCATAAGAAAACTACCTATCTAGCCAAGTATAAATGAGGCCAGAAATAACAAACAATAATTCCGGAAAATCCTCATGTCATTTAGCAATTTTAATGCAAACATCAATTGTAAATATTTAAATGTTGTTATCATGATGCGAATGACATATGCAAGTTTTAAGCAATTTTATGAAAACGGGACATGAGCATGTTATGAAGCATTTATTACCGTGGTGGAACGAAAAGGGTGCCACGGCAACGATAACGAAAATGGTGCCACGGCAACATTTCGATGATCCGATAACTCACGGAGATACCGGTGCAAAAGAAGTGGGCGTGAGCGTGTCATGCTAGAGATGGTGGGGTGCTCCCGGATTCCGGGTTCCCACGGTACGGCGGCATGGCAATCGAGGAACGTGCAAAGACCTCTCTCGGACACGGTGCAAACACGAGCATCTCATACAACATGCATGCATTCGTTCATAGCGATCGTCCCGCCGGTTATACCTTCGAAGCATGCGTTTGGAGGCGGACGGGTTCGAAGTGGAAGTAGTTGTACACGTTCGTTTTCGGAGAGGTACTTGAAGAATCCAACATCTTCGGGGCGAGGGTAGTGGTACAGGCAACGTCGAGGTACTTGTCGTTCCGATCTTGGCGGTGTAGATGTACACGTTTCATAGATGAACTTGGCGTAACCGTGCGGTAGTCGAACTTGGCGACGTTTCGATGAAGCTCCAACGAAGCACCTGCAAATAGAGGCACCCGGTGCCCCGGTGCTCTGGACGACGGTCGATGCACTTGGTTTTGACGGACCCATAGCAACGGTAGTCGAACACGCATCTGAAAGGAACTAGGCGATCCTGGAGAACTGAAAGGGCATCAAGGGACTTGCAAGGCTCGGCCTCGGGAGGTCACCGGAGACCGCTCGAGCTGCTGGGTGCTGGCGCATGGCCAAGCATGCGGCTGGAAGAAGTGGCCGGCGTCGGCCTTGGCGCGAAGCAGGGAAGGCGGAGCTCCTGCTCGGGGAGGTGCGGCAAGGGGAACCGCGTGGAGGCGCGGAGGAAGGCGGCGGCGGCGAATCGAGTCGGAGGCGGCGCGTGTGAAGGAGGAGCAGAGGAAGGGGTCGCGCAGACTGCGAGAGGTGGGCGCTGGTCGTGGTCACCGGCGATGGAGGCAGAGCAGAGGAAGCCGGGAGGAGAGCCGATGAAGGGGGCCAAGGAGATCGCAGAGGGCTAGCTGGCGGCGACCAGGGTCGCTGAGGCGCGGCCTCGAGGGAAGCAGCACTGTTGCGCGTGGCGTGCGTGGCCATGGGGATCGGGATCCCTCTCCTGTGCGTGGTGACGGCGCGAGGAAGGATATGAGGGGGAGATCGAGAGGAGGGAGAGATGGGGATCGAGGGCGTGGTGGCGGCGGCCACGGGAACGAGAGAGGGAGAGGTCAGGGATCGAGAGGGCAGGCTAGGGTTAAGGGCGCGCGGGCTGGGCCTTAGAGGCCGGCCCAGTGGAGGGGGAAAAGTTGACCAGAGACCTAGCCTAGTGGCATGCGGCTGCTGGGCTGCGAATGGGCCTAGATGGCCGGCTGGGGTGCGCTGGGGGTCTCTCTCTTCTCTCTCCCTTATATTCTTTGGCAGAAGAGAATTAGAGAAAAGAAAAAGAAAGAGAGGGTTAGAGAAAGAAAGAATTTGCGCATGCGGTTAATTTTCCCGGACTCACAAAATGTGCTTGTTCCGAGAAAATAGAAAAAGCCAAGATTGAAAGCTTTAAATTCAAACTCATTTGATTTAAATTCAAATGATTTGAATAGGAAGTGAGGGTTGGGAAGGTCCAAAAATGTTTAGATTTTTGGTGGAGCTCCGGAATATGATGAAAGAATATATGGCAAGGTTGGAGACCAAGAATTAAGATAACAAAGGCATTTGGATAATTTACAAGTGTGTTATAGTGATTTCCAAGATAAAGAAATATTTAATATAGCTCCCTAATATTGGGAGGATATGTTATAAAGAGAAGTCACCCTTCCCTCGATTTAAATGGATCGAAGATCCATGCAATTTACTTAGTTGAGTTTAAAAAAATTAAATGACATGATAGCATGATGACATGATGCAATGCAAAATAAAAGAGCAAGCACAATTGAAACACACAGTGATCACAAAAATAAGGAAATCTTCTGAAGCGTCGGTCTCGGGGCGTTACACCTGACAATCCTTCGGGTAATTCCAACTTGTAAGCAACTTCTCCCATACGCTCCAAAACTTTGTATGGTCCTACAAAACGTGGCGCTAACTTTCCCTTAACTCCAAAGCGCTTAACTCCCCGAAGTGGAGATATACGAAGATAAACTCTGTCTCCGATTTCGTAAACTATCTCCTTACGTTTTGAATCCGCATAGCTCTTCTGTCTGGATTGGGCTACCTTGAGCCTATCGCGAATCAACTTCACCTTCTGTTCAGACTCCTTAATCAAATCTGGTCCAAACAACTGGCGGTCTCCAACTTCGTCCCATAACAATGGTGTTCTACACCTCCTTCCGTACAAAGCTTCGAAAGGGGCCATCTTCAAACTGGATTGATAACTGTTGTTGTAAGAGA
The DNA here is from genome assembly GCF_018294505.1 of Triticum aestivum. NCBI lineage: Eukaryota > Viridiplantae > Streptophyta > Magnoliopsida > Poales > Poaceae > Triticum > Triticum aestivum. The sequence continues at coordinate 37,768,781 of NC_057805.1, forward strand.
ACTCTGCATATGGCAAGTTATCGTCCCAACTAGATCCATAATCTAGCGCACAAGCTCTCAGCATGTCCTCCAGAATCTGATTGACTCTCTCGGTCTGTCCATCTGTCTGTGGATGAAAGGTTGTACTGAATTCTAGCCTGGTACCCAAAGTTTCATGTAACTGATGCCAGAACTTTGAGGTAAACTGGGTAACTCTATCTGATACAATGCTCCTCAGAACTCCATGCAGACATACGATTCTGGTCATGTATATCTTTGCCAACTTAGCACTGGTGTAAGTGGTCTTCACTGGGATGAAATGAGCTACCTTCGTCAAACGATCGACTACAACCCATATTGAGTCATAGCCTGAACGAGTCCTGGGCAATCCCATGATAAAATCCTTGCCTAGTTTATCCCACTTCCATTCGGGTATCGGCAATGGTTGTAGCAATCCTGCTGGCTTCTGATGCTCTGCCGTCACTCTCTGACATACATCACAAACTGCTACATACTCCGCAATATCCTTCTTCATTCCGGTCCACCAGAAAGTATCCTTCAAATCCAAATACATCTTGGTATTTCCTGGGTGAATCGAATACGGTGAGTCATGAGCCTCCTGCAGAATCAACTTCCTGATCTCCGGGTCATTAGGCACATAAACGCGGTCCTCAAACCATAAGGTATCATGCTCGTCCTCACGAAATCCCTTGGCTTTTCCTTTGCTCATCCTTTCCTTTATTTCGGCAATATCCTTGTCCGTCTTCTGAGCTTCTCTGATCTTATCCATCAAAGTAGACTGTATCTCCAATGCTGCAACATAGCCTCTCGGAACTATTTCCAAACATAGCTCGCGAAGATCCTCGGCTAATTCCTTCGGTAACTCTCCGGTCATGAGTGTGTTGACATGGCTCTTGCGGCTCAACGCATCTGCTACTACGTTAGCCTTTCCGGGGTGATAATGCAATCTCATATCATAATCCTTTATGAGCTCCAACCATCTCCTTTGCCTGAGATTCAACTCCTTCTGCGTGAAGATGTATTTCAAACTCTTGTGATCCGTGTACACCTCATAGTGGTTTCCGATGAGAAAATGTCTCCATGTCTTCAACGCATGTACTACGGCTGCTAACTCCAAATCATGCGTAGCGTAATTCATCTCATGGGGTTTAAGCTGTCGTGAAGCATATGAAACAACTCTTCCTTCTTGCATAAGCACTGCTCCAAGTCCTCGACGAGAAGCGTCGCAGTATACTTCATAATCCTTGCACTGATCTGGCAGAATCAACACTGGTGATGTAACCAAACGTTTCTTCAACTCTTGGAAACTAGCTTCACATTCCTCAGTCCAGTTGAACTTGGTGTCCTTCTTCAACAGCTCCATCATGGGCTTAGCAATCCTCGAGAAATTCTCAATGAATCTCCGGTAGTATCCTGCAAGTCCAAGAAAACTCCGGATCTCTCCAACTGATGTGGGTGATTCCCACTCTGTCACAGTGTCGACTTTGGTGGGGTCTACTGCTATTCCTTCTCCGGATATAACATGTCCGAGGAATCCAACTTCCTTCAACCAAAACTCACATTTGCTGAACTTGGCGTATAACTGATGTTCTCTGAGCTTCTCAAGTACCAAACGCAAATGTTCCTTATGCTCCTCTTCATTCTTGGAGTAGACCAAAATATCATCAATGAACACCATGACGAACTTATCCAAAAACTCCATAAACACCTTGTTCATCAGGTTCATGAAATAGGCAGGTGCGTTAGTCAGACCAAATGACATAACAGTATACTCGTACAGCCCATACCTAGTGGTAAAAGCCGTCTTAGGTATATCCTGCTCTTGAATCTTCAACTAATGGTATCCTGGCCGCAGATCGATCTTGGAAAATACCTTAGCTCCTTGTAAGCGGTCAAACAGATCATTGATCATCGACAGTGGGTACTTGTTTTTGATGGTCACTTCATTCAGTCCTCGATAATCAACAACCATCCTTCTTCTCCACTAGAAGCGCTGGCGATCCCCAAGGTGAAGAACTTGGGCGAATATAGCCTTTATCCAGCAACTCCTTAATCTGCTTCTTAATCTCCTCCAAATCCTTTGCGGGCATCCTGTACGGTCTCTTAGATATTGGCCCTGTGCCTGGCAAAAGCTCAATAAAAAACTCAATGTCTCTATCCGGTGGCATGCCTGGCAACTCCTCTGGAAATACGTCAGGGAAATCCTTCACCACTGGTACGTCCTCCTGTACAACTCCTGATAAAGAATTCACCTGAGTCCTCTTCGGCACATGACGGGATACATACTTGATCCTTCGTCCTTCTGGGGTGGTAAGCAAAATCGACTTACTAGCGCATTCAATGTTCCCTTCATACTTCGATAACCAATCCATGCCTAATATCACATCCAGTCCTTGCGATTCCAATACTATTAGGTCCGAGGGAAACACGTAGTTACCAATCCTTAATGGTAACCGATCACACCATAGACTAGCCATATACTCTGCTCCTGGCGAGGTTACTAACATGGGTGACCTAAGGGCTTGGGTTGGTAATTTATACTTATCCACAAATCCCCTTGATATGTATGCGATGCACCAGTATCAAAAAGAACGAGTGCAGTAAATGACTTAACCAAAAACTTACCTATTACTGCATCTGGCTGGGCTTCAACCTCCTCCACGCTAACGTGGTTCACATGTCCTTTGTTGAAAGGGTTGGGCTTCTTCCCAGAGCTTCCATTGCCATTTCCATTCTTAGCTTCAGGACACTCATTAGCATAATGTCCAGTCTTCTGGCACTTGTAGCAAGTGACTTGGCTCAGATCTCTCTTAGCTGGGGTCGATGGGTTGGTACGGTTCTGTCCGTTGCTTCCTCCATTCCCATTACCATTCTTGGGTCCACTATGGTTGTGCGAACCTCCTGCTCCATGGGTATGCTGAAAAGGTCCTCCCGAATTCGGGGTAAAACGTGGCTTCTGATGAGCTCCAAAATTGTACTTCCCTTGTCCATACTTCCTCTTGCGGCTTTCAATCTGCTGCTGCTTCCCTTCAATCATGAGAGCTCTATCTACCAACTCCTGGTAGTTGTTGAAGGTTGCTACCATCAACTGCATGCTCAGCTCATCATTCAGCCCTTCCAGAAACTTCTCCTGCTTGGCTGCATCTGTAGCAACGTCATCTGGGGCATAACGTGCTAACTTACTAAAGTCCACATACTGGCCTACGGTGCGTCCTCCTTGGCGTAAGTTGCGAAACTCACGCTTCTTCATGGCCATAGCTCCTGCTAAAACATGGGCAGTACGGAAAGCTTGCTGAAACTGGTCCCATGTGACAGTGTCGATGGGGTGAGTGGCTGTGTAATTCTCCCACCATGATGCTGCGGGTCCATCAAGCTGATGTGCGGCAAAACGCACTCTCTCCGCATCTGTGCATCCTGCAGTGGTCAACTCCCTTCCAACTTTGCGGAGCCAATCATCTGCAACAATCAGCTCGGTGCTACTAGAATACACCGGCGGATTTAGCCTCAAGAAATGAGTCAAATGATCAACAGGTGGTGGTGGTGGTGGGTTGTTGTTGTTGTTGTTGTTGCCTTGGTTCTGTACTAGTGCTTGCATCAAGACATTCTGCTGCTGAATCAACTGAGTGATCTCCGGTGGGAAAACAAATCCGGTGTCGCGTCTCGGAGGCATCTGATGGGTTTAGAAAAGATGAGAATTTAGAATAGAATGAGGTCTAGAGAGAAAACACTACCCATATGCACATGAGACAAACACAATCAATATCACTCGAATCAATTCAAACAAGGCATACAATCGATCTAACTATCGTCACAAAGTGCTCGGACTATACTATATACATGGGGGAATACTACTACTGATTATGGTGGTCTACTAGAAATTTTGATCGGTCGAAGACTCCATGATATCTGCTCCAGCTTCATCAACAAAGTCATCTTCACTGGGGTCCGAGTCGGTGTCGTCGATGATGATGTAGTTATCCGGGCAAGCGCAATCATCGTCTTCTCCTCCTGGTGCTGGGTCTCCCATGAATACTCCGATCTTCTTTTCCAGGTCGTCATTCTTCTCCAACAACGTGGCGATTTCCTCCATATAATCCTCGCGTGTAGCCTTGAGTTCTTCCTCCAGCTCCGTGATCTTGGTCAATGCCTTCTTCAGATCTATCATGCCTGTGCACATTTGGTTCTCCTGGCGACGAATGTGTTGGTTTAACTCCTGGATGAAAGCTGCAATTGATCTATCCTTCTTGGTGCTGATCATCTCCCATTGCTCATCTCGGCGCCCACCAATCTGGTAAATGGTATCCTTAAGCTCCTTGTGGTAAACTTCTCCAATGCGTCCCATGGTGATGTGGGCTGCCATGCTCTTTCCTAGACTCCAGGTTGGTGCATCAAAGGAAAACTCTATGGGCTCGGTGACGGGCATGAACGTCCTTCCTGGAACTTGAACTTGAATCATCCAACGCTCCTCTTCTGGTAGTGTGGCGTTGTAGGTTCCGGTGAAGCTTGGTATTCCGATGTTCAGGTATCTAGTGACTTCCTTCAAGTGGCGTCCAAAGGGTGTATCTTCATCTGGTTGCATGAACTTGTTCCTAGCTTCCGCCATCCTAAAAGAGTGGAAAATGGAGAGGAGTCAGAAATGAGAAGAGAATAGTGATCTAGGGTTTAAGCGTAGTGGTCGTGTCCTACAGTCAGCGTGTGCTCTGATACCATCTTGTAGCGACCAGACCTCAGACGGTCAAGTCTCTGTGCATCAGTGTCATCCCTGGATCAGTAATGCTGACACGCACAGTACTCGAAGGATTTATAACAGAGTAGCAATCACACACTTATTACATCGAATGTCTCAAAAGAGAACTTAATACAATAAATACGGCTTAAGGCCATCTAAAAACGATAACAGCGGAAGACTTGGAAGATAAGCGAGTCCATCAACTCCAACGGCATCACTGAGTATAGAACCACGACCTAAGGCACCTTACTCGTCGTCTGAAAAGTCTGCAACATGAAACGTTGCAGCCCGAAAACGGGTCAGCACATGGAATATGCTGGCAATGTAACACATAGAGAGTAATGAACAGAATAATGCTATACTACATGCATATTTGGCTGGTGGAAAGCTCTATGGTTACAGTTTTGCGAAAAGCCAATTTTTCCCTACTGCAAAGGAATAAATTTTATTTAACTATCATGGTGGTTGTTAAACATTGAGAATGGGTGACACCATCTCAATCCCAATTAAGTTTCAACATTAATCCCAACAAAATTAATTAAAGTAACATGATGAGATTCACATGATAATCCAAGTACTAGATACTCAAGTTGTCCATAACCGGGGACACGGCTAACCATGATTAGTTTATACACTCTGCAGAGGTTTGCGCACTTTTCCCCACAAGACTCGATCTCCTCCGTTGGGATTCTCGCACTACATGATGTTTGAGAAACGGATGACCGAGACATAGTCTTTCAGAAGCGTTTGCACCTTTGCTAGTCTACCACTGTAAGAGTTCACACAACTTAATCAACTATGCTAGAGCCCATAATAGCTTGTGGCTGCACACGGAAGTTTCTAGCATGAATAATCTCATGATCCCTTTGAGCCTGGGTGGCGGTCCATAAAAAAACAGGCAATCGCTGGAATACCCAGGTGCCTCAATCCACCCAGATGTGTGTTTAAGTAGCCACCTTAAATTGAACCATTAATTAACAATCTCACATCTGTCATGGATACACTCACCCAATCCACGTCTACTAGCATAGCATAGCAATATAAGCAAACGTAGAAGTAACTCCCAAGGGTTTGGTAATAAACAGGGCAATAGGTTCTACCTCATCAGCTACTTCCCAACCCACAATTTAATCAGATCCTAATCATGCAATTGTTTGAGGATTGATCTAATGCAATAAAACTGGGTATGAAAAGAGGTATGATCAAAGTGTTACTTGCCTTGCTGATGATCCGTGAAACCTAGGGATTCGAAGTAGCAAGCGGCGCACTCCGGGTACTCTATCGCAAACAAACAAGCATACAATAAGTACTCGTCTAATGCACAGGTAAAACTCAAATAAGAGATCTAACCAGAAAGTTCAACTTAAGAACTCCGGTTTGCAAAAAGAATCAAATCAAACGAAGCAACGAAAGTCAAACGGCGAAAGACACAAGCTTCGTTTACTAATCTGGACCTAAGTCAAATTTTACAGTAGGAAAACTTGTTTGAGTTGGTTAAACAGAAAGAGGGTTTCGAGACGAAACTCTAGGCGCTTGAATCGCCTGATTCCGACAAACGAGCGAAAAGTTAAACCAAAACGAAAAACAGATCGGAAATCGCGATCAGAAATAATCGCGGAAAATCCGAGAAAAAGAAAAACTGACGAACAGTTTAACGAACGGATGTTCGTTAACTGTAACTAAACGATGAACGCGTTCGTTAAAACGAACGAACGAGCGAACGCTCGCTAAATAAGAAAACTGAAAAAAACAAAACTGATCTAAAAAAACCTAGGGTTTTCTAAAAAAACCGAATCGGTTTTCGTCAGAAAACCGGGCAGCGGGCGGCTACCTCGGCTCGGGGCTCCGGCGAAGTCCGACGGCTCCGGCGGGGCGACGGGAGGCGGCGTGGGGCGGCGGGGCTGCAGGCGTCGGCGGCGGCGGCTTTCCCGACGGCGGCGGCGACGTTGGGCGGCGGGGCAGGTTCCGACGGCGGGGCTGCGAGTTCGGTGGCGGGGTGAGGGGCGGCGGCGGCTATTTAAGGAGGGGGCGGCGCGGCTTGGGGAAGGGGGCTCCTCGGGAGCCATGCTCCTCCCGGACTCGGGCGGCGGCGGCGGTCTCCGATCCGGAGACAGCGGCGGGAGGCGGTGGCGCGGGCGGGCCGGCCTGGTTCGGCTGGGCTTCGGCCTAGTCGGGTGCGCGGGAGTTAAAAAAAAAACAATTCCGCCGAAATTGAGAAAAATTCTAGAAAATAAAATAAAATTCAAAAAATGCCAAAATAAAATTTTCACCATCTAAATAAAATATTTAGAACAAGATGAACATTTTTTGGCCCTAAAATGCAATTTTGAAAAAGTGCAATTTTCCTAAATTTAAATAAAATAGCAAAACTCCAAATAAAAATAAGATTTGATTTTTTATTAAATCCTCAATATTTCTTATTTTTGGGAAAGTCATTTTATTCCCTCTCTCTTATTTTTATAAATGAAATAATTGAAGATAAAATAAATAAAATCAAATGATCCTATTTTCAAAATTTGAGAAAACCCAAATATGAAAATAACGAAATCCCCAACTCTCTCAGTGGGTCCTTGAGTTGCGTAGAATTTCTAGGATCAAACCAAAAATGCAATAAAATATGATATGCAGTGATGATCTAATGTATAACATTCCAAATTGAAAATTTGGGATGTTACACAACTTTAGGCCAGTGGCTATGGATAATTGCCCGCCCAACCTTCGTCCTCTTCAGCAAGACTTCAATATTGTACCGTGGTGTTGAATGAATACCTTCCTCGCCTCTTGACCATGCAGGTGGTTTGAGAGGTAATCATCGGTGAACTGCTTTGAAAAGTACTGAAAACAAAGCTATGCATAAATCGCTGTTGTAAATTTTGAAATGACGCAAGGGGTGAAAACAAGGTAAAAGAGTTGGTACCATCCTATAGTTGACTGGTGTCTTCTTCATTGTGCAAACAAAGATCTTGCTGTTATTTGTCGCAAGTTTCCTCATCCTAACAATCTTTCTAAGTTTCTTGACTTGACTGATATCCATGGACATCTCATTTCCCCATATGCAAAATGGGTCGAACAATGGGTCTAAGCCTTTGATAGCAGGACCTACGTGTGCAAGACCAAATTGTAAGAAACCTAAATATTAGAATGATTCCTGCAACTGCACAATAATGTGCTATTAGCCAAAGGACCCTGCTTGAACAAACCTCGATGGTAAACCGCAGTGTCTCCCATTGTTTCCCTGCAACACACATAAGGAAGATCTTGATCAGGTTAACTGAGAGTTGCCATGCTATCAGTAGAATATGTATTGTGTACAGCCAAATTCGATTGGTGTCACATGCATAACAATACAAAATTGTACCCACAACAAATGAAAATCAAATTGCAGAACTGAACCAAACAGTTAAATGGACATCAGACCAAATGAACCAAAATAGTTAACTGAGCACGACATTGCAAGATAGAAACATGTACTAGAAGATAAGACAGTTAAAAAAACAAATAATGCTTGAGAACAGTACTACGAAATGTAGCAATTGTTGGACCAAAGTGTTAACTGAACATTACATTTCAGAGGACCAAACTGTTAACTGAACATCAGTTTGCATATTAACATTACAGAGGACAAATCACTAGAAGGCACTGGCGGTGGCCTCGAGAAAACATCACGAACTGTATTTTAAAGTAGACAACCGTGTGGCGGTGTCGACGGTGGCCTCGATGACGAGGTGCTCCTCCAAGATCTGGCGGTCGACACGCATGGCAGCCATAGCGACCTCGTCCGGGCGTGCGGCCGCATGCTACCGAGCTCCACGTTATACTGCGTGCAAAATGGTTGTGGGCGGCGCTTAATTGGAGGAGGGGGCAGTGATTTCGGTGGAAGGTGTCGCTCCGTCGGTTGGGGCATGTGGGACGGGAAAGGAGGAGGATGGTGTGGGTGGGGTGTGAATTACATGACCATATCGACGAGGCCGCACAGCAAGAAGAAGGGTCGGCGGCGAGGAGGCCGCGCAGCAAGAAGAAGGGTCGCCGGCGAGGAGGCGGCGCTGCAAAAAGAAGGGTAGCCGGCGAGGAGGCGGTGATACGTCTCCAACGTATCTATAATTTTTTATTGTTCCATGCTATTATATTATCTGTTTTGGATGTTTAATGGGATTTATTATACACTTCTATATTATTTTTGGGACAAACCTACTAACCAAAGGCCCAGTGCAAATTGCTGTTTTTTTGCCTATTTCAGTATTTCACAGAAAAGGAATATCAAACGGAATCCAAACAGAATGAAACCTTCGGGAGAGTTATTTTTGGAACAAACGTGATCCAGGGGACTTGGAGTGGACGTCAAGAGAGAAGCGAGGAGGTCACGAGGCAGGGAGGCGCGCCTGCCCCCCTGGGCACGCCCCCCACCCTCGTGGGCCCCTCGCAGCTCCACCGACCTACTTCCTCCTCCTATATATACCCATATACCCCAAAAACATCCAAGAGCACCACAAAACCCTATTTCCACCGCTGCAACCTTCTGTACCCGTGAGATCCCATCTTGGGGCCTTTTTCGGCGCTCCGCCGGAGGGGGAATCGATCACGGAGGGCTTCTACATCAACACCATAGCCTCTCCGATGATGTGTGAGTAGTTTACCACAGACCTTCGGGTCCATAGTTATTTTTTTTAATATTTACTGTGAGGCAAAGCCCCGCAGCCCTTTATTAAAGAAAGCACAACTGTACAAACAAATTACAGACTATACAAGGAAAAAAGAAAAGAGTCTACCTATGGCTAAACATCCCTACCTGCTTTACAACAAAGAATCAACCCAAGCCAAGAGTTTTGGTTTAATACAATCCTTCACCCTATGAGCAAGCAAAGAAATATCATGGATGAATTTACACTTCCAAGCACTGAAAGTAGCTCTCTCAGCTCTGAAGGTTCTGCCATTTCTTAAAATCCAAATATTCCAGGCTGCTGTTAGCATAACTTCAAAGAAGAAAGGGTGCATGAAGCTGGACCTAGCATGCATGATACATTGCAGAATATCTGAGCCTCCAGACCAATCAATGCCCAAGGAACTCCAGACTCTACAGCTGAAGGTGCAATTAAAAAACAGATGGATTCTATCGTCATACACCAGCTCACTGCAAATGAGACAGAGATTGTCATCCTGGCTTGAGCGCCAGTGTCTCCTAACCAGCATATCCTTGGTGTTTAGTCTGTCAAAGAATAACACCCACCCGAACACCTTGATCTTCATAGTGCACCTACTCTGCCACAGCCATTTGCAAGGTTGTATTGTAGGTAGGTGTGAGTGCATGATTGTGTAAAAACTTTTGGCAGTGTATCCTCCTGATTTACCAGGCCAAATCCAAACATCAGGTATGGTGGGGTCTCTGTCTAACTGCATGATCCAACCTTCCAGCATGTGTAACTCAGCAGCAGCCTCATGAGAAAGAGGCAAATAAAACATAGAGAAGAGATCCTGGGATTGAAGAAATTCCTGCACTGAGATCTTATCATTATTAACAAATGAAAACAACCTAGGCAATCTCCAACATATGGGTCTAGCAGAGCCCCCAATGTGCCAAGAATCTGTCCAGAACAGAGCAGAATCACCCATGTTGATATGAGCTGAGGCAATAGCAGTATAAGCCTCATGCAGCTTCAGAACATCCCTCCACTAGAAAGATCCAGCATGAGTCGTTGCCTGTGGAACCCCATGATCATAGTAGCTGTTCCATATCAGGGTCACCCAAGGAATATCAACCTTGTTATAGAATTTGTGAAGATGCTTGATAAGGAGTCCTTTATTCTGGATGTTCAGATTAATAACTCCTAAACCCCCTTTATCTTTTGGCCTGCAAACCAGCTCCCAAGCAGCCAGAGACTGTTTTGGAGCATCACTGTTACCCCTCCAAAGACATTGCCTGAAGATTCTATCTAGCTGCTTAATGATCCCTGGTCCATAGTTATTAGCTAGATGGCTTCTTCTCTCTCTTTGCATCTCAATACAAAGTTCTCCTCGATTCTCTTGGAGATCTATTCGTTGTAATTCTTTTTCCGGTGTGTTTGTCGAGATCCGATGAATTGTGGGTTTATGATAAAGATTATCTATGAACAATATTTGAATCTCCTCTGAATTCTTTTATGTACAATTGGTTATCTTTGGAAGTCTCTTCGAATTATCAGTTTGGTTTGGCCTACTAGATTGATCTTTCTTGCAATGGGAGAAGTGCTTAGCTTTGGGTTCAATCTTGCGGTGTCCTTTCCTAGTGACAGCAGGGGCAGCAAGGCACGCATTGTATTGTTGCCATCGAGGATAAAAAGATGGGGTTTATATCATATTGCTTGAGTTTATCCCTCTACATCATGTCATCTTGCCTAATGCGTTACTCTGTTCTTATGAACTTAATACTCTAGATGCATGCTTGATACGTCTCCAACGTATCTATAATTTTTTATTGTTCCATGTTATTATATTATCTGTTTTGGATGTTTATGGGCTTTATTAAATACTTTTATATTATTTTTGGGACTAACCTATTAACCCAGAGCCCAGTCCAGTTTCTGTTTTTCTCCTTGTTTCAGTGTTCGCAGAAAAGGAATATCAAATGGAGTCCAAACGGAATGAAACCTTCGGGAGAGTTATTTTTGGAACGGAAGCAATCCAGAAGACCTGGAGTATACGTAAGGGAAGCAACGAGGAAGGCACGAGGCAGGGGGCGCGCCCTCCACCCTCCTGGGCCCCTTGTGGCTCCCCTGACCGACTTCTTTCGCCTATATATATCCATATACCCTAAAACCATCGGGAAATAGAATAGATCGGGAGTTCCGCCGCCGCAAGCCTCTGTAGCCACCAAAAACCAATCGGGACCCTGTTCCGGCACCCTGCCGGAGGGGGATCCATCACCGGTGGCCATCTTCATCATCCCGGCGCTCTCCATGACGAGGAGGGAGTAGTTCACCCTCGGGGCTGAGGGTATGCACCAGTAGCTATGTGTTTGATCTCTCTCTCTCTCGTGTTCTTGATTTGGCACGATCTTGATGTATCGCGAGCTTTGCTATTATAGTTGGATCTTATGATGTTTTCCCCCCTCTACTCTCTTGTAATGGATTGAGTTTTCCCTTTGAAGTTATCTTATCGGATTGAGTCTTTAAGGATTTGAGAACACTTGATGTATGTCTTGCCGTGCTTATCTGTGGTGACAATGGGATATCACGTGATCCACTTGATGTATGTTTTGGTGATCAACTTGCGGGTTCCGCCCATGAACCTATGCATAGGGGTTGGCACACATTTTCGTCTTGACTCTCCGGTAGAAAATTTTGGGGCACTCTTTGAGGTTCTTTGTGTTGGTTGAATAGATGAATCTGAGATTGTGTGATGCATATCGTATAATCATACCCACGGATACTTGAGGTGACAACGGAGTATCTTGGTGACATTAGGGTTTTGGTTGATTTGTGTCTTAAGGTGTTATTCTAGTATGAACTCTTGAATAGATCGATCCGAAAGAATAACTTTGAGGTGGTTTTGTACCCTACCATAATCTCTTCGTTTGTTCTCCGCTATTAGTGACTTTGGAGTGACTCTTTGTTGCATATTGAGGGATAGTTATATGATCCAATTATGTTATTATTGTTGAGAGAACTTGCACTAGTAAAAGTATGTACCCTAGGCCTTGTTTCCTAGCATTGCAATACCGTTTATGCTCACTTTTATCTTTAGTTACCTTGCTGTTTTTATATTTTCAGATTACAAAAAACCTATATCTACCATCCATATTGCACTTCTATCACCATCTCTTCGCCAAACTAGTGCACCTATACAATTTACCATTGTATTGGGTGTGTTGGGGACACAAGAGACTCTTTGTTATTTGGTTGCAGGGTTGTTTGAGAGAGACCATCTTCATCCTACACCTCCCACGGATTGATAAACCTTAGGTCATCCACTTGAGGGAAATTTGCTACTGTCCTACAAACCTCTGCACTTGGAGGCCCAACAACGTCTACAAGAAGGTTGCGTAGTAGACATCAAGCTCTTTTCTGGCGTCGTTGCCGGGGAGGTGAGTGCTTGAAGGTATATCTTTAGATCTTGTAATCGAATCTTTTAGTTTCTTGTTTTATCACTAGTTTAGTCTATAAAAGGAAACTACAAAAAAATGGAGTTGAGTTTGCCTCATACACTTCATCTTTTTTAATATCTTTCGTGAGAATGATGGGAAGGAAAATTGTGCTCAAGTACTAGAAGAAGAATTACATAGAATGCTTGGCATAAAATATGTGAATGATGAGCATGATTGCAATGTTGTTAGTATGAATTCTTTGAATACCCATGATGCTAATGATATGCAAAGCCATAAGCTTGGGGAAGCTATGTTTGATGAAGATGATATTTTTTGTCTCCCAAGTTTTGATGAGGAAATTTATTATGATGAAAGCATGCCTCCTATTTATGATGATTATATTGATGAAAGTGGGTTTGGAAGAGTGTCAACTTTAGGAAGTAATGATCCCACTATTTTGGAGGGTGTTGAATCTTATTGTGATAATTATGAAAGTGGATTTGGAGAGGTCATGAGTTTATTTAGTGATGAATCCACTATTTCGGAAGAGGTTCCAATTGATCATGAGAACAAAGTTGCTATCTATGATGATTATTGTGATGAAATGTATACTATAAAGAACAATGATAACCATGAAACTTTTCATCATGATTTTAGTTTTCAATTGGATTATGCCTCACATGATAGTTATTTTGTTGAGTTTGCTCCCACTACTATTCATGAGAAGAAATTTGCTTATGTGGAGAGTAGTAAATTTTCTATGCTTGTAGATCATGAAAATAATGCTTTATGTGATGGTTATATTGTTTAATTCATTCATGATGCTACTGAAAATTATTATGAGGGAGGAACATATGCTTGTAGGAATTGCAATAATATCAAGTTTCCTCTCTATGTGTTTAAAGTTTTGAAGTTATGCTTGTTTTGCCTTCCTATGCTAGTTGATTATTGTTCCCATAAGTTGTTTGCTCACAAAATCCCTATGCATAGGAAGTGGGTTAGACTTAAATTTTCTAGTCATATTCTTCATGATTCTCTCTTTATGTTTCAATTCTTATCTTTTATGTGAGCATCATTGAAATCATCATGCCTAGCTAGGGGCGTTAAACGATAGCGCTTGTTGGGAGGCAGCCCAATTTTATTTTAGTTTCTTGCTTTTCGGTTCTGTTTAGGAATAAATAATCTATCTAGCCTCTGGTTAGATGTGGTTTTATGTTTTAATTAGTGTTTGTGCCAAGTTAAACCTCTAGGATCTTCTTGGATGATAGTTATTTGATCTTGCTGAAAATTCCAGAAACTTTCTGTCCACGAAAATAATTGTTAAAAATTACCAGAACATGATATGATACTGATTCCAATTGAAGCAGATCAATAAACAAATTATTTACGTCATCCTATTTTGGCAGAATTTTTAGAGTTCCATAAGTTTGCGTTAGTTACAGATTACTACAGACTGTTCTGTTTTTGACAGATTTATTTTAGTGTGTTGTTTGCTTATTTTGATGAATCTATGGCTAGTAGAAGAGTTTATAAACCATAGAGAAGTTGGAATACAGTAAGTTTAACACCAATATAAATAAAGAATGAGTTCATTACAGTACCATGAAGTGGTGTTTTGTTTTCTTTCGCTAACGTAGCTTACGAGTTTTCTGTTGAGTTTTGTGTTGTGAAGTTTTCAAGTTTTGGGTAAAGATTCGATGGACTATGGAATAAGGAGTGGCAAGAGCCTAAGCTTGGGGATGCCCAAGGCACCCCAAGGTAATATTCAAGGATAACCAAGAGCCTAAGCTTGGGGATGCCCCGGATGGCATCCCCTCTTTCGTCTTCGTTCATCGGTAACTTTACTTGGAGCTATATTTTTATTCACCACATGATATGTGTTTTGCTTGGAGCGTCATTTTATTTTCTTTAGTATTGCTTGCTGTTTGAATAAAGTATCAAGATCTGAAATTCTTAAATGTTAGAGAGTCTTCACATAGTTGCATAATTATTCGACTACTCATTGATCTTCACTTATATCTTTCGGAGTAGTTTGTTGTTTGCTCTAGTGCTTCACTTATATCATTTAGAGCACAGCGGTGGTTTTATTTTGTAGAAATAGATGAACTCTCATGCTTCACTTATATTATTTTGAGAGTCCTAAACAACATGGTAATTTGCTTTGGTTATGAATTTAGTCCTAATATGATGGGCATCCAAGAGGGATATAATAAAAACTTTCATATAAAGTGCATTGAATACTATGAGAAGTTTGATGCTTGATAATTGTTTTGAGATATGAATATAGTGATATTAAAGTTGTGCTAGTTGAGTAGTTGTGGATTTGAGAAATACTTGTGTTGAACTTTGCAAGTCCCATAGCATGCACGTATGGTAAACATTGTGTGACAAATTTGAAACATGAGGTGTTCTTTGATTGTCATCCTTATGAGTGGCGGTCGGGGACGAGCGATGGTCTTTTCCTATCAATCTATCCCCCTAGGAGCATGTGCGTAGTGCTTGGTTTTTGATGACTTGTAGATTTTTGCAGTAAGTATGTGAGTTCTTTATGACTAATGTTGAGTCCATGGATTATACGCACTCTCAACCTTCCACCATTGCTAGCCTCTTCGGTACCGTGCATTGCCCTTTCTCACCTTGAGAGTTGGTGCAAACTTCGCCGGTGCATCCAAACCCCGTGATACGATATGCTCTATCACACATAAACCTCCTTATATCTTCCTCAAAACAGCCACCATACCTACCTATTATGGCATTTCCATAGCCATTCCGAGATATATTGCCATGCAACTTTCCACCGTTCCGTTTATTATGACACGCTTCATCATTGTCATATTGCCTTGCATGATCATGTAGTTGACATCGTATTTGTGGCAAAGCCACCATGCATAATTCTTTCATACATGTCACTCATGAGTCATTGCCCATCCCGGTACACCGCAGGAGGCACTCATATAGAGTCATATTTTGTTCTAGTATCGAGTTGTAATCATTGAGTTGTAAATAAATAGAAGTGTGATGATCATCATTAATAGAGCATTGTCCCAATAAAAAAAGAAAGGCCAAAAAAAAGGGGAAAGGCCAAATAAAAATGGAAAAAAAGAAAGGCCAAATAAAAAAAGGAAGGCCCAAAAAAAGGGAAAATAAAAAGAGACAATGCTACTATCCTCTTTTTCCACACTTGTGCTTCAAAGTAGCACCATGATCTTCATGATAGAGAGTCTCTTATTTTGTCACTTTCATATACTAGTGGGAATTTTTCATTATAGAACTTGGCGTGTGTATTCCAACAATGGGCTTCCTCAAATGCCCTAGGTCTTCATGAGCAAGCAAGTTGGATGCACACCCACTTAGTTTCTTTTGTTGAGCTTTCATACATTTATAGCTCTCGTGCATCCGTTGCATGGCAATCCCTACTCCTTGCATTGACATCAATTGATGGGCATCTCCCTAGCCCGTTGATTAGCCACGTCAATGTGAGACTTTCTCCTTTTTGTCTTCTCCACAAAACCCCCATTATCATATTCTATTCCGCCCATAGTGCTATATCCATGGCTCACGCTCATGTATTGCGTGAAGGTTGAAAAAGTTTGGGATTACTAAAGTATGAAACAATTGCTTGGCTTGCCATCGGGGTTGTGCATGATGAGAGCATTCTTGTGTGACGAAAATGGAGCATGACCAAACTATATGATTTTGTAGGGATGAACTTTCTTTGGCCATGCTATTTTGAGAAGACATGATTGCTTAGTTAGTATGCTTGAAGTATTATTATTTTTATGTCAATATTAAACTTTTGTCTTGAATCTTATGGATCTAAATATTCTTGCCACAATAAAGAAGATTACATTGATAAATATGTTGGGTAGCATTCCACATCAAAAATTCTGTTTTTAGCACTTACCTACTCGAGGACGAGCAGGAATTAAGCTTGGGGATGCTGATACGTCTCCAACGTATCTATAATTTTTGATTGTTCCATGCTATTATATTATCTGTTTTGGATGTTTATGGGCTTTATTAAACACTTCTATATTATTTTTGGGACTAACCTATTAACCCAGAGCCCAGTGCCAGTTTCTGTTTTTCTCCTTGTTCAGTGTTTCGCAGAAAAGGAATATCAAACGGAGTCCAAACGGAATGAAACCTTCGGGAGAGTTATTTTTGGAACGGAAGCAATCCAGAAGACTTGGAGTATACGTAAGGGAAGCAACAAGGAAGGCACGAGGCAGGGGGCGCGCCCACCCCCCGGGCACGCCCTGCACCCTCGTGGGCCCCTCGTGGCTCCCCTGACCGACTTCTTTTGCCTATATATATCCATATACCCTAAAACCATCGGGGAACAAAATAGATCGGGAGTTCCTCCGCCGCAAGCCTCTGTAGCCACCAAAAACCAATCGGGACCCTATTCCGGCACCCTGCCGGAGGGGGGATCCATCACCGGTGGCCATCTTCATCATCCCGACGCTCTCCACGACGAGGAGGGAGTAGTTCACCCTCGGGGCTGAGGGTATGTACCAGTAGCTATGTGTTTGATCTCTCTCTCTCTCGTGTTCTTGATTTGGCACGATCTTGATGTATCGCGAGCTTTGCTATTATAGTTGGATCTTATGATGTTTTTCCCCCTCTACTCTCTTGTAATGTATTGAGTTTTCCCTTTGAAGTTATCTTATCGGATTGAGTCTTTAAGGATTTGAGAACACTTGATGTATGTCTTGCCGTGCTTATCTGTGGTGACAATGGGATATCACGTGATCCACTTGATGTATGTTTTGGTGATCAACTTGCGGGTTCCGCCCATGAACCTATGCATAGGGGTTGGCACACGTTTTCATCTTGACTCTCCGGTAGAAACTTTTGGGGCACTCTTTGAGGTTCTTTGTGTTGGTTGAATAGATGAATCTGAGATTGTGTGATGCATATCGTATAATCATACCCACGGATACTTGAGGTGAAATGGAGTATCTAGGTGACATTAGGGTTTTGGTTGATTTGTGTCTTAAGGTGTTATTCTAATACAAACTCTTGAATAGATCGATCCGAAAGAATAACTTTGAGGTGGTTTCGAACCCTACCATAATCTCTTCGTTTGTTCTCCGCTATTAGTGACTTTGGAGTGACTCTTTGTTGCATATTGAGGGATAGTTATATGATCCAGTTATGTTATTATTGTTGAGAGAACTTGCACTAGTGAAAGTATGAACCCTAGGCCTTGTTTCCTAGCATTGCAATACCGTTTACGCTCACTTTTATCTTTAGTTACCTTGCTGTTTTTATATTTTCAGATTAAAAAAACCTATATCTACCATCCATATTGCACTTGTATCACCATCTCTTCGCCGAACTAGTGCACCTATACAATTTACCATTGTATTGGGTGTGATGGGACACAAGAGACTCTTTGTTATTTGGTTGCAGGGTTGTTTGAGAGAGACCATCTTCATCCTACACCTCCCACGGATTGATAAACCTTAGGTCATCCACTTGAGGGAAATTTGCTACTGTCCTACAAACCTCTGCACTTGGAGGCCCAACAACGTCTACAAGAAGAAGCTTGCGTAGTAGACATCAATGTTGGATAGCGGTCGATATGTGGAGTAATAGTAGTAGATGCAGAATCATTTCAGTCTACTTGTCGCGGACGTGATGCCTATATACATGATCATGCCTAGATATTCTCATAACTATGCACTTTTCTATCAATTGCTCGACAGTAATTTGTTCACCCACCGTAATACTTATGCTATCTTGAGAGAAGCCACTAGTGAAACCTATGGCCCCCGGGTCTAGTTTCCATCATATAAGTTTCCAATCTATTTTACTTTGCAATCTTTACTTTCAATCTATATCATAAAAAATACCAAAAATATTGATCTTATTATCTCTATCAGATCTCACTTTTGCAAGTGGCCGTGAAGGGATTGACAACCCCTTTATCACGTTGGTTGCAAGGTTCTTATTTGTTTGTGTTAGGTACGGGACGACTTGCGTGTAGTCTCCTACTGGATTGATACCTTGGTTCTCCAAAACTGAGGGAAATACTTATGCTACTTTGCTGCA
The DNA here is from genome assembly GCF_018294505.1 of Triticum aestivum. Classification (NCBI taxonomy): domain Eukaryota; kingdom Viridiplantae; phylum Streptophyta; class Magnoliopsida; order Poales; family Poaceae; genus Triticum; species Triticum aestivum. Next base: position 37,787,626 of record NC_057805.1, read on the forward strand.
TCACCCTTTCCTCTTCAAGGGAAAACCAACGCAGTGTTCAAGAGGTAGCAGGCTGCGCTGCAAAAAGAAGGGTAGCCGGCGAGGAGGCTGAGCTGCACGAAGAAGGGTCGTCGGTGTTGGGTTCTACGATAGGGTGCGTCGAGTGCAAAAAATTTCCTACGCGCAGAACAACCAGAAACATGCTACGGGAGATGGATCACAGATCGTTACCACTAGACGAGCAGTGCCGTGGAGCAGAAGAAGAGTTGGGGCAGCGCGTCCGCGTGGATTGTCTCCTCCTCGTACGATCTCCCTCGAACAGTCGGTCGTCGGATCCCTCGTGCACCGCCTCTAACGGTAGACTACTAGATCCGATCACACAACCGGTGGCGAGTAGAGGTGTCTATTCGCAACACATGCAAACCCTAGTGATAGCGCCGAAGCAATCAATCAAATGAGTGTGCCACACCTCCACTTTATATAGGTGTCCCTCATGGGCTCAACACTTGGGCCTCGCACGGACTCTAAAGCCCAAAATCTGTTCGGCCGGGATCCGAGTCTGAGTAGGATCACATCTGACTCGTGGAGTCCGATCCGGCCTCACAGGTTCCTTCCCTTAAGCGCGCGACCCTACTACCTCTTGAGCACTGCGTTGGTTTTCCCTTGAAGAGGAAAGGGTGATGCAGTACAGTAGCGTAAGTATTTCCCTCAGTTTTTGAGAACCAAGGTATCAATCCAGTAGGAGGCCACGCTCGAGTCCCACGCACCTACACAAACAAATAAGAACCTCGCAACCAACGCGATAAAGGGGTTGTCAATCCCTTCACGATCACTTACGAGAGTGAGATCTGATAGAAATGATAATATAATATTTTTGGTATTTTTGTGATAAAGAGAAATAAAGATGCAAAGTAAAAAAAGGCAATAAAAATAGCTAAGTGTTGGAAGATTAATATGATGGAGAATAGACCCGGGGGCCATAGGTTTCACTAGTGGCTTCTCTCAAGAGCATAAGTATTACGGTGGGTGAACAAATTACTGTCGAGCAATTGATAGAATTGAGCATAGTTATGAGAATATCTAGGTATGATCATGTATATAGGCATCACATCCACGACAAGTAGACCGAAATGATTCTGCATCTACTACTATTACTCCACACACCGACCGCTATCCAGCATGCATCTAGAGTATTAAGTTCAAAAGAACAGAGTAATGCTTTAAGCAAGATGACATGATGTAGAGGGATAAACTCATGCTATATGATATAAACCCCATCTTTTTATCCTCAATGGCAACAATACAATACGTGCCTTGCTGCCCCTGATGTCACTGGGAAAGGACACCGCAAGATTGAACCCAAAGCTAAGCTCTTCTCCCATTGCAAGAAAGATCAATCTAGTAGGCCAAACCAAACTGATAATTCGAAGAGACTTTCAAAGATAACCAATCATACATAAAAGAATTCAGAGGAGATTCAAATATTGTTCATAGATAAACTTGATCATAAACCCACAATTCATCGGTCTCGACAAACACACCGTAAAAGAAGAATTACATCAAATAGATCTCCAAGAGAATCGAGGAGATCTTTGTATTGAGATCTAAAGAGAGAGAAGAAGCCATCTAGCTAATAACTATGGACCCGAAGGTCTGAGGTGAACTACTCACACATCATCGGAGAGGCTATGGTGTTGATGTAGAATCCCTCCGTGATCAATGCCCCCTCCGGCAGGACGCCGGAAAAGGCCCCAAGATGGGATCTCACGGGTACAGAAGGTTGCGGCGGTGGAAATAGGATTTTGGCTCTGTATATGATGTTTCCAGGGTGTATGGGTATATATAGGAGGAAGAAGTACGTCGGTGGAGCAACGCGGGACCCATGAGGGTGGAGGGCGCGCCTGGGGGAGGTGGGCGCGCCCCCTACCTCGTGCTCTCCTCGTTGATTGCTTTACGTAGACTCCAAGTCCTTTGGATCACGTTTGTTCCGAAAATCACGTTCCCGAAGGTTTCATTCCGTTTGGACTCCGTTTGATATCCTTTTCCTTCGAAACACTGAAATAGGCAAAAAAACAGCAATTTGGGCTAGGCCTCCGGTTAATAGGTTAGTCCCAAAAATAATATAAAAGTGTATAATAAAGCCCATTAATCATCCAAAACAGAATATAATATAGCATGGAACAATAAAAAATTATAGATACGTTGGAGACGTATCAGACCCCTTAGGTTCAAGTCAGCTTGGTCGCAGTTCGGATCACCTCCGAACTGCACGGTTGGTAGTGGCCTCTAGCAAGGCATGCCGAACACCAAGTAGACTATGAAGCTGGTTAGGCGAACCTGTACATCACACTTCCATTCCTTTTGCCACACGATATATGTTGTCGGGCTCAAGGCGAGTCTGTCACCCTTGTGCTAGCCTGACCTCTTTCTCCTTCAGTGATGCCGACCACTATCCGAATTATCTCATAATCCTTGTCGCATGGCCATGCTTATCCTGGTCAGATCACACGAGGGGCCCAGAGTATATCTCTCCTGATCGGAGGGGCAAATCCCGTCTTGCTCGACCATGTCTGGCGGCATGGGTCTGGACAAGCCTGAAACCTACCTTTGTAACTACCCAGTCTTGGAGTAGCGTTTAGTCGGCCCAAAGCAAGTCTGTCACCATCCCGAGTACATGTGCCAGCTCAGGTCTTAGGACATAGAACGTATGTTGTACTAGAGACTCATAGATGACATATCGCTGCGTCTCATAGTTGGGTTTGTCCGACTCGGACCTTATCTCGACTCGGATCTGACTACGTCGAATCCGACCGGATCCTTCCAAGTCCATATTATCCGGTTAGTATCCAATGCCCCATGGCTAGTGAGACCAAGCCATCGACCGTGTCATATGCTAGTCTAGGTGGCGGCGCGTCCACTCAGCCCTTTCGAGTAGGGACCTTTTAGGACAGTCATCATACACTGCATAGTCCCACAAACAAGTCACGTACTTGCCAATACACATCATTGATAATGTCCAAGAACTATCTTTATTCATAAACACATAGGAAATATCATCATACATGATTTCCTCTAGGGCATATCTCCAACAGCCGGCGAGGAGGCTGAGCTGCCAGTAAGCAGCAGCGACGGTTTGAACTTGGAAAGCAAGGAGGAACAGTGGAAATGTGGCTTTTGGTAGGAGGGAGGGGGCGGGGAGATAGATATTTCCATGGTGGCAAAAAAAATTTCGCTCGGTGCCGTGAGAAACTGGCGCGCAAGTGTGGTTCAAGCAGGGGCGGTGGACTGTAGACGACAAAGCTTCCTGCATTAGCCAGACAAGACGGTGCGCCAAGATATTTTATATCGCATCCCACACGATTCTTTCTAGTAAACTTTTTGTGGTATTCCTGATTTTATCATTATGTTTTGAAAGACAAAATGGTGTTACGGAGGGAAAGGATGGTGTTTGAATTGCTAGAACATTTACGTACAGTGAACATGCAACTAGCACATGAGTGTCGTGTTTAAATTCAAAATTATTCCGGATTCGTTTGGCATTTTCATGCATTAATTGAGTTTCTGGGCATTTAATGTGCATAATTCAAATTTGAACTACAAGCACATGCTCCAGTGCACCAAAGTTGTTTGAAAAATCACATGTGTGTCCTTGGGTGAATTTATAGGTCCCATGCAAGAGATGGGAGTGAAATTCAAACATCTGGGCGTCGTGGCTCGGCCGGAAAGATTGAGAAACTTGGTTTTTTAATTCCTGTAAATCCAAAACACGCCTGAAAATCATGAAACTTGGCATGGTGTCATGACATGGCACCAACATGCTGCGGTATTTTTTTGGCCGAATTGGGAGAAGCTTTGGTGTAAGCTTCTTGCAAACCGGAGCTTCCCTCAAGAAGGCTCTTGGTTCCGAGAGGAAACGTGTCACCTCAGTGTGCGAAACGACATACGTACACTGCCTTCTCCCGCCTTAATTTTTGTACACTAGCAGATTAGACCAAATAGAAGTATCGTGCTAAATTTTGGAATTATTCCGATCTCCTTTAGGCTTTTTTATACATTAAATGAGTTTCTGCGCATATAATGTGCATAATTCAAATTTGAACTACAAGCACATGCTCTAGTGCACCAAAGTTGTTTGAAAAATCACATGTGTGTCCTTGGGTGAATTTATAGGTCCCATGCAAGAGATGGGAGTGAAATTCAAACATTTGGGCGTCGTGGCTCGGCCGGAAAGATTGAGAAACTTGGTTTTTTAATTCCTGTAAATCCAAAACACGCCTAAAAATCATGAAACTTGGCATGGTGTCATGACATGGCACCAACATGCTGCGGTATTTTTTTGGCCGAATTGGGACAAGCTTTGGTGTAAGCTTCTTGAAAACCGGAGCTTCCCTCAAGAAGGCTCGTGGCCGAGAGGGAACGTGTCACCTCCGTGTGTGAAACGACATATGTACACTGCCTTCTCCTGCCTTAATTTTTTACACAGGCAGATTAGACCAAATAGAAGTATCGTGCTAAATTTTGGAATTATTTCGGGATCGTTTTGCCTTTTTATACATTAATTGAGTTTCTGCGCATTTAATGCACATAATTCAAATTTGAACTACAAGCACAGGATTCAATGCACCAAAGTTGTTTGAAAAATCACATGTGTGTCCTTGGGCGAATTTCTAGGTCCCATGCAAGAGATGGGAGTGAAATTCAAACATCTAGGCGTCATGGCTCGGCCGGAAAGATTGAGAAACTTGGTTTTTTAATTCTTGTAAATCCAAAACACGCCTGAAAATCATGAAACTTGGCATGGTGTCATGACATGGCACCAACATACTGCGGTAATTTTTTTGGACGAATTGGGACAAGCTTTGGTGTAAGCTTCTTACAAACCGGAGCTTCCCTCAAGAAGGCTCGTGGTTCCAAGAGGGAACGTGTCACCTCCGTGTGAGAAACGACATATGTACACTGCCTTCTCCCGCCTTAATTTTTTTACACAGACATATTAGACCAAATAGAAGTATCGTACTAAATTTTGGAATTATGCCGGGTTCGTTTGGCCTTTTTATACATTAATTGAGTTTCTGCGCATTTAATGTGCATAATTCAAATTTGAACTACAAGCACATGTTCCAGTGCACCAAAGTTGTTTAAAAAATCACATGTGTGTCCTTGGGTGAATTTCTAGGTCCTATGCAAGAGATGGGAATGAAATTCAAACATCCAGGCGTCATGACTCAGCCGGAAAGAATGAGAAACTTGGTTTCTTAATTCCTGTAAATCGAAGACACGCTTGAAAATCATGAAACTTGGCATGGTGTCATGACATGGCACCAACATGCTGTGGTAATTTTTCTGTTCGATATGCGAAGGCGCACACATTAACAATCAACAAAGTCATTTTGGAACAAGTGATGTCACGTTACAAATCAGAAACACAAGTATTATTGAAACCGTGGGTGTTCTACTTACCAATTATGTGCCGCCACGCGTCCCCTTTTTTATTGGCTAGGAGGTGCCGTGCGGTGTAGCTATTTGAGTATGGGAGGCGTGCGATCAGACCCCTGCGCGTGCTCATCGGGAGGAGAGCCATTTGACCGCTATCCGCCGCGTACCTCCTCCCAACGTCTCCATTAATGGCGCCTGAGCACCTGTTCTACGGCGTGGCTATATGTCTCACTGGACTAAGATTTAAGAGAGAAAAATGAAAATCTGAAAAGAAAGTTTTGCCCGAATCTTGATGTAAGATCCAGCAGACCTATATAGCATCGACTGTGACTTATAGCAAGCATGATGAATATAAGGACAGTGGATAATAATTGTCTTACATATTTAGGAACAAAATTAAAAAAAAGCCATATGCGGCAATGCCCGAAATACACAAGGGCAAAAGAAGAAGGAAGACAACGATCTGGCTCATTGATCTCTACTTTCTTGATGCGTTGCTGCAGGCCGCGGGAACTAGTCTCCGCGGCGAGCGGCGATGAACTCTTTCTTGTCCTCAAGACGCTGCTTGAGAGCATCCACGGATTCCTCCACCAGCCTTCTGCGCTCGATGCGCAGCATGGCATTCTCGTCCATAAGTTTCTCGGCGATGACGCTAGTCCTCTTCAACAAGGCAATGGTCTGCTCCTGCTGTTCCGCACTTCCGACGATCTTCGCCCTCAGCAGGTTGCGCTCGGCCTGGAGCTTCGCATTGCTCTCATTTAGTTGCCGGATGACGCCGGTAGACCTATTCAAACGAGGCTTTCAGGTCATCCTGCAACGTCGCCCAGCTGGAGATCTGATCCATCTGCCTATGGACGAGGGCACGCATGCGCCTGTAAGAGTCCTCGCCTGTCCGCGAGACATTTTCCCAGGCCGCCGCAGTGCGGGAGGACATCTCTACTTCATTCGCGGCGCGGCGGGACATCTCTTCTGCTTCCGCGGTGCGGCCAGACCAGTCTGCTGCATCGACGGCGTGGCGGGACCTCGGTGCTGCTTCGGCGGCGCGGCGGGACATGTTGGCTGCTATCGCGGCGAGGCGAGACATCTCTCGTGCTTCCGCTTCCAGGCTCGCCTCTCCCTGGTGGCAATCTCTCGACCCAGAACTCACGCTAGCCATGGCAGACGCAAGGGAACGATGATGAATGACTTGTTTGTTTTTGTGGATGAGGAGTTGAGGAGGAATGTGCAGTCATCTTGGAGTAGTAGTATTTATAACCGAGTAGTAATATACTCCTAAGTGGGAAACCGTTTAGGTTTTGATCGGTGTGAACAGGTTTGCAATTTGGAATGTGACGGGACGCATGCTCAAAATTTACTGACGGTTATAAGTGCGGCACTATTCCCGGAAGGCGTAACGTGGGCACGTACGCCTTCTCGGCCGCGTACGTGGCGTTTGGACCATAGGGTGCACTGCAATAGGCAATGTCAGCACACGTCTTGTTCCAACAACCGTGCGCGCTCGTTATTACCATCGCGCACGCTTCTTTTAATTAGAATGTGTGTGCCCATCTAGCGCACACACGTTGATCTATCTAACTATTTCAGTCTGTTGTGGCTAATCACAAATAGTTCATCCATGTGAAGTGTATGCCATCAATCGCAGACACTTTGATCTAGATGACCCGTTTCTGTTCTATTGCCTAATCGCAAATAGTTAACCCTTCTGAAGCGTATGCCCTCAATCACACACACCTTGATCTGGCTGACCGTTTATTTTGTGTTGCCTAATCACAAACAGTTCATCCGAGTGAACCGTATGCTGTATATCGCACACGCCTTCATCAGGCTGCCCGTTTCTTTTGTTCCGTCTCATCGCAAACAGTTCATTGGACTGAACCGTATGCCCTGCATCGCACACGCAACTAAAATCTGAACCGTGTTTGATGGTTCTGCTATCGCAAACGTTTTGCACCTTTTTTGACGGTTCTTTCACACCATTGTTTGCGATTATTGCATCGCACACAGTTTCGTCGAAGGGTCTCTGATCGTAGTGTCACGTTAGCAGCATCCTGCAGTAGTGATAATTTGAGAATAAAGTAATAGCGAGTTTTCTCATCATGAGTAAAAAGGGTGGCTATATCATTCAACTTAGTAAGATGTGCCACAACAGTTTCAGTTTCATAACCATGGAAAGGATTAGATTCAACCAAAGTAATTAACTCTGGGTCGACGGAGAATTCATAATCATTATCATCAATAAAGATAGGTGTGGTAGCAAACTTAGTTTCATATTTCATTCTAGCATTCAGAGATTTTTCTTTATACTTGCATAACAATTTCTCTAGATCATCTCTATCTCTGCAAGCAAGAATATTGCTAGTTATCTCCTCATTCATAACATAACCTTCCGGTACCTTAGGCAATTCATATCTAGGAAGGCTAGTTCTAGCAAGTGTTTCAGGAGTTTCAGTTTCAAGCTCATCATCATATTCAACAACATCATGTTGTATCACTCTAGCAATTTGTTCATCAAGAAATTCACCAAGTGGCACATCATCATTATCAACCAAGGTACTAGCATCGTCATAAGCATTATCCATAGCAGAAGTAGCATCATCAATAACTTGCGGCATATTAGAATTGATAGCACGTGGTGTTGCAAGTTTACTCATAACAGAAGGTGAATCTAAAGCAGAACTGGATGGCAGTTCCTTACCTCCCCTCGTCTTTGAGGGATAAATCTTAGTCTTAGGATCCTTCAGATTCTTCATAGTGATAATTTGATAATAATCCCAAGTTACTCAACAAATATAGCTATGCTCCCCGGCAACGGCGCCAGAAAAAGGTCTTGATAACCCACAAGTACAGGGGATCGCAACAGTTTTTGAGGGTAGAGTATTCAACCCAAATTTATAGATTCGACACAAGGGGAGCCAAAGAATATTTGAAGGTATTAGCAGCTGAGTTGTCAATTCAACCACACCTGGAGATTAATTATCTGCAGCAAAGTGATCAGTAGCAAAGTAGTTTGATAGTTTTGATAATAGCAACAGTAGTAACGGTAACGGTAACACTGATAGCAGTAATTTTGTAGCAAGTGTAACAGTGATGATAGCAGTAGTAACTTAACAAGAACAATATAGGATAAATTCATAGGCATTGGATCGGTGACTTGTTGGATGATATTCATCATGAGACAGTTATTGAAGGAAATATGCCCTAGAGGCAATAATAAAGTTGTTATTTATATTTCCTTATATCATGATAAATGTTTTTTATTCATGCTAGAATTGTATTAACCAGAAACTTAGTACATGTGTGAATACATTGACAAACAGGGTGTCCCTAGTATGCCTCTACTAGACTAGCTCGTTAATGAAAGATGGTTAAGTTTCCTATCCATAGACATGTGTTGTCATTTGATGAACGGGATCACATCATTAGAGAATGATGTGATGGACAAGACCCATCCGTTAGCTTAGCACTATGATCGTTTAGTTTATTGCTATTGCTTTCTTCGTGACTTATACATGTTCCTATGACTATGAGATTATGCAACTCCCGAATACCGGAGGAACACTTAGTGTGCTATGAAACGTCACAACGTAACTGGGTGATTATAAAGATGCTCTATAGGTGTTTCCGATGGTGTTTGTTGAGTTGGCATAGATCGAGATTAGGATTTGTCACTCCGATTGTCGGAGAGGTATCTCTGGGCCCTCTCGGTAATGCACATCACTATAAGCCTTGCAAGCAATGTGACTAATGAGTTAGTTGCGGGATGATGGACTACAGAATGAGTAAAAAGACTTGCCGGTAACGAGATTGAACTAGGTATGATGATACCGACGATCGAATCTCAGGCAAGTAACATACCGATGATAAAGGGAACAACGTATGTTGTTGTGCGGTTTGACCGATAAAGATCTTCGTAGAATATGTAGGAATCAATATGAGCATCCAGGTTCCGCTGTTGGTTATTGACCGGAGAAGTTTCTCGGTCATGTCTACATAGTTCTCGAACCCGTGGGGTCCGCATGCTTAACGTTCGATGACAATTGGTATTATGAGTTTATGTGATTTGATGTACCGAAGGTTGTTCGGAGTCCCGTATGAGATCACGGACATGACGAGGAGTCTCGAAATGTTCGAGACATAAAGATTGATATATTGGACCATGTTGTTCGTGTTGGGGAACGTAGCAGAAATTCAAAATTTTCTACGCATCACCAAGATCAATCTATGGAGTAATCTAGCAACGAGGGGAGGGGAGTGCATCTACGTACCCTTGTAGATCGCTAAGCGGAAGCGTTGCAAGAACGCGGATGAGGGAGTCGTACTCGTAGCGATTCAGATCGCGGTTGATTCCGATCTGAGCACCGAAGAACGGTGCCTCCGTGTTCAACACACGTGCAGCCCGGTGACGTCTCCCACGCCTTGATCCAGCAAGGAGAGAGGGAGAGGTTGGGGAAGAATCCATCCAGCAGCAACACAATGGCGTGGTGGTGATGGAGGAGTGTGGCAATCCCGCAGGGCTTCGCCAAGCACCGCGGGAGAGGAGGAGGAAGAAGAGGGGTAGGGCTGCACCGAAAGAGAGACGTTCTCATGTGTCTTGGGCAGCCCAAACCTCAACTATATATAGGCGGGAGGGGGCTGCGCCCCCCTTAGGGTTTCCACCCCCAAGAGGAGGTGGCCAGCCCTAGATCCCATCAAGGGGGGCGGCCAAGGGGAGGAGAGGGGGGGGGCCCACTAGATGGGCCCTAAGGCCCATCTGGACCTAGGGTTTTCCCCCTCCCACTCTCCCATGCGCCTTGGGCCTTGGTGGGGGGCGCACCAGCCCACCTGGGGCTGGTCCCCTTCCACACTTGGCCCACGCAGCCTTCTGGGGCTGGTGGCCCCACTTGGTGGACCCCCGGGACCCTCCCGGTGGTCCCGGTACATTACCGATTTCACCCGAAACTTTTCCGGTGACCAAAACAGGACTTCCCATATATAAATCTTTACCTCCGGACCATTCCGGAACTCCTCGTGACGTCCGGGATCTCATCCGGGACTCCGAACAACATTCGGTAACCACGTACATACTTTCCCTATAACCCTAGCGTCATCGAACCTTAAGCGTGTAGACCCTACAGGTTCGGGAACCATGCAGACATGACCGAGACGTTCTCCGGTCAATAACCAACAGCGGGATCTGGATACCCATGTTGGCTCCCACATGTTCCACGATGATCTCATCGGATGAACCACGATGTCGGGGATTCAGTCAATCCCGTATGCAATTCCCTTTGTCCATCGGTATGTTACTTGCCCGAGATTCGATCGTCGGTATCCCTATACCTTGTTCAATCTCGTTACCGGCAAGTCTCTTTACTCGTTCCGTAACTCACATCATCCCGTGATCAACTCCTTGGTCACATTGTGCACATTATGATGATGTCCTACCGAGTGGGCCCAGAGATACCTCTCCGTTTACACGGAGTGACAAATGCCAGTCTCGATTCGTGCCAATCCAACAGACACTTTCGGAAATACCTGTAGTGCACCTTTATAGCCACCCAGTTACGTTGTGACGTTTGGTACACCCAAAGCATTCCTACGGTATCCGGGAGTTGCACAATCTCATGGTCTAAGGAACTGATACTTGACATTAGAAAAGCTCTGAGCAAACGAACTACACAATCTTGTGCTAGGCTTAGGATTGGGTCTTGTCCATCACATCATTCTCCTAATGATGTGATCCCGTTATCAACGACATCCAATGTCCATGGTCAGGAACCGGTAACCATCTATTGATCAACGAGCTAGTCTCCTAGAGGCTTACTAGGGACTTGGTGTTGTCTATGTATCCACACATGCATCTGAGTTTCCTATCAATACAATTCTAGCATGGATAATAAACGATTATCATGAACAAGGAAATATAATAATAACCTATTTATTATTGCCTCTAGGGCATATTTCCAACAGTCTCCCACTTGCACTAGAGTCAATAATCTAGTTCACATCACCATGTGATTAACACTGACAGGTCACATCACCATGTGACCAACACCAAAGAGTTTACTAGAGTCAACAATCTAGTTCACATCTCTATGTGATTAACACTCAATGAGTTCTGGTTTGATCATGTTATGCTTGTGAGAGAGGTCATTAGTCAACGGGTCTGAACCTTTCAGATCCGTGTGTGCTTTACGAATATCTATGTCATCTTGTGGATGCTACCACACGCTACTTGGAGCCATTTCAAATAATTACTCTACTATACGAATCTGGTTTACTACTCAGAGTCATCCGGATTAGTGTCAAAGTTCGCATCGACGTAACCCTTTACGACGAACTCCTTTTCACCTCCATAATCGAGAAAATTCCTTAGTCCACTAGATACTAAGGATAAGTTCGACCGCTGTCATGTGATCCATTCCTGGATCACTATTGTACCCCTTGACCAACTCATGGCAAGGCACACTTCATGTGCGGTACACAACATAGCATACTGTAGAGCCTACATCTAAAGCATAGGGGACGACCTTCGTCCTTTCTCTCTCTTCTGCTGTGGTCAGGTCTTGAGTCTTACTCAATACTCACACCTTCTAACACAGCCAAGAACTCCTTCTTTGCTGATCTATTTTGAACTCTTTCAAAATCATGTCAAGGTGTGCGTTCTTTGAAAGTATCATCGGGCGTCTTGATCTATCTCTATAGATCTCGATGCCCAATATGTAAGCAGCTTTATCCAGGTCTTCCTTTGAAAAAACTCCTTTCAAACAACCCTTTATGCTTTCCAGAAATATTACATCATTTCGGATCAACAATATGTCATTCACATATACTTATCAGAAATGTTGTAGCGCTCCCACTCACTTTATTGTAAATACAAGTTTCTAACAAACTTTGTATAAACCCAAAAACTTTGATCACTCCATCAAAGTGTATATTCTGACTCCGAGATGCTTGCTCTAATCCATGGAAGGATCGCGGAAGCTAGCATACCTTTTAGCATCCTTAGGATCGACAAAAACTTTCTGATTGTATCACATACAACCTTTCCTTACGAAAACTGGCAAGGAAACTTGTTTTGACATCCATCTGCCAGATTTCACAAATGCAGCTAATGCTAACATGATTCTGACGGACTTAAGCACCGCGACGGATGAGAAAATCTCATCGTAGTCAACTCCTTGAACTTGTGGAAATACTCTTTGCCACAAGTCGAGCTTCATAGACGGTAACATTACCGTCCATGTCCGTCTTCTTCTTAAAGATCCATTTATCTCAATGGCTTGCCGATCATCGGGCAAGTTCACCAAAGTCCATGCTTTGCTCTGATACATGGAACCTATCTCGGATTTCATGGCCTCTAACCATTTGTCGGAATATGGGCCCACCATCACTTCTCCATAGCTCGTAGGTTCATTGTTGTCTAACAACATGACTTTCAAGACAGGATCACGTACCACTCTGAAGTAGCACGCATCCTTGTCGTCCTACGAGGTTTGGTAGTGACTTGATCCGAAGTTTCATGATCACTATCATAAGCTTCCACTTCAATTGGTGTAGGTGCCACAGGAACAACTTCCTGTGCCCTGCTACACACTAGTTGAAGTGACGGTTCAATAACCTTATCAAGTCTCCACCATCCTCCCACTCAATTCTTTCGAGAGAAACTTTTCCTCGTGAAAGGACTCGTTTCTAGAAGCAATTACTTTTGCTTCCAGATTTGAAATAGGAGGTATACCCAACTGTTTTTTTGGGTATTCTATGAAGATGCATTTATCCGCTTTGGGTTCGAGCTTATCAGCCTGAAACATTTTCACATAAGCATCGCAGCCCCAAACTTTTAAGAAACGACAACTTAGGTTTCTCTAAACGGTGTCGTCTCAACGGAATTGCGTGGTGCCCCTTTTAAAGTGAATGCGGTTGTCTCTAATGCCTAACCCATAAACGATAGTGGTAATTCGATACGAGACATCATGGTATGCACCATATCCAATAGGGTGCAATTATGATGTTCGGACACACCATCACACTATGGTGTTCCAGGTGGTATTAATTGTGAAACACTTTCCACAATGTCTTTAATTGTGTGCCAAACTCATAACTCAGATACTCATCTCTATGATCATATCACAGACATTTTATCCTCTTGTCACGACAATCTTCAACTTCACTCTGAAATTACTTGAACCTTTCAATAATTCAGACTAGTGTTTCATCAAGTAAATACACTCAGCATCTACTCAAATCATCTGTGAAGTAAGAACATAACGATATCCACTGCATGCCTCAGCACTCATTGGACTGCGTACATCAAAATGTATTACTTCCAATAAGTTGCTCTCTTGTTCCATCTTACTGAAAACGAGGCCTTTCAGTCATCTTGCCCATGTGGTATGATTTGCATGTCTCAAGTGATTCATAATCAAGTGAGTCCAAACGATCCATCTGTATGGAGTTTCTTCATGCATATATACCAATAGACATGGTTCGCATGTCTCAATCTTTTCAAAAACGATTGATTCCAAAGATCCACCTACATGGAGCTTCTTCATGCGTTCTACACCAATATGACTCAAATAGCAGTGCCACAAGTATGTGTTACTATCATTACTTTTGGCAAGAACATGTGTATCACTATGATCGAGATTCATTTTAGGTGCAAGACCATTGAAGGTATTATTCAAATAAACAGAGTAACCATTATTCTCCTTAAATGAATAACCGTATTGCGATAAACATAATCCAATCATGCTCAACGCAAACACCAAATCTCGATGGTAGAGGGAGCATGCGATGCTTGATCACATCAACCTTGGAAACATTTCCAACACATATCGTCATCTCACCTTTAGCTAGTCTCCGTTTATTCCACAGCTTTTATTTCGAGTTACTAACACTTAGCAACCGAACCGGTATCTAATACCCTGGTGCTGCTAGGAGTACTAGTAAAGTACACATTCATATAATGTATATCCAATATACTTCTGTCGACCTTGCCTGCCTTCTCATCTACCAAGTATCTAGGGTAGTACTGCTTCAGTGACCGTTCCCTCATTACAGAAGCACTTAGTCTCGGGTTTGGGTTCAACCTTGGGATTCTTCACTAGAGCAGCAAATGACTTGCTGTTTCATGAAGTATCCCTTTTGCCCTTGCCCTTCTAGAAACTAGTGGTTTTACTAACCATCAACAATTGATGCTCCTTCTTGATTTCTACTTTCGCGGTGTCAAACATCGCGAATTGCTCAAGGATCATCATAACTATCCCTGATATGTTATAGTTCATCACGAAGCTCTACTAGCTTGGTGGCAGTGACTATGGAGAACCATCACTATCTCATCTGGGAGATTAACTCCCACTCGATTCAAGCGATTGTGGTACTCAGACAATCTGAGCACATGCTCAACGATTGAGCTTTTCTCCCTTAGTTTGCAGGCTTAAGAAACTTGTCAGAGGTCTCATACCTCTTGACGTGGGCACTAGTCTGAAATCCCAATTTCAGTCTTCGGAACATCTCATATGTTCTGCGACGTTTCAAAAACGTCTTTGGTGCCACAATTCTAAACCGTTAGCATTACGCACTGAACTATCACGTAGTCATCAAAACGTGTATGTCAGATGTTTCGCAACATCTACAGACGACGCTGAGGTTCAGCACACCGAGCGGTGCATTAAGGACATAAGCCTTCTGTGCAGCAATGAGGACAATCCTCAGTTTACGGACCCAGTCCGCATAATTGCTACTACCAACTTTCAACTAAATTTTCTCTAGGAACATATCTTAAACAGTAGAACTAAAGCGTATGACATAATTTGCAAAGACCTTTTGACTATGTTCATGATAATGAAGTTCATCTGATTATTATGAACTCCCACTCAGATAGACATCCCTCTAGTCATCTAAGTGATACATGATCCGAGTCAAACTAGGCCGTGTCCGATCATCACGTGAGACGGACTAGTCATCATCGGTGAACATCTCCATGTTGATCGTATCTGCTATACGACTCATGTTCGACCTTTCGGTCTCTTGTGTTCCGAGGCCATGTCTGTACATGCTAGGCTCGTCAAGTCAACCTAAGTGTTTTGCATGTGTTCCGAGGCCATGTCTGTACATGCTAGGCTCGTCAACACCCGTTGTATTCGAACGTTAGAATCTATCACACCCGATCATCACGTGGTGCTTCGAAACAACGAACCTTCGCAACGGTGCACAGTTAGGGGGAACACGTCTCTTGAAATTTTAGTGAGGGATCATCTTACTTACTACCGTCGTTCTAAGCAAATAAGATGCATAACATGATAAACATCACATGCAATCAAATAGTGACATGATATGGCCAATATCATTTTGCTCCTTTGATCTCCATCTTCGGGGCACCATGATCATCTTTGTCACCGGCATGACACCATGATCTCCATCATCATGATCTCCATCATTGTGTCTTCATGAAGTTGTCACGCCAACGATTACTTCTACTTCTATGGCTAACGCGCTTAGCAATAAAGTAAAGTAATTTACATGGCGTTATTCAATGACACGCAGGTCATACAAAAAATAAAGACAACTCCTATGGCTCCTGCCGGTTGTCATACTCATCGACATGCAAGTCGTGATTCCTATTACAAGAATATGATCAATCTCATACATCACATATATCATTCATCACATCTTCTGGCCATATCACATCACATAGCACATGCTGCAAAAACAAGTTAGACGTCCTCTAATTGTTGTTGCAAGTTTTTACGTGGCTTGTATAGGTTTCTAGCAAGAACGTTTCTTACCTACGTAAAACCACAACGTGATATGCCAATTTCTATTTACCCTTCATAAGGACCCTTTTCATCGAATCCGTTCCGACTAAAGTGGGAGAGACAGACACCCGCTAGCCACCTTATGCAACTAGTGCATGTCAGTCGGTGGAACCTGTCTCACGTAAGCGTACGTGTAAGGTCGGTCCGGGCCGCTTCATCCCACAATGCCGCCGAAACAAGATAAGACTAGTAACGGCAAGAAAATTGACAACATCGACGCCCACAACTACTTTGTGTTCTACTCGTGCATAGAAACTACGCATAGACCTAGCTCATGATGCCACTGTTGGGGAACGTAGCAGAAATTCAAAATTTTCTACGCATCACCAAGATCAATCTATGGAGTAATCTAGCAACGAGGGGAAGGGGAGTGCATCTACATACCCTTGTAGATCGCGATGCGGAAGCGTTGCAAGAACGCGGATGAGGGAGTCGTACTCGTAGCGATTCAGATCGCGGTTGATTCCGATCTAAGCACCGAAGAACGGTGCCTCCGCGTTCAACACACGTGCAGCCCGGTGACGTCTCCCACGCCTTGATCCAGCAAGGAGAGAGGGAGAGGTTGGGGAAGACTCCATCCAGCAGCAGCACGACGGCGTGGTGGTGATGGAGGAGCGTGGCAATCCCGCAGGGCTTCGCCAAGCACCGCGGGAGAGGAGGAGGAGGAAGAGGGGTAGGGCTGCACCGAAAGAGAGACGTTCTCGTGTGTCTTGGGCAGCCCAAACCTCAACTATATATAGGGGGGGAGGGGGCTGCGCCCCCCTTAGGGTTTCCACCCCAAGAGGAGGCGGCCAGCCCTAGATCCCATCAAGGGGGGCGGCCAAGGGGAGGAGAGGGGGGGCGCCCCACTAGATGGGCCCTAAGGCCCATCTGGACCTAGGGTTTGCCCCCTCCCACTCTCCCATGCGCCTTGGGCCTTGGTGGGGGGGCGCACCAGCCCACCTGGGGCTGGTCCCCTCCCACACTTGGCCCACGCAGCCTTCTGGGGCTGGTGGCCCCACTTGGTGGACCCCCGGGACCCTCCCGGTGGTCCCGGTACATTACCGATTTCACCCGAAACTTTTCCGGTGACCAAAACAGGACTTCCCATATATAAATCTTTACCTCCGGACCATTCCGGAACTCCTCGTGACGTCCGGGATCTCATCCGGGACTCCGAACAACATTCGGTAACCACGTACATACTTTCCCTATAACCCTAGCGTCATCGAACCTTAAGCGTGTAGACCCTACGGGTTCGGGAACCATGCAGACATGACCGAGACGTTCTCCGGTCAATAACCAACAGCGGGATCTGGATACCCATGTTGGCTCCCACATGTTCCACGATGATCTCATCGGATGAACCACGATGTCGGGGATTCAATCAATCCCGTATGCAATTCCCTTTGTCTATCGGTATGTTACTTGCCCGAGATTCGATCGTCGGTATCCCTATACCTTGTTCAATCTCGTTACCGGCAAGTCTCTTTACTCGTTCCGTAACTCACATCATCCCGTGATCAACTCCTTGGTCACATTGTGCACATTATGATGATGTCCTACCGAGTGGGCCCAGAGATACCTCTCCGTTTACACGGAGTGACAAATCCCAGTCTCGATTCGTGCCAACCCAACAGACACTTTCGAAAATACCTGTAGTGCACCTTTATAGCCACCCAGTTACGTTGTGACGTTTGGTACACCCAAAGCATTCCTATGGTATCCGGGAGTTGCACAATCTCATGGTCTAAGGAACTGATACTTGACATTAGAAAAGCTTTGAGCAAACGAACTACACGATCTTGTGCTAGGCTTAGGATTGGGTCTTGTCCATCACATCATTCTCCTAATGATGTGATCCCGTTATCAACGACATCCAATGTCCATGGTCAGGAAACCGTAACCATCTATTGATCAACGAGCTAGTCTCCTAGAGGCTTACTAGGGACTTGGTGTTGTCTATGTATCCACACATGCATCTGAGTTTCCTATCAATACAATTCTAGCATGGATAATAAACGATTATCATGAACAAGGAAATATAATAATAACCTATTTATTATTGCCTCTAGGGCATATTTCCAACAGTTCGGACACCGGAAGTGTTCCGGAGAGTTTAGGATAAAACCGGAGTGCCGGAGGGTTACCGGAACCCCCCCCCCCCCCCCCCCCCCCGAGGAAGTTAACGGGGCACCATGGGCCTTAGAGGAGAGAGGGCTGGCCAGGAGGTGGCGCGCGCCCCCTAGTCCGAATTGGACAAGGGGTGGGGGCGGCCCCCCCTCCTTCCTTCTCTCCCCTTCCTCCTTCCTTCCCCTCCTTGTTGGACTAGGAAAGGGGGGAACCTACTCCTAGTAGGAGTAGGATTCCCGCCCCCCCTTGGGCGCGCCCCTTGAGGCCGGCCGGCCGGCCCCCTCCTCCCCTCCTTTATATACGGGGGAGGGGCGCACCCCATAGACACACAAGTTGATTTCTTAGCCGTGTGCGGTGCCCCCCTCCACAGTTTTCCACCTCGGTCATATTGTCGTAGTGCTTAGGCGAAGCCCTGCGTCGGTAACTTCATCACCACCGTCACGACGCCATCGTGCTGACGAAACTCTCCCTCGGCCTCAGCTGGATCTAGATTTCGAGGGACGTCACCGAGCTGAACGTGTGCAGATCGCGGAGGTGCCGTGCGTTCGGTACTTGATCGGTTGGATCGCGAAGACGTTCGACTACATCAATCGTGTTACTAAACGCTTCTGCTTTCGGTCTATGAGGGTAAATGGACACACTCTCCCCGCCCGTTGCTATGCTTCTCCTAGATAGATCTTGCGTGATCGTAGGAATTTTTTTGAAATACTACGTTCCCTAACAGTGGTATTAGAGCCAGGTCTATGCGTTGATGTTATATGCACGAGTAGAACACAAAGAGTTATGGGCGATAATAGTCATACTGCTTACCAGCATGTCATACTTTGATTCGGCAGTATTGTTGGATGAAGCGGCCCGGACCGACATTACATGACTGGGTTCATGAGACTAGTTCTAGCATCGTGCTTTGCACACAGGTGGCTAGTCGGTGTCTGTTTCTCCAACTTTAGTTGAATCGATGTGCCTACGCCCGGTCCTTGTTGAAGGTTAAAACATCACACTTGATGAAAAATTGTTCTGGTTTTTGATGCGTAGGTAAGAACGGTTCTTGCTAAGCCCGTAGCAGCCACGTAAAACTTGCAACAACAAAGTAGAGGATGTCTAACTTGTTTTTGCAGGGCTTGTTGTGATGTGATATGGTCAAGACGTGATGATATATTAATTGTTGTATGAGATGATCATGTTCTGTAACAGTTATCGGCAACTGGTAGGAGCCATATGGTTGTCGCTTTATTGTATGAAATGCATTCGCCATGTAATTTCTTTACATTATCACTAAGCGGTAGCGATAGTCGTAGAAGCAATAGTTGGCAAGACGACAACGATGCTTCGATGGAGATCAAGGTGTCAAGCCGGTGACGATGGTGATCATGACGATGCTTTGGACATGGAGATCAAAGGCACAAGATGATGATGGCCATATCATATCACATATTGATTCATGTGATGTTTATCCTTTATGCATATTATTTTGCTTAGTACGGCGGTAGCATTATAAGATGATCTCTCACTAAATTTCAAGGTATAAGTGTTCTCCCTCAGTATGCACCGTTGCTACAGTTCGTCGTGCCGAGACACCACGTGATGATCGAGTGTGATAAGCTCTACGTTCAGATACAATGGGTGCAAGCCAGTTTTGCACACGCAGAATACTCTGGTTAAACTTGACGAGCCTAGCAGATGCAGATATGGCCTCGGAACACTGAGGCCGAAAGGTCGAGCGTGAATCATATAGTAGATATGATCAACATAGTGATGTTCACCATTGAAAACTACTCCATCTCACGTGATGATCGGACATGGTTTAGTTGATATGGATCACGTGATCACTTAGATGATTAGAGGGATGTCTATCTAAGTGGGAGTTCTTAAGTAATATGATTAATTGAACTTTAATTTATCATGAACTTAGTACCAGATAGTATTTTTGCATGGCTATGTTGTTGTACATAAACAGCATGTGCTACCGTTCCATTGAATTTTAATGCATTCCTAGAGAAATCTAAGTTGAAAAATGATGGTAGCAACTACACGGACTGGGTCCGTAACTTGAGGGTTATCCTCATTGCTGCACAGAAGAATTACGTCCTGGAAGCACCGCTAGGTGCCAAACCCGCTGCAGGAGCAACACCAGATGTTATGAACGTCTGGCAGAGCAAAGCTGATGACTACTCGATAGTTCAGTGTGCCATGCTTTATGGCTTAGAACGAGGACTTCAACGACGTTTTGAACGTCATGGAGCATATGAGATGTTCCAGGAGTTGAAGTTAATATTTCAAGCAAATTCCCGGATTGAGAGGTATGAAGTCTCTAATAAGTTCTATAGCTGCAAAATGGAGGAGAACAGTTCTGTCAGTGAGCATATACTCAGAATGTCTGGGTATCACGATCACTTGACTCAGCTGGGAGTTAATCTTCCAGTTGATAGTGTCATTGACAAAGTTCTTCAATCACTGCCACCAAGCTACAAAAGCTTCGTGATGAACTATAATATGCAAGGGATGGATAAGACAATTCCCGAGCTCTTCGCAATGCTAAAGGCTGCGGAGGTAGAAATCAAGAAGGAGCATCAAGTGTTGATGGTCAACAAGACCACTAGTTTCAAGAACAAGTGCAAAGGGAAGAAGGGGAACTTCAAGAAGAACAGCAAGCAAGTTGCTTCTCAAGTGAAGAAGCCCAAGTCTGGACCTAAGCCTGAGACTGAGTGCTTCTACTGCGAAGGGACTGGTCACTAGAAGCGGAACTGCCCCAAGTATTTGGCGGATAAGAAGGATGGCAAAGTGAAAGGTATATTTGATATACATGTTATTGATGTGTACCTTACTAATGCTCGTAGTAGCGCCTGGGTATTTGATACTGGTTCTATTGCTCATATTTGCAACTCGAAACAGGGGCTACAGATTAAGCGAAGATTGGCTAAGGACGAGGTGACGATGCGCGTGGGAAATGGTTCCAAAGTCGATGTGATCGCCGTTGGCACGCTACCTCTACATCTACCTTCGGGATTAGTTTTAGACCTAAATAATTGTTATTTGGTGCCAGCGTTAAGCATGAACATTATATCTGGATCTTGTTTGATGCGAGACGGTTATTCATTTAAATCAGAGAATAATGGTTGTTCTATTTATATGAGTAATATCTTTTATGGTCTATTTTTATTGAATCTCGATAGTAGTGATACACATATTCATAGTATTGAAGCCAAAAGATATAAGTTTACTAATGATAGTGCAACTTATTTGTGGCACTGTCGTTTAGGTCATATTGGTGTAAAACGCATGAACAAACTCCATGCTGATGGGCTTTTGGAATCACTTGATTATGATTCATTTCATGCTTGCGAACCATGCCTCATGGGCAAGATGACTAAGACTCCGTTCTCCGGAACAATGGAGCGAGCGACAGACTTGTTGCAAATAATACATACTGATGTATGCGGTCCGATGAGTGTTGATGCTCGCGGTGGGTATCGTTATTTTCTAACCTTCACAGATGATTTGAGCAGATATGGGTATATCTACTTGATGAAACATAAGTCTGAAACATTTGAAAAGTTCAAAGAATTTCAGAGTGAAGTGGAAAATCATCGTAACAAGATAATAAAGTTTCTACGATCTGATCGTGGAGGAGAATATTTGAGTTACGAGTTTGGTCTCCATTTGAAACAATGCGGAATAGTTTCGCAACTCACGCCACCCGGAACACCACAGCGTAATAGTGTGTCCGAACGTCGTAATCGTACTTTATTAGATATGGTGCGATCTATGATGTCTCTTCCTAATTTACCGCTATCGTTTTGGGGTTATGCTTTAGAGACGGCTGCATTCACATTAAATAGGGCACCATCTAAATCCGTTGAGACGACGCCATATGAACTGTGGTTTGGCAAGAAACCCAAGTTGTCATTTCTTAAAGTTTGGGGCCGCGATGTTTATGTGAAAAAACTTCAACCTGATAAGCTCGAACCCAAATCGGAGAAATGTGTCTTCATAGGAAACCGAAAGGAAACTGTTGAGTACACCTTCTATCACAGATCTGAAGGCAAGATATTCATTGCTAAGAATGGATCCTTTCTAGAGAAGGAGCTTCTCTCGAAAGAAGTGAGTGGGGGGAAAGTAGAACTTGATGAGGTAATGGTACCTGCTCCCTTATTGGACAGTAGTTCATCACAGAAATCAGTTCCAGTGATTCCTACACCAATTAGTGAGGAAGCTAATGATGATGATCATGAAACTTCTGATCAAGTTACTAGCGAACCTCGTAGGTCAACCAGAGTAAGATCCGCACCAGAGTGGTACGGTAATCCTGTTCTCGAAGTCATGTTACTTGACCATGACGAACCTACGAACTATGAGGAAGTGATGATGAGCCAGATTCCGCGAAATGGCTTGAGGCCATGAAATCTGAGATGGGATCCATGTATGAGAACAAAGTATGGACTTTGGTTGACTTGCCCGATGATCGGCAAGCCATAGAGAATAAATGGATCTTTATGAAGAAGACTGACACAGACGGTAATGTTACTGTCTACAAAGCTCGACTAGTTGCGAAAGGTTTTTGACAAGTTCAAGGAGTGGACTATGATGAGACTTTCTCACCTGTAGCAATGCTTATGTCCGTCCGAATCATGTTAGCAATTGCTGCATTTTATGATTATGAAATTTGGCAAGTGGATGTCAAAACTGCATTCCTTAATGGATATCTTAAAGAAGAGTTGTATATGATGCAACCAGAAGGTTTTGTCGATCCAAAAGGTGCTAACAAAGTGTGCAAGCTCCAGCGATCCATTTATGGACTGGTGCAAGCATCTCGGAGTTGGAATATACGCTTTGATAGTGTGATCAAAGCATATATGGTTTTATACAGACTTTTGGAGAAGCCTGTATTTACAAGAAAGTGAGTGGGAGCTCTGTACCATTTCTGATATTATATGTGGATGACATATTGCTGATCGGAAATGGTATTGAATTTCTGAATAGCATAAAAGGATACTTGAATAAGAATTTTTCAATGAAAAACCTCGGTGAAGCTACTTATATATTGGGCATCAAGATCTATAGAGATAGATCAAGACGCTTAATTGGACTTTCACAAAGAACATACCTTGATAAAGTTTTGAAGAAGTTCAAAATGGATCAAGCAAAGAAAGGGTTCTTGCCTGTGTTACAAGGTGTGAAGTTGAGTTAGACTCAATGCCCGATCACTGCAGAAGATAGAGAGAAAATGAAAGTCATTCCCTATGCTTCAGCCATAGGTTCTACCATGTATGCAATGCTGTGTACTAGACCTGATGTGTGCCTTGCTATTAGTTTAGCAGGAAGGTACCAAAGTAATCCAGGAGTGGATCACTGGACAGCGGTCAAGAACATCCTGAAATACCTGAAAAGGACTAAGGATGTGTTTCTCGTTTATGGAGGTGACAAAGAGCTCGTCGTAAATGGTTACGTCGATGCAAGCTTTGGCACTGATCCGGATGACTCTAAGTCACAAACCGGATACGTGTTTATATTGAATGGTGGTTTTCGAGGGTAGAGTATTCAACCCAAATTTATTGATTCGACACAAGGGGAGCCAAATAATATTCTCAAGTATTAGCAGTTGAGTTGTCAATTCAACCACACCTGGATAACTTAATATCTGCAGCAAAGTATTTAGTAGCAAAGTAGTATGGAAGTAACGGTAATAGTGATAAAAGTAATAGTAGTAGTTTCGTAGTAATTTTAACAGTGGCAACGGTAAAGTAACTAAGCGGAGAACAATATGTGAAAAGCTCGTAGGCATTGGATCGGTGATGGAGAATTATGTCGGATGTGATTCCTCATGCAATAGTTATAACCTAGGGTGACACAGAACTAGCTCCAATTCATCAGTGTAATGTAGGCATGTATTCCGAATATAGTCATACGTGCTTATGGAAAAGAACTTGCATGACATCTTTTGTCCTACCCTCCCGTGGCAGCGGGGTCCTATTGGAAACTAAGGGATAGTAAGGCCTCCTTTTAATAGAGTACCGGACCAAAGCATTAACACTTAGTGAATACATGAAGTCCTCAAACTACGGTCAACAGCCGGGAGTGGTCCCGATTATTGTCACTTCGGGGTTGCCGGATCGTAATACATAGTAGGTGACTATTGACTTGCAAGATAGGATCAAGAACTCACATATATTCATGAAAACATAATAGGTTCAGATCTGAAATCATGGCACTCGGGCCCTAGTGACAAGCATTAAGCATAGCAAAGTCATAGCAACATCAATCTCATAACATAGTGGATACTAGGGATCAAACCCTAACAAAACTAACTCGATTACATGGTAAATCTCATCCAACCCATCACCGTCCAGCAAGCCTACGATGGAATTACTCACGCACGGCGGTGAGCATCATGAAATTGGTGATGGAGGAAGGTTGATGATGACGATGGCAACGGATTCCCCTCTCCGGAGCCCCGAATGGACTCCAGACCAGCCCTCCCGAGAGAGATTATGGCTTGGCGGCGGCTCCGTATCGTAAAACGCGATGAATCCTTCTCTCTGATTTTTTTCTCCCCGAACATGAATATATAGAGTTGGAGTTGAGGTCGGTGGAGCACCAAGGGGCCCACGAGGAAGGGGGCGCGCCCAGGGGGTAGGCGCCCCCCCTCCACCCTCGTGGACAGGGTGTGGCCCCCCTGGCCTTGATTCTTTCGCCAGTATTTTTTATTAATTCCAAAAATATTCTCCATGAAGTTTTAGGTCATTCCGAGAACTTTTATTTCTGCACAAAAATAACACCATGGCAATTCTGCTGAAAACAGCGTCAGTCCGGTTTAGTTCCATTCAAATCATGCAAGTTAGAGTCCAAAATAAGGGCAAAAGTGTTTGGAAAAGTAGATACGATGGAGACGTATCAGCTGTTAGTTGGTGCAGTTCCAAGCAGAGCGCCGTGGCGGGATCTACGTGTGAAGCGGAGTACATAGCTGCTTCGGAAGCAGCAAATGAAGGAGTCTGGATGAAGGAGTTCATATCCGATCTAGGTGTCATACCTAGTGCATCGAGTCCAATGAAAATCTTTTGTGACAATACTGGTGCAATTGCCTTGGCAAAGGAATCCAGATTTCACAAGAGAACCAAGCACATCAAGAGACGCTTCAATTCCATCCCCAATCAAGTTAAGGAGGGAGACATAGAGATTTGCAAAATACATACGGATCTGAATGTCGCGGACCCGTTGACTAAGCCTCTCTCACGAGCAAAACATGATCAACACCAAGACTCCATGGGTGTTAGTATCATTACTATGTAATCTAGATTAACTCTAGTGCAAGTGGGAGACTAAAGGAAATATGCCCTAGAGGCAATAATAAAGTTTTTATCTATATTTCCTTGTATCATGATAAATGTTTATTATTCATGCTAGAATTTTATTAACCGGAAACTTAGTACATGTGTGAATACATAGACAAACAGAGTGTCCCTAGTATGCCTCTACTAGACTAGCTCGTTAATCAAAGATGGTTAACTTTCCTAGCCATAGACATGTGTTGTCATTTGATGAACGGGATCACATCATTAGAGAATGATGTGATGGACAAGACCCATCCTATAGCTTAGCACTATGATCGTTTAGTTTATTGCTATTGCTTTCTTCATGACTTATACATGTTCCTATGACTATGAGATTATGCAACTCCCGAATACCGGAGGAACACTTAGTGTGCTATCAAACGTCACAGCGTAACTGGGTGATTATAAAGATGCTCTATAGGTGTCTCCGATGGTGTTTGTTGAGTTGGCATAGATCGAGATTAGGATTTGTCACTCCGATTGTCGGAGAGGTATCTCTGGGCCCTCTCGGTAATGCACATCACTATAAGCCTTGCAAGCAATGTGACTAATGAGTTAGTTGTGGGATGATGCACTACGGAACGAGTAAAGAGACTTGCCGGTAACGAGATTGAACTAGGTATGATAATACCGACGATCGAATCTCGGGCAAGTAACATATCGATGACAAAGGGAACAACGTATGTTGTTGTGCGGTTTGACCGATAAAGATCTTCATAGAATATGTAGGAACCAATATGAGCATCCAGGTTCCGTTGTTGGTCTTTGACCGGAGAAGAGTATCGATCATGTCTACATAGTTGTCAAACCCGTAGGTTCCGCACGCTTAACGTTCGATGACGATTGATATTATGAGTTTATGTGATTTGATGTACTGAAGGTTGTTCGGAGTCCCGGATGAGATCACAGACATGATGAGGAGTCTCGAAATGGTCGAGACATAAAGATTGATATATTGGACCATGTTGTTCGGACACCGGAAGTGTTCCGGAGGGTTTCGGATAAAACCGGAGTGCCGGAGGGTTACCGGAACCCCCCTCCCCTCCTTTATATATGGGGGAGGGGCACCCCATAGACACACAAGTTAATTTATTAGCCGTGTGCGGTGCCCCCCTCCACAGTTTTCCACCTCGGTCATATTGTCGTAGTGCTTAGGCGAAGCCCTGCGCCGGTAACTTCATCATCACCGTCACCACACCGTCGTGCTGACGAAACTCTCCCTCGGCCTCAGCTGGATCTAGAGTTCGAGGGACGTCACCGAGCTGAACGTGTGCAGATCGCGGAGGTGCCGTGCGTTCGGTACTTGATCGGTTGGATCACGAAGACGTTTGACTACATCAACCGCGTTTCTAAACACTCCCGCTTTCGGTCTACGAGGGTACGTGGACACACTCTCCCCGCTCGTTGCTATGCTTCTCCTAGATAGATCTTGCGTGATCGTAGGAATTTTTTTGAAATACTACGTTCCCCAACAGTTATAACCTAGGGCGATACGGCACTAGCTCCAGTTCGTCAATATAATGTAGGCATGTATTCCGTAAACAGTCATACGTGCTTATGGAAAGAATTTGCATGACATCTTTTGTCCTACCCTCCCGTGGCAGCGGGGTCCATATTGGAAACAAAGGGATATTAAGGCCTCCTTTTAATAGAGAACCGGAACAAAGCATTAACACATAGTGAGTACATGAACTCCTCAAACTACGGTCATCACCGGGAGTGGTCCCGACTATTGTCATTCCGGTGTTGCCGGATCATAACGCGTAGTAAGTGACTATAACTTGCAAGATCGAATCTAAAACATGGATATAATGATGATAACATAAACGGTTCAGATCTGAGTTCATGGCACCCGGGCCCAAAGTGACAAGCATTAAGCATGGCAAAGTCATAGCAACATCAATCTTAGAACATAGTGGATACTAAGGATCAAGCCCTAACAAAACTAACTCGATTACATGATGAATCTCATCCAACTCCTCACCGACTAGCGAGCCTAAATTACTCACTCCCGGTAGGGAGCATCATGGAATTCGCGATGGAGAAGGGTTGGTGATGACGAAGAACGAAGATCCCCCTCTCCGGAGCCCCAAACAGACTCCAGAACTGGCCTCCTGATGAAGAATGGGAGGTGACGGCGGCTCCGTCTCGTGGATCGTGATAATTCTTTCTCCCTGATTTTTTCTGGAAAAATAGGATTTTATAGTGTCGGTTTTAGGGTCAGCAGGGCACCAGGTGGGGACAACCCACCTGGGCGCGCCAGGAGAGGGGGACGCGCCCTGGTGGGTTGTGCCCACCCAGGTGCCCCTCTCCGGCAGGTCTTGGCTCCAGAAATTCTTATTTAATATATAAAATTTGTCGCAAAGTTTTGTTCCATTCGGAGAACTTTTATTTCTGCACAAAAACAACACCATGGTAGTTCTGCTGAAAACAACATCAGTCCGGGGTTAGTTTCATTCAAATCATGCAAATTAGAGTCCACAACAAAAGGAAAAGCGTTAGGAAAAGTAGATACGTTGGAGACGTATCACTTCCATCAGTTGTCCTTGTGCATATGGGAAGTGTACACCTTGGTGGCTAGAGAAAAATATGAGGTTGCTTCCCCTCAGTTAGCCTTGTGCATTTGGGAAGCACACACCTCGGTTTGGTGCAGTTATTGGTTAGTGACCACTCTTGACTATAAATGCTCATATTTGAGGGGGTTCTTTCTTTTCAAGCCGTCTTCTTGTGGTAGAAAATTATGCTTTGGCTTGTAGTATAATCTATTGGAATGTTCTAAGATACATCCAACAATTTGATGAAGCTATGGGTTACAATCTACTTTGTCAAAATATAGCTACGATTGGCAAAATTTGTATTCATTGTGATGCTTTGGATAGACGATGGCTTTGGATTCTATTTGGGAGAATTTTATTTTGATATGCACATTCTACACCACTATACCACAATGGTGACTCTATAGTGTTTATACACAAAGGAGAAGATGAACATAACAATGTTTGGCAATAGCTCCATGCATGTTTTCCGGTGCATTGTTGAGACAATTACTATATCTGGCTACTTGGTGATTCATCCTTACCTTGCAGTGGCTGATTGCAAGAACTTTTTAGGAGGTATGATGTTCATCTGTTGCCTCTTTATGCTTAGCTAAAGATTTTTCCCTTGTATGTGTCCAATGGACAGTTTAGAGGCTTGGGAGTAATTTTTGCCTCTATAGAGTTACTATGGAGTTCACTGACATTTTATAGTTATGGAAAATTACTTGAAATTCTCCATTGTGATCATCAATAGTGGTGTGACCTTTATTGTGATGATCATTGCTCCATTTGGATAGTTTGTATTATGTTCCACTTCAGGTGGAGGCTAGTCAACTGTTTGTCCAGATATTGAATGAGTAGCAAGTGTGTAACATTTGAGGTGGAGATTGTTGGAAATATGCCCTAGAGGCAATAATAAATTGGTTATTATTATATTTCCTTGTTCATGATAATCGTTTATTATCCATGCTAGAATTGTATTGATAGGAAACTCAGATACATGTGTGGATACATAGACAACACCATGTCCCTAGTAAGCCTCTAGTTGACTAGCTCGTTGATCAATAGATGGTTACGGTTTCCTGACCATGGACATTGGATGTCGTTGATAACGGGATCACATCATTAGGAGAATGATGTGATGGACAAGACCCAATCCTAAGCCTAGCACAAGATCGTGTAGTTCGTTTTCTAAGAGCTTTTCTAATGTCAAGTATCATTTCCTTAGACCATGAGATTGTGCAACTCCCGGATACCGTAGGAATGCTTTGGGTGTACCAAACGTCACAACGTAACTGGGTGGCTATAAAGGTGCACTACAGGTATCTCCGAAAGTGTCTGTTGGGTTGGCACGAATCGAGACTGGGATTTGTCACTCCGTGTAAACGGAGAGGTATCTCTGGGCCCACTCGGTAGGACATCATCATAATGTGCACAATGTGACCAAGGAGTTGATCACGGGATGATGTGTTACGGAACGAGTAAAGAGACTTGCCGGTAACAAGATTGAACAAGGTATCGGGATACCGACGATCGAATCTCAGGCAAGTAACATACCGATAGACAAAGGGAATTGAATACGGGATTGATTGAATCCCCGACATCGTGGTTCATCTGATGAGATCATCGTGGAACATGTGGGAGCCAACATGGGTATCCATATCCCGCTGTTGGTTATTGGCTGGAGAACGTCTCGGTCATGTCTGCATGGTTCCCGAACCCGTAGGGTCTACACACTTAAGGTTCGGTGACGCTAGGGTTGTAGAGATATTAGTATGCGGTAACCCGAAAGTTGTTTGGAGTCCCGGATGAGATCCCGGACGTCACGAGGAGTTCCGGAATGGTCCGGAGGTAAAGATTTATATATGGGAAGTCTTGTTTTGGTCGCCAGAAAGGTTTCGCGCATTATCGGTATTGTACCGGGAGTGCCGAAAGGGGTTCGGGGGTCCACCAAGGGGTCCACATGCCCCGGGGGGCCACATGGGCTGTGGGGTGTGCGCCTTGGCCTATATGGGCCAAGGGAACCAGCCCCAAGAGGCCCATGCGCCAAGAGATAAGATAAAGGGAGAGTCCTAAAATGGGAAGGCACCTCCTAGGTGCCTTGGGGAGGATGGACTCCTCCCTGGCCGCACCCTTCCTTGGAGGAAGGGCCAAGGTTGCGCCCCCCTCTCCCTTGGCCCTATATATAGTGGGGCGAAGGGAGGGCAGCAAACCCTAAGCCCTGGCGCCTCCCTCTCCCTCCCGTGACACATCTCCCTCCTCCCGCAGCGCTTGGCGAAGCCCCGTTGGAATCCCGCTACATCCACCACCACGCCGTCGTGCTGATGGATCTCCATCAACCTCTCCTCCCCCCTTGCTGGATTAAGAAGGAGGAGACGTTGCTGCTCCGTACGTGTGTTGAACACGGAGGTGCTGTCCGTTCGGCGCTAGGATCATCGGTGATTTGGATCACGACGAGTACGACTCCATCAACCCCGTTCTCTTGAACGCTTCCGCTCGCGATCTACAAGGGTATGTAGATGCACTCCTTCCCTCTCGTTGCTAGTAAACTCCATAGATTGATCTTGGTGATGCGTAGGAAATTTTGAATTTCTGCTACGTTCCCCAACAGTGGCATCATGAGCTAGGTCTATGCGCAGTTTCTATGCACGAGTAGAACACAAAGTAGTTGTGGGCGTCGATTTTGTCAATTTACTTGCCGTTACTAGTCGTAACTTGATTCGGCGGCATCGTGGGATGAAGCGGCCCGAACCGACCTTACACGTACACTTACTTGAGACAGGTTCCACCGACTGACATGCACTAGTTGCATAAGGTGGCTAGCGGGTGTCTGTCTCTCCCACTTTAGTCGGATCGGATTCGATGAAAAGGGTCCTTATGAAGGGTAAATAGAAATTGGCATATCACGTTGTGGTTTTACGTAGGTAAGAAACGTTCTTGCTAGAAACCTATACAAGCCACGTAAAAACTTGCAACAACAATTAGAGGACGTCTAACTTGTTTTTGCAGCATGTGCTATGTGATGTGATATGGCCAGAAGATGTGATGAATGATATATGTGATGTATGAGATTGATCATATTCTTGTAATAGGAATCACGACTTGCATGTCGATGAGTATGACAACCGGCTGGAGGCATATGAGTTGTCTTAATTTATTGTATGACCTGCGTGTCAATGAATAACGCCATGTAATTACTTTACTTTATTGCTAACCGTTAGCCATAGTAGTAGAAGTAATAGTTGACGAGACAACTTCATGAAGACATGATGATGGAGATCATGGTGTCATGCTGGTGACAAAGGTGATCATGCCGCGCCTCGAAGATGGAGATCAAAAGGCGCAGGATGATATTGGCCATATCACGTCACTTTATGATTTGCATGTGATGTTTGTCATGTTTACATCTTATTTGCTTAGAACGACGGTAGCATAAATAAGATGATCCCTCACTAAAATTTCAAGAGACGTGTTCCCCCTAACTGTGCACCGTTGCGAAGGTTCGTTGTTTCGAAGCACCACGTGATGATCGGGTGTGATAGATTCTAACGTTCGAATACAACGGGTGTTGACGAGCCTAGCATGTACAGACATGGCCTCGGAACACATGCGAAACACTTAGGTTGACTTGACGAGCCTAGCATGTACAGACATGGCCTCGGAACACAAGAGATCGAAAGGTCGAACATGAGTCGTATAGTAGATGCGATCAACATGGAGATGTTCACCGATGATGACTAGTCCGTCTCACGTGATGATCGGACACGGCCTAGTTTGACTCGGATCATGTATCACTTAGATGACTAGAGGGATGTCTATCTGAGTGGGAGTTCATTAATAATCAGATGAACTTAATTATCATGAACATAGTCAAAAGGTCTTTGCAAATTATGTCATAGCTTACGCTTTAGTTCTACTGTTTAAGATATGTTCCTAGAGAAAATTTAGTTGAAAGTTGATAGTAGCAATTATGCGGACTGGGTCCGTAAACTGAGGATTGTCCTCATTGCTGCACAGAAGGCTTATGTCCTTAATGCACCGCTCGGTGTGCTGAACCTCAGCGTCGTCTGTAGATGTTGCGGAACATCTGACATACACGTTTTGATGACTACGTGATAGTTCAGTGCGTAATGCTAACGGTTTAGAATTGTGGCACCAAAGACGTTTTTGAAACGTCGCAGAACATATGAGATGTTCCGAAGACTGAAATTGGGATTTCAGACTAGTGCCCACGTCAAGAGGTATGAGACCTCTGACAAGTTTCTTAAGCCTGCAAACTAAGGGAGAAAAGCTCAATCGTTGAGCATGTGCTCAGATTGTCTGAGTACTACAATCACTTGAATCGAGTGGGAGTTAATCTTCCAGATGAGATAGTGATGGTTCTCCATAGTCACTGCCACCAAGCTATTAGAGCTTCGTGATGAACTATAACATATCAGGGATAGACATGATGATCCTTGAGCAACTCGCGATGTTTGACACCGCGAAAGTAGAAATCAAGAAGGAGCATCAATTGTTGATGGTTAGTAAAACCACTAGTTTCTAGAAGGGCAAGGGCAAAAGGGATACTTCATGAAACAGCAAATCATTTGCTGCTCTAGTGAAGAATCCCAAGGTTGAACCCAAACCCGAGACTAAGTGCTTCTGTAATGAGGGGAACGGTCACTGAAGCAGAACTACCCTAGATACTTGGTAGATGAGAAGGCAGGCAAGGTCGACAGAAGTATATTGGATATACATTATATGAATGTGTACTTTACTAGTACTCCTAGCAGCACTAGGGTATTAGATACCGGTTCGGTTGCTAAGTGTTAGTAACTCGAAATAAAAGCTGCGGAATAAACGGAGACTAGCTAAAGGTGAGATGACGATATGTGTTGGAAGTGTTTCCAAGGTTGATGTGATCAAGCATCGCATGCTCCCTCTACCATCGAGATTGGTGTTAAACCTAAATAATTGTTATTTGGTGTTTGCGTTGAGCATAAACATGATTGGATTATGTTTATCGCAATACGGTTATTCATTTAAGGAGAATAATGGTTACTCTGTTTATTTGAATAATACCTTCAATGGTCTTGCACCTAAAATGAATCTCGATCGCAGTGATACACATGTTCGTGCCAAAAGATATAAAATAGTAATGATAGTACCACATACTTGTGGCACTGCCATTTGAGTCATATTGGTATAGAACGCATGAAGAAGCTCCATGTAGATGGATCTTTGGACTCACTCGTTTTTTGAAAAAGATTGAGACATGCGAACCATGTCTATTGGTATATATGCATGAAGAAACTCCATGCAGATGGATCGTTTGGACTCACTTGATTTTGAATCACTTGAGACATGCAAATCATACCACATGGGCAAGATGACTGAAAGGCCTCGTTTTCAGTAAGATGGAACAAGAGAGCAACTTGTTGGAAGTAATACATTTGATGTGTGCAGTCCAATGAGTGCTGAGGCACGCAGTGGATATCGATATGTTCTTACTTCACAGATGATTTGAGTAGATGCTGAGAATATTTACTTGATGAAACACAAGTCTGAATTATTGAAAGGTTCAAGTAATTTCAGAGTGAAGTTGAAGATCGTCGTGACAAGAGGATAAAATGTCTATGATATGATCATAGAGATGATATCTGAGTTACGAGTTTGGCACACAATTAAGACATTGTGGAAAGTGTTTCACAATTAATACCGCCTGGAACACCATAGTGTGATGGTGTGTCCGAACATCATAACTGCACCCTATTGGATATGGTGCATACCATGATGTCTCTTATCGAATTACCACTATCGTTTATGGGTTAGGCATTAGAGACAACCGCATTCACTTTAAAAGGGGCACCACGCAATTCCGTTGAGACGACACCGTTTAGAGAAACCTAAGTTGTCGTTTCTTAAAAGTTTGGGGCTGCGATGCTTATGTGAAAAAGTTTCAGGCTGATAAGCTCGAACCCAAAGCGGATAAATGCATCTTCATAGAATACCCAAAACAGTTGGGTATACCTCCTATTTCAGATCTGGAAGCAAAAGTAATTGCTTCTAGAAACGAGTCCTTTCTCGAGGAAAAGTTTCTCTCGAAAGAATTGAGTGGGAGGATGGTGGAGACTTGATAAGGTTATTGAACCGTCACTTCAACTAGTGTGTAGCAGGGCACAGGAAGTTGTTCCTGTGGCACCTACACCAATTGAAGTGGAAGCTTATGATAGTGATCATGAAACTTCGGATCAAGTCACTACCAAACCTCGTAGGTCGACAAGGATATGTACTACTCCTGAGTGGTACGTAATCCTGTCTTAGATATCATGTTGTTAGACAATACTGAACCTACGAGCTATGGAGAAGCGATGGTGGGCCCATATTCCGACAAATGGTTAGAAGCCATGAAATCCGAGATAGGATCCATGTATCAGAACAAAGCATGGACTTTGGTGAACTTGCCCGATGATCGGCAAGCCATTGAGATAAATGGATCTTTAAGAAGAAGACGGACATGGACGGTAATGTTACCGTCTATGAAGCTCGACTTGTGGCAAAGAGTATTTTCACAAGTTCAAGGAGTTGACTACGATGAGATTTTCTCATCCGTAGCGATGCTTAAGTCCGTCGGAATCATGTTAGCATTAGCTGCATTTATGAAATCTGGCAGATGGATGTCAAAACAAGTTTCCTTACCAGTTTTCGTAAGGAAAGGTTGTATGTGATACAATCAGAAAGGTTTTGTCGATCCTAAGGATGCTAAAAGGTATGCTAGCTCCAGCGATCCTTCCATGGACTAGAGCAAGCATCTCGGAGTCAGAATATACGCTTTGATGGAGTGATCAAAGTTTTTGGGTTTATACAAAGTTTGTTAGAAACTTGTATTTACAATAAAGTGAGTGGGAGCGCTACAACATTTCTGATAAGTATATGTGAATGACATATTGTTGATCCGAAATGATGTAAAATTTCTGGAAAGCATAAAGGGTTGTTTGAAAGGAGTTTTTCAAAGGAAGACCTGGATAAAGCTGCTTACATATTGGGCATCAAGATCTATAGAGATAGATCAAGACGCCTGATGATACTTTCAAAGAACGCACACCTTGACATGATTTTGAAAGAGTTCAAAATAGATCAGCAAAGAAGGAGTTCTTGGCTGTGTTACAAGGTGTGAGTATTGAGTAAGACTCAAGACCTGACCACAGCAGAAGAGAGAGAAAGGACGAAGGTCGTCCCCTATGCTTTAGACGTAGGCTCTACAGTATGCTATGCTGTGTACCGCACATGAAGTGTGCCTTGCCATGAGTTGGTCAAGGGGTACAATAGTGATCCGGGAATGGATCACATGACAGCGGTCGAACTTATCCTTAGTATCTAGTGGACTAAGGAATTTTCTCGATTATGGAGGTGAAAAGGAGTTCGTCGTAAAGGGTTACGTCGATGCGAACTTTGACACTAATCCGGATGACTCTGAGTAGTAAACCGGATTCGTATAGTAGAGCAGTTATTTGAAATGGCTCCAAGTAGCGCGTGGTAGCATCCACAAGATGACATAGATATTCGTAAAGCACACACGGATCTGAAAGGTTCAGACCCGTTGACTAATAACCTCTCTCACAAGCATAACATGATCAAACCAGAACTCATTGAGTGTTAATCACATAGTGATGTGAACTAGATTGTTGACTCTAGTAAACTCTTTGGATGTTGGTCACATGGTGATGTGACCTGTGAGTGTTAATCACATGGTGATGTGAACTAGATTATTGACTCTAGTGCAAGTGGGAGACTGTTGGAAATATGCCCTAGAGGCAATAATAAATTGGTTATTATTATATTTCCTTGTTCATGATAATCGTTTATTATCCATGCTAGAATTGTATTGATAGGAAACTCAGATACATGTGTGGATACATAGACAACACCATGTCCCTAGTAAGCCTCTAGTTGACTAGCTCGTTGATCAATAGATGGTTACGGTTTCCTGACCATGGACATTGGATGTCGTTGATAACGGGATCACATCATTAGGAGAATGATGTGATGGACAAGACCCAATCCTAAGCCTAGCACAAGATCGTGTAGTTCGTTTGCTAAGAGCTTTTCTAATGTCAAGTATCATTTCCTTAGACCATGAGATTGTGCAACTCCCGGATACCGTAGGAATGCTTTGGGTGTACCAAACGTCACAACGTAACTGGGTGGCTATAAAGGTGCACTACAGGTATCTCCGAAAGTGTCTGTTGGGTTGGCACGAATCGAGACTGGGATTTGTCACTCCGTGTAAACGGAGAGGTATCTCTGGGCCCACTCGGTAGGACATCATCATAATGTGCACAATGTGACCAAGGAGTTGATCACGGGATGATGTGTTACGGAACGAGTAAAGAGACTTGCCGGTAACGAGATTGAACAAGGTATCGGGATACCGACGATCGAATCTCGGGCAAGTAACATACCGATAGACAAAGGGAATTGTATACGGGATTGATTGAATCCCCGACATCGTGGTTCATCCGATGAGATCATCGTGGAACATGTGGGAGCCAACATGGGTATCCAGATCCCGCTGTTGGTTATTGGCCGGAGAACGTCTCGGTCATGTCTGCATTGTTCCCGAACCCGTAGGGTCTACACACTTAAGGTTCGGTGACGCTAGGGTTGTAGAGATATTAGTATGCGGTAACCCGAAAGTTGTTCGGAGTCCCGGATGAGATCCCGGACGTCACGAGGAGTTCCGGAATGGTCCGGAGGTAAAGATTTATATATGGGAAGTCTTGTTTTGGTCGCCGGAAAGGTTTCGCGCATTATCGGTATTGTACCGGGAGTGCCGAAAGGGGTCCGGGGGTCCACCAAGGGGTCCACATGCCCCGGGGGGCCACATGGGCTGTGGGGTGTGCGCCTTGGCCTATATGGGCCAAGGGATCCAGCCCCAAGAGGCCCATGCGCCAAGAGATAAGATAAAGGGAGAGTCCTAAAAGGGGAAGGCACCTCCTAGGTGCTTTGGGGAGGATCGACTCCTCCCTGGCCGCACCCTTCCTTGGAGGAAGGGCCAAGGCTGCGCCCCCCCCCCTCTCCCTTGGCCCTATATATAGTGGGGGGAAGGGAGGGCAGCAAACCCTAAGCCCTGGCGCCTCCCTCTCCCTCCCGTGACACATCTCCCTCCTCCCGCAGCGCTTGGCGAAGCCCTGTTGGAATCCCGCTACTTCCACCACCACGCCGTCGTGCTGCAGGATCTTCATCAACCTCTCCTCCCCCCTTGCTGGATCAAGAAGGAGGAGACGTCGCTGCTCCGTACGTGTGTTGAACGCGGAGGTGCCGTCCGTTCGGCGCTAGGATCATCGGTGATTTGGATCACGACGAGTACGACTCCATCAACCCCGTTCTCTTGAACGCTTCCGCTCGCGATCTACAAGGGTATGTAGATGCACTCCTTCCCTCTCGTTGCTAGTAAACTCCATAGATTGATCTTGGTGATGCGTAGAAAATTTTGAATTTCTGCTACGTTCCCCAACAGAGATTCCCTTATTGTTTATAATCCGTAATTCAACAACATTTGTCGCCATTGTTCAAGCAATTTGAGAGAGGAATACCGCCTAAGAGAAAGTAGTCCACCATAGTGATGTTGTGGGACCGAGGATGATGTGTGATGTGATTATACTTGACAGTTAGCCCCTTGTGGCGATTCCAACATGTTTGATGTTGTGAACAAAGTGAAATCAGTCATTGTCAATCAAGTGTGATAGATGGGCTAACATTCTTGAATTTACTTTGATGGTTGCATTTCATATCATGTATGAGAAGCCGAGCTCATACATAAAGATGATTATTGAGTGTGATGGGCATCATCCGAACGGGTGACACGCAACTCGGATAGTTCGACAGTTGGCCATACGTCAGGGTTGTAGCCTAGACAGTCCGCCTAGGTAGTCTAACCTACTGTTGTTTTGAGGGCACAAGCCGAACGACCGGGGGGAAACCAAACAGTCCAGGCATCGGTCGGACATCCGACAAGCAGCCCACACGAAGACATCCCCTGACTTACTATCCAGCCCAACGTCCGACTTAGAGAAAAGTGTACTAATGTTTCTAGGCAAATACTCGGACGTCCGGCTAGCATCTCGGACAATCCAGCCAAACAGTGAACTTGAGAATTTGGCCAAATGGAAATTGGAACAAGGTTGACTTATTTGGCTTTGGACTTGTGAATAACATGAGTGAATTATGTATAGGTGATACTGACTTGAGAAAATCCATAATGAACCCCTTTGATCATATATGTCAAGATATAAATGGAAAAGATATGCTTCTTGTTGTTATTTCACCTTTCTTGAGTCATATCATTGGGGGGGGGGGGGGGGCGGGGCCTACCCAAAAATTCCTTGGGGACTAAAACCTGTGTATTAACTTACCTCCTATATGTACATTGTCATCAACATTAAAAATATGCTGAAAGGCATGATTACACTTTCGGCCGGTTAGCTTGTGCACCCCGCCAACTCAGCATACAACAATGTGCATGGTCGCTGCATGCCCTAGGTTGCTGGTCTGCATCGCCTAGCGTGACTCCTGCCGCTGCACCATTGGCCGAATCAGATCGATCTGTTGCACAACACATCTCGTCGAGAGCGCCTGCTTCGCATGGCTTTTAGCTTGCCGATAACTTCATAACTATGCATCAACCTAACTCATGATACCATCTGTTAGAATAATCCAGTGTGCATGTCGATCAGTCAAGGACAAGCAATCACACAAGCACAAGCATGACAACCAAATTTGTTAACGAGTTCAACAACATGTACCAAATCATATGATACATTAGACGGCAAGCACGCCTAGACCATCAGACAACACTCTGACCACCCACCACGGCCGGTCCGGCCACCCCTGCCATGAGCGCCCGAACTGTCCCTCTCATGATCTATGTCTAGCCTGCCAACTTATGTCAAATTTATTTGGCTACCAGTGGTATCCTTATATAATTAGGCTCGAGTTAGACATGTCTGACTCAAACACCTAATCCTCAAGTAATTAGAAGTCCAACTGTAGCACGACTTTACACATAATATTCGACATTTTTTTAACAAAAACGTTGTTGTTAATGAACTTCGTTGTCTTTGTGGTGTCAAGAGATAGTTGGTGCAGATATTGTCATTATTGTAGTTTGCCGATCGATGTTTTGATCGCTTTTTTCTCTCTTAGGCATAGTTTTGTTCTTGTATGACTTTGCTGATTACTAGCATGTTTTTCTATATGTTGATTGTGTGCATACGAGTTATGCAGACATCGAGTGTGTGACGTTATGTCTATATCCACTTGATGATTCATTCCGAGTCAATAAAATCCACTCTTTCAAATCCCACAAGATTTAAGTTTTTTATTGGATCAAAGGAAAAACAAAGGTTCTTTTTCAAAAAAATTGAGTGGATGCTAAATATCCTATGAAATGTAGTACAAATGAATCTTTAGGAAAAATTCATAAAGGATTCAATCCTACTTATAAAACGGCCTACATAGAAAAATTCTCAAGGATTCTAATCTGTATCTAATAATAAAGAGACTACTGATTCTCTTTATCCGTCTAAATACTACCCCTAAAGTTGCTATAAATTATCCACTATGCCACCCATAAGAGTAGAAAATGATTTGACTTTTTTTCAAAGTCACCTTGGGTTTTGAAGTGTTACCCTCATATGTGACAAGCAGAGCAGTAATGCAGTGGCCAGGACCTCGGTGTTTCAGGTCGGACACCCGGGTTCGACCCTAGGATCGACCCGTTTTACTTCTTTTCTTTCTTAATGCAAGCGGACCTCCTCCTCCCCGCATGCGTATGGGCCGGCCCATGTGTGACAGGCGTTATGCCCCTATTTTTTATTTCCTTTTTTTGCCTCTCCTTCTTCTTATTTTTTTTAAATCTAAAAAAAATTCAAGATTTCAAAAAATTCAAATTTCAAAAGGTTGTGAGTTTTTTTGGGAAATCATAAAATGTTCTTGAATTTAGAGATGTGTATTCAAAACATATTCGGGGATTTTGGAAATAATGTCCATGAAATTTTATAAAATGTTCATAAAAATTCAAACAGATCCATAAATAACAAACAAAAGAAACCATCGCTTACATAAAGTTCTTTTAGGGGATCTTTAGAGGTCATTTTATGATTTTATTAGTCTATCGCATGTCGGGTATAAAAAAGATTTTATCGACCCTTTTTTTCTCTCCTTTTCTTTCTTAATGCAAGCGGACCTCCTCCTCCCCGCATGCGTATGGGCCGGCCCATGTGTGAGAGGCGTTATGCCCCTATTTTTTATTTCTTTTTTGCCTTTCTTTACTATTATTAATTTTGTTTTTATTTTCCTTCTTTAAATTAATTCAAGATTTTCAAAAAAAATCAAATTTCAAAAGGTTGTGAGTTTTAGAATTTTTTGGGAAATCATAAAATGTTCTTGAATTCAGAGATGTGTATTCCAAACATGTTCGGGAATTTGGAAATAATGTCCATGAAATTTTAGATAATGTTCATAAAAATTCAAACAGTTTCATAAATAACAAACAAAAGAAACCATCGCTTACATAGAGTTCTTTTAGGGGATCTTTAGAGGACGTTTTATGATTTTATTAGTCTATTGCGCATCGGGTATAAAAAAGACTTTTGTGGTCTAGACAGCGCTGGGCCTCAACAAAATTGACACAACTTTCTATGGGTTAGTTTTTGTAAGCTATATGAAAATGACTAAATGTCTAATTTGCCTCTGTTGGGGAACGTAGCAGAAATTCAAAATTTTCTACGCATCACCAAGATCAATTTATGGAGTAATCTAGCAACGAGGGGAAGGGGAGTGCATCTACATACCATTGTAGATCGCAATGCGGAAGCGTTGCAAGAACGCGGATGAAGGAGTCGTACTCGTAGCGATTCAGATCGCGGTTGATTCCGATCTAAGCACCGAAGAACGGTGCCTCCGCGTTCAACACACGTGCAGCCCGGTGACGTCTCCCACGCCTTGATCCAGCAAGGAGAGAGGGAGAGGTTGAGGAAGACTCCGTCCAGCAGCAGCACGACGGCGTGGTGGTGGTGGAGGAGCGTGGCAATCCCGCAGGGCTTCGCCAAGCACCGCGGGAGAGGAGGAGGGAGAGGGGTAGGGCTGCGCCGAAAGAGAGACGTTCTCATGTCTTGGGAAGCCCCAAACCTCAACTATATATAGGGGGGGAGGGGGCTGCGCCCCCTCTAGGGTTTCCACCCCAAGGGCTGGCGGCCAGCCCTAGATCCCATCTAGGGGGGCGGCCAAGGGGAGGAGAGGGGGGGCGCCACTAGGGTGGGCCTTAAGGCCCATATGGACCTAGGGTTTGCCCCCTCCCACTCTCCCATGCGCCTTGGGCCTTGGTGGGGGGCGCACAAGCCCACCTGGGGCTGGTCCCCTCCCACACTTGGCCCACGCAGCCTCCTGGGGCTGGTGGCCCCACTTGGTGGACCCCCGGGACCCTCCCGGTGGTCCCGGTACATTACCGATATCACCCGAAACTTTTCCGGTGACCAAAACAGGACTTCCCATATATAAATCTTTACCTCCGGACCATTCCGGAACTCCTCGTGACGTCCGGGATCTCATCCGAGACTCCGAACAACATTCGGTAACCACGTACATACTTTCCCTATAACCCTAGCGTCATCGAACCTTAAGTGTGTAGACCCTACGGGTTCGGGTACCATGCAGACATGACCAAGACGTTCTCCGGTCAATAACCAACAGCGGGATCTGGATACCCATGTTGGCTCCCACATGTTCCACGATGATCTCATCGGATGAACCACGATGTCGGGGATTCAATCAATCCCGTATTCAATTCCCTTTGTCTATCGGTATGCTACTTGCCCGAGATTCGATCGTCGGTATCCCGATACCTTGTTCAATCTCGTTACCGACAAGTCTCTTTACTCGTTCCGTAACTCACATCATCCCGTGATCAACTCCTTGGTCACATTGTGCACATTATGATGATGTCCTACCGAGTGGGCCCAGAGATACCACCCCGTTTACACGGAGTTACAAATCCCAGTCTCGATTCGTGCCAACCCAACAGACACTTTTGGAGATACCTGTAGTGCACCTTTATAGCCACCCAGTTACGTTGTGACGTTTGGTACACCCAAAGCATTCCTACGGTATCCGGGAGTTGCACAATCTCATGGTCTAAGGAACTGATAC
This sequence comes from Triticum aestivum, assembly GCF_018294505.1. Classification (NCBI taxonomy): domain Eukaryota; kingdom Viridiplantae; phylum Streptophyta; class Magnoliopsida; order Poales; family Poaceae; genus Triticum; species Triticum aestivum. Next base: position 37,830,004 of record NC_057805.1, read on the forward strand.
TTGACATTAGAAAAGCTCTTAGCAAACGAACTACACGATCTTGTGCTAGGCTTAGGAATGGGTCTTGTCCATCACATCATTCTCCTAATGATGTGATCCCGTTATGAACGACATCCAATGTCCATGGTCAGGAAACCGTAACCATCTATTGATCAACGAGCTAGTCAACTAGAGGCTTACTAGGGACATGGTGTTGTCTATGTATCCACACATGTATCTGAGTTTCCTATCAATACAATTCTAGCATGGACAATAAACGATTATCATGAACAAGGAAATATAATAATAACCAATTTATTATTGCCTCTAGGGCATATTTCCAATAGTCTCCCACTTGCACTAGAGTCAATAATCTAGTCCACATCACCATGTGATTAACACTCATAGGTCACATCACCATGTGACCAACATCCAAAGAGTTTACTAGAGTCAACAATCTAGTTCACATCACTATGTGATTAACACTCAATGAGTTCTGGTTTGATCATGTTATGCTTGTGAGAGAGGTTATTAGTCAACGGGTCTGAACCTTTCAGATCCGTGTGTGCTTTACGAATATCTATGTCATCTTGTGGATGCTACCACGCGCTATTTGGAGCCATTTCAAATAATTGCTCTACTATACGAATCCGGTTTACTACTCAGAGTCATCCGGATTAGTGTCAAAGTTCGCATCGACGTAACCCTTTACGACGAACTCCTTTTCACCTCCATAATCGAGAAAATTCCTTAGTCCACTAGATACTAAGGACAAGTTCGACCGCTGTCATGTGATCCATTCCCGGATCACTATTGTACCCCTTGACCAACTCATGGCAAGGCACACTTCATGTGCGGTACACAGCATAGCATACTGTAGAGCCTACGTCTAAAGCATAGGGGACGACCTTCGTCCTTTCTCTCTCTTCTGCTGTGGTCAGGTCTTGAGTCTTACTCAATACTCACACCTTGTAACACACCCAAAAACTCCTTCTTTGCTGATCTATTTTGAACTCTTTTAAAATCATGTCAAGGTGTGCGTTCTTTGAAAGTATCATCAGACGTCTTGATCTATCTCTGTAGATCTTGATGCCCAATATGTAAGCAGCTTTATCCAGGTCTTCCTTTGAAAAACTCCTTTCAAACAACCCTTTATGCTTTCCAGAAATATTACATCATTTCGGATCAACAATATGTCATTTACATATACTTATCAGAAATGTTGTAGCGCTCCCACTCACTTTATTGTAAATACAAGTTTCTAACAAACTTTGTATAAACCCAAAAACTTTGATCACTCCATCAAAGCGTATATTCTGACTCCGAGATGCTTGCTCTAGTCCATGGAAGGATCGCTGGAGCTAGCATACCTTTTAGCATCCCTAGGATCGACAAAACCTTTCTGATTGTATCACATACAACCTTTCCTTACGAAAACTGGTAAGGAAACTTGTTTTGACATCCATCTGCTAGATTTCATAAATGCAGCTAATGCTAACATGATTCCGACGGACTTAAGCATCGCTACGGATGAGAAAATCTCATCGTAGTCTACTCCTTGAACTTGTGGAAATACTCTTTGCCACAAGTCGAGCTTCATAGATGGTAACATTACCGTCCATGTCCGTCTTCTTCTTAAAGATCCATTTATCTCAGATTTCATGGCTTCTAACCATTTGTCGGAATCCGGGCCCACCATCGCTTCCCCATAGCTCGTAGGTTCATTGTTGTCTAGCAACATGACTTTCAAGACAGGATCACGCATTACTCTGAAGTAGTACGCATCCTCGTCGTCCTACGAGGTTTGGTAGTGACTTGATCCGAAGTTTCATGATCACTATCATAAGCTTCCACTTCAATTGGTGTAGGTGCCACAGGAACAACTTCCTGTGCCCTGCTACGCACTAGTTGAAGTGACGGTTCAATAACCTTATGAAGTCTCCACCATCCTCCCACCTAATTCTTTTCGAGAGAAACTTTTCCTCGAGAAAGGACTCGTTTCTAGAAGCAATTACTTTTGCTTCCAGATCTGAAATAGGAGGTATACCCAACTGTTTTGGGTTTTCTATGAAGATGCATTTATCCGCTTTGGGTTCGAGCTTATCAGCCTGAAACTTTTTCACATAAGCATCGCAGCCCCAAACTTTTAAGAAACGACAACTTAGGTTTCTCTAAACGGTGTCGTCTCAACGGAATTGCGTGGTGCCCTATTTAAAGTGAATGTGGTTGTCTCTAATGCCTAACCCATAAACGATAGTGGTAATTCGATAAGAAACATCATGGTATGCACCATATTCAATAGGGTGCAGTTATGATGTTCGAACACACCATCACACTATGGTGTTCCAGGCGGTATTAATTGTGAAACACTTTCCACAATGTCTTAATTGTGTGCCAAACTCGTAACTCAGATACTCATCTGTATGATCATATCACAGACATTTTATCCTATTGTCACGACAATCTTCAACTTCACTCTGAAATTACTTGAACCTTTCAATAATTCAGACTTGTGTTTCATCAAGTAAATACACTCAGCATCTACTCAAATCATTTGTGAAGTAAGAACATAACGATATCCACTGCATGCCTCAGCACTCATTGGACTGCATACATCAAAATGTATTACTTCCAATAAGTTGCTCTCTTGTTCCATCTTACTGAAAACGAGGCCTTTCAGTCATCTTGCCCATGTGGTATGATTTGCATGTCTCAAGTGATTCAAAATCAAGTGAGTCCAAACGATCCATCTGCATGGAGTTTCTTCATCCATATATACCAATTGACATGGTTCGCATGTCTCAATCTTTTCAAAAACGAGTGAGTCCAAAGATCCATCTATATGGAGCTTCTTCATGCGTTCTATACCAATATGACTCAAGTGGCAGTGCCACAAGTATGTGGTACTATCTTATATCTTTTGGCACGAACATGTGTATCACTGCGATCGAGATTCATTTTAGGTGCAAGACCATTGAAGGTATTATTCAAATAAACAGAGTAACCATTATTCTCCTTAAATGAATATCCGTATTGCGATAAACATAATCCAATCATGCTCAACGCAAACAACAAATCTCGATGGTAGAGGGAGCATGCGATGCTTGATCACATCAACCTTGGAAACTTCCAACACACATCGTCATCTCACCTTTAGCCAGTCTCCATTTATTCCGCAGCTTTTATTTCGAGTTACTAACACTTAGCAACCGAACCGGTATCTAATACCCTGGTGCTGCTAGGAGTACTAGTAAAGTACACATTCATATAATGTATATCCAATATACTTATGTCGACCTTGCCTGCCTTCTCATCTACCAAGTATCTAGGGTAGCTCCGCTTCAGTGACCGTTACCCTCATTACAGAAGCACTTAGTCTCGGGTTTGGGTTCAACCTTGGGATTCTTCACTAGAGCAGCAAATGACTTGTTGTTTCATGAAGTATCCCTTTTGCCCTTGCCCTTCTAGAAACTAGTGGTTTTACTAAGCATCAACAATTGATGCTCCTTCTTGATTTCTACTTTCGCGGTGTCAAACATCGCGAGTTGCTCAAGGATCATCATCTATCCTTGATATGTTATAGTTCATCACGAAGCTCTAATAGCTTGGTGGCAGTGACTATGGAGAACCATCACTATCTCATCTGGAAGATTAACTCCCACTCGATTCAAGCGATTGTGGCACTCAGACAATCTGAGCACATGGTCAACGATTGAGCTTTTCTCCCTTAGTCTTCAGGCTTAAGAAACTTGTCAGAGGTCTCATACCTCTTGACGTGGGCACTAGTCTGAAATCCCAATTTCAGTCTTCGGAACATCTCATATGTTCTGCGACATTTCAAAAACGTCTTTGGTGCCACAATTCTAAACCGTTAGCATTACGCACTGAACTATCACGTAGTCATCAAAACGTGTATGCCAGATGTTTCGCAACATCTACAGACGTCGCTGAGGTTCAGCACACCGAGCGGTGCATTAAGGACATAAGCCTTCTGTGCAGCAATGAGGACAATCCTCAGTTTACGGACCCAGTCCGCATAATTGCTACTACCAACTTTCAACTAAATTTTCTCTAGGAACATATCTTAAATAGTAGAACTAAAGCGTAAGCTATGACATAATTTGCAAAGACCTTTTGACTATGTTCATGATAATGAAGTTCATCTGATTATGAACTCCCACTCAGATAGACATCCCTCCAGTCATCTAAGTGATACATGATCCGAGTCAAACTAGGCCGTGTCCGATCATCACGTGAGACGGACTAGTCATCATCGGTGAACATCTCCATGTTGATCGTATCTTCTATACGACTCATGCTCGACCTTTCGGTCTCTTGTGTTCCGTCTGTACATGCTAGGCTCGTCAAGTCAACCTAAGTGTTTCGCATGTGTTCCGAGGCCATGTATGTACATGCTAGGCTCGTCAACACCCGTTGTATTCGAACGTCAGAATCTATCACACCCGATCATCACGTGGTGCTTCGAAACAACGAACCTTCGCAACGGTGCACAGTTAGGGGGAACACGTCTCTTGAAATTTTTAGTGAGGGATCATCTTATTTATGCTACCGTCGTTCTAAGCAAATAAGATGCATAACATGATAAACATCACATGCAATCAAATAGTGACATGATATGGCCAATATCATTTTGCTCCTTTGATCTCCATCTTCGGGGCACCATGATCATCTTTGTCACCGGCATGACACCATGATCTCCATCATTGTGTCTTCATGAAGTTGTCACGCCAACGATTACTTCTACTTCTATGGCTAACGCGCTTAGCAATAAAGTAAAGTAATTTACATGGCGTTATTCAATGACACGCAGGTCATACAAAAAAAAAGACAACTCCTATGGCTCCTGCCGGTTGTCATACTCATCGACATGCAAGTCGTGATTCCTATTACAAGAATATGATCAATCTCATACATCACATATATCATTCATCACATCTTCTGGCCATATCACATCACATAGCACATGCTGCAAAAACAAGTTAGACGTCCTCTAATTGTTGTTGCAAGTTTTTACGTGGCTTGTATAGGTTTCTAGCAAGAACGTTTCTTACCTACGTAAAACCACAACGTGATATGCCAATTTCTATTTACCCTTCATAAGGACCCTTTTCATCGAATCCGTTCCGACTAAAGTGGGAGAGACAGACACCCGCTAGCCACCTTATGCAACTAGTGCATGTCAGTCGGTGGAACCTGTCTCACGTAAGCGTACGTGTAAGGTCGGTCTGGGCCGCTTCATCCCACAATGCCGCCGAAACAAGATAAGACTAGTAGCGGCAAGAAGAATTGACAACATCGACGCCCACAACTACTTTGTGTTCTACGCGCGCATAGAACATACGCATAGACCTAGCTCATGATGCCACTGTTGGGGAACGTAGCAGAAATTCAAAATTTTCTACGCATCACCAAGATCAATCTATGGAGTAATCTAGCAACGAGGGGAAGGGGAGTGCATCTACAGACCATTGTAGATCGCAATGCGGAAGCGTTGCAAGAACGCGGATGAAGGAGTCGTACTCGTAGCGATTCAGATCGCGGTTGATTCCGATCTAAGCACCGAAGAACGGTGCCTCCGCGTTCAACACACGTGCAGCCCGGTGACGTCTCCCATGCCTTGATCCAGCAAGGAGAGAGGGAGAGGTTGAGGAAGACTCCGTCCAGCAGCAGCACGATGGCGTGGTGGTGGTGGAGGAGCGTGGCAATCCCGCAGGGCTTCGCCAAGCACCGTGGGAGAGGAGGAGGAGGGAGAGGGGTAGGGCTGCGCCGAAAGAGAGACGTTCTCATGTCTTGGGCAGCCCCAAACCTCAACTATATATAGGGGGGGGAGGGGGCTGCGCCCCCTCTAGGGTTTCCACCCCAAGGGCTGGGGGCCAGCCCTAGATCCCATCTAGGGGGCGGCCAAGGGGAGGAGAGGGGGGCGCCACTAGGGTGGGCCTTAAGGCCCATCTGGACCTAGGGTTTGCCCCCTCCCACTCTCCCATGCGCCTTGGGCCTTGGTGGGGGGGCGCACAAGCCCACCTGGGGCTGGTCCCCTCCCACACTTGGCCCACGCAGCCTCCTGGGGCTGGTGGCCCCACTTGGTGGACCCCCGGGACCCTTCCGGTGGTCCCGGTACATTACCGATATCACCCGAAACTTTTCCGGTGACCAAATCAGGACTTCCCATATATAAATCTTTACCTCCGGACCATTCCGGAACTCCTCGTGACGTCCGAGATCTCATCCGGGACTCCGAACAACATTCGGTAACCACGTACATACTTTCCCTATAACCCTAGCGTCATCGAACCTTAAGTGTGTAGACCCTACGGGTTCGGGAACCATGCAGACATGACCGAGACGTTCTCCGGTCAATAACCAACAGCGGGATCTGGATACCCATGTTGGCTCCTGTCACGACCGGATTTTTGGGATATAAATTCCCAGAAAAACGGCCTGTGCGCTCATCAGCCCCAGGATTACTGTTAGCTGATGAGGTACCAACTTGATACAAGAACTCCAAGCAAGTACAAAAAATATGTAGTACAAGACCATTCAGGCCTAGGATGTACAACATTTGGTTTCTAATGATCGAGGGCGGAAGCGATTGGGTACATCTGCGTTTATGGGACTCCATTTCCCACAAGAACAGCTGACCAGGATAACTCCTATCTTTGCGAGGCTGCTATCGCCAACACGTGGGTTCTGAGGTTGTCACCGCGATGCATAACTCCATGCAAGGAATCTGGCCAAGACAATAGCCAGGGACAAGCCAGTGAGTACGTTTGAATGTACTCGCAAACATTAAGAACACGGGTATAATATATCAAACATGCTCCGGGTTAATATGTGATCACACGTCTGTCACGAAATATACGGAAGACCAAGATGCACATATGTGGTTAAAACAACTCAAAGTAAAATACTGGGTGCCAAGCGAGTGTCTGAAAGACTCCTCGAGCGGAAAATGCGAAATAATAATACAGGTGCCAAACGAGTGTCTGAATGACTCCTCGAGCGGAAAATGCAGAATAATAATACAGGTGCCAAACGAGTGTCTGAATGACTCCTCGAGCGGAAAATGCAGAATAATAATGCAGGTGCCAAACGAGTGTCTGAATGACTCCTCGAGCGGAAAATGCAGAATAATAATACAGGTGCCAAACGAGTGTCTGAATGACTCCTCGAGCGGAAAATGCAGAAATAATAATAATGCCGCAGTCGGGCGTCGGGGCGACACCACATAAATGGCTTATAAAAGAATAATGAACAACAAGCCTGCCGCAGTCGGGCGTCTGAGCGACACCACAGAAAGGGCTTATAAAAAAAATAATCACAGCGAATATCCAGGAGGTAGGACCATCCCAGGGATACTCAATCATATACATAAAATAAAAGGTTAGTCCAGAATAATAAAGATCATAATCCATAGGGGCCACAATCATAAATAATACTTAGTACAATCGTTTCTCCATCTGAAAACCGATAATATAGTCAATTCGTATCTCCATCCGAATACCGTTACTGGGTTCTAGTCAAATCGTTCTCCATCTGAACGTCGTTACCAGATTTCTATTCAGACAGTGGTTCTTACTCAAGACAAGACTATCCAACGGGATATATCCTCTGCAGAGGGAGTACCATTTTCCACGAGTAACGGGATTACTCAGTCCCTCGGGACTAATTCCGTCTACGGTCTTTTGATTGAAAACACGCCTGACCTGCACACACCAGCTTAACTCACCAGTGTCTGGAATCACCCACGACACCTGCCAAGCAAAGCTCTAAGTGGGGAGGCTACAACCTCTACGTAGCATGGGATCACAAAATTTATACCGCGCGCAAACTAGGGGAGCAACCCCCCTCGGCTCCAACCGGAAACACCCATGCCCCCGGACCGAATGACAGGCTTTAATCCGTGGCCACGGGACCCTCATCATGGCCTCTCTGTACGGTGTGTGCTTTGGAAAGGGGTTGACAACCTACTGAACCATACCCTGTCCCCTGCAGGAACAAGTGGTGGTACCAACAAAAGGAAGCTATTGATCAAGACTCGGTCTACAGCCGACTCAGGTGGTCCAAGAATCCACCAACCATATTACCACTAGTGAAATAAATCACCACTCCTCGAGCCTCACCATGCTATGCCGGGCATACTCGTCTCGACGAGGGATTAGGGACAAGCTCGTGTCTACCCAAGACCATGACTTTCCCGGCTTCCTACCGGTGTGCAAGAGAAGCTCACGAGGATGACCCAAATCACTAGTGTATCCATTGCTGACCACAAAACAACTCCAAAGTGCACTCCTGCACGGGACCATATCGATACATAAAGCTATCACATACTCCAAGTCAAAAGGTGTTGTGATCCCATCCAAACACCACAACAAAATATTATGCTAGAGTTCAGAAATGCTTCCCTTCAAGAGTATGCAAAGGATGCACTTATTGGAAGCTTTCCTTTTCCTCCAAAAATCCTATTTTGCAAAATACACAAATACAAATATTTCAAACACAGTACAAAAAGTTGTCTCAAATATTTTTGAAATAAATCTTAAAATAAACTAGATGAAATTTGAGAGAGGTAGGAAAAAGAATCAACTCATTTGGAGTTTTATTTTAAAAGTTATAGCCAGTCAAAGATTAGTCAAACTTCTGTTTTTAAATAAAACCAGAAAAAGGAAAACGCTTCGAGGGAAATACGCTTTCGCAGCAGAGAAACGTACGCGAGGTTTTGCGCCTTCACTTAAACAGAGAGAGGGCGGACGCGCGGGTCACTGACAGTGGGTCCAGAGGGTCCACTGGTCAGGTTTGACCGTTTCTTCCCTCCTTCCCCTCTCTTCTGCCCGACGGGAGCGGGGCTCCGGCGATCGCCGTCGACGAACGGCAGCGCCTCACGGGCATCCAAGGGCGGGGATGGAACGGCTAGACCGAGGCGGTCCTTTGGATGGTTGATGGGTCGTTGGGGGTGGAAGGAATCGCTGGCGGCGAGCTCCGCGGCGGAGGAAAGCTACGGTATTGGAGTGACTTTGGTGCTCCGGTGATCTCCGACCGGAGTTGGGTAGCTGGGCAGCTCCGCAAGACTACGGGGAAGTTCTTGGTGGCGCTGGTTGGGCGAAAGAGTGGCCGGCTGCGACGAATCGCACCGGAGTTTGGCGGCGGCCGAGCTGGCCGGAGATGAGGAAGACGGCCACTACGGGTAGATCTACTGCGTGGGAAGCTCTATGGGGTGGGTCTGATGTCGCGTGAGTGCTCGGAGGGGCTCGGGGTCCCTTTATATAGCGTGGCGAGGCTGGCTCCGTGGCGGCAGAAGATAAGATCGCCGGCGACCACTTTCCTGTAGTTGCAGGGCATCGTGGCGGCGACGAACGCGTTCCGACGAGCGGGAGGATAAGCACGGCCTGTGCTCCGGGGCAGCTGTCGTGCGCTGGTGGTTTGGGCGGCGCCGTCCGCGGTGGAATCCGCTGCCGACGCCGGCGTGCCGCCAAGGGCGCGGCCAGCGGCGCAGCAGGGTGCCAGGGGGAGCTTGGAGGGTACTGGAGAGAGGGCGAGTGCATGGCGGGGTGCGGCAGGCGAGCAGGGGTCAGAGATGGGACGCGACGATGGCGGCAGTGCGGCGTGTCGGCGTAGTGCGCGCGCGTGCAAAACGTGCGCTCTGGGCGCGCCCAGAGCACGCACGGCACCTGCTCGACGAAATGCCAGCGCGCTCTAGAGCTCGAGGGTGGAGCTGGCACTGCACAGGATGGAGGTAGGGGTAACAAGGCACTCAGTGGACAAGGTGGATCGGTCATAGGTCCAAGTCCACAATGCAAACCAGAGAGCTTGCCAAAAATGACTGTGCACACCAGGTGTTCGACAGAGTGCCAGATGTATTTAGGCAACTCTTGGAGTGGCCAAAATCTCCAGATCAGTGTCTCTTTAGATGCAGGAGATGGTGGTAAGATTAGTTTGGCAAAAGCAGACAGTTGATAGTGCAAGTTTTGCAAAACTCCAGTTTTGGGCAGAAAGAAAAAGGGTTTAGAACATGCACTTCAAAACCTCCAATGAGCCCAATCTCCTGGACTTAAGAGTTTGGTAGGGAGGGCTACAAGTAGGAAAAAGCTCAGGGTTACTAGAGCAAGGAAAAATAAGGTTGCAGTACAAATCACCAATTTGGACCAGAATGCAAAAGAGGCTGATCCACTCAAATTTTCCAAGGAACATCCCTGGGTTTTTGATTGAAGATGAATGGTATGCATCCACTGACATCTCCAAACACTTGGAAGAAATTTTAAAGAAATATTTAAATGGGTTGTAGTGCAAAAGTGCCTACTGGACCAGATTGGAAAAGTTGGTGAAGGGCTCAAAATCTCCAATGGCCAGAAGGTATGCTTGCACAAAAGTGATGTGGAACCATCACATGACATCCCCAAATTTTGGTGGAATTTTTAGAAGCATTTATCAAATGGTTGAAGTGCAAAAAGGAGCTCCAAATTTATGAAAGATCATTTTAAAAGAATTAAAACTTATGAAAAATAATTATGCAAATAAATCCACTGATAAAGGATTGATTTTATAAAGAGGGCACACAAGTCAAAAATACACTTTGAAGGTTTTTCCCATAAGAGGTATAAATCCAAAATCACAAGAGTTAAAACTTGACAATTGGAAAAGTTTTATTTCCTGGCAACATTTTAATAAATAAAAACAAGGCCAAAATTTTGGGTGTCACAACACTACCCCCCTTAAGAAAAATCTCGTCCTCGAGATTTGTTAAAAGTTGTTTTGGACAAGAATTTGTTTTGAAATAAAATTGTTTTTATCAAAGAAATCCTTCAAATGCATAAAAACAAAACGGCTACAGTGAGAGGGTAATAAGTGGTGTAAAACCACAGTGTGGTACACTGGCGTAGTGTGGAAAAATCTACGGTTAGGGAAAACGAGATATTTCTACGGGATACAGTAATTTAGAATAAATTCTAAATTACTAAAATACGCTGGTCGCACCCGAGAGCACGGTGCTCTCTCTGGCTGACAGGTGGGCCCAGGGCGCTGTCGGCACTGCTCGCGGACTCGCCTCCGAACACCGGCGGCCGAGCGACGAGTGGCGCTGGTGGACCTCGCCCACCGTACACCGATCTCGGGCTATAAAACGCTCGCGGTGCTCCTCTCTTCTTCCTCACACCTGGCCTCGCCTCTACTTCTCCTTCTTCTCCATAGCTGCTGGCAGGAGCTCGAGCTGAGGCTCTAATGGCGGAGGCAATGCCGGACTGGTATGTGGTCCTGGTGTGTGGAGGCTTGGCGGTGCTGCTGGGGTTCTCCGTGCTCCTGTGCGCGATGATTCTGGATGATCGTCGTGATGCTGCCGCTCGAGTGTTAGCTCTTCGCGGTGGCGGCGATCACGTGGATTAGGCGCGGCATCGGGGCTGACTGCTGTCGGTGTGCTGGGGCAGTTCGCGCTCGAATGAATGTTCACAAATCTCTCCCGAGATTGTGGCTTCCTCGGGAGTGATTAGATAGGCGCAAAAATGTGCTCAAGGGGTTTGTAACAGTGCTCGAGGTCGAGTGGTGGCTGCTGAGAGTTTGCTGTAACGATGTAGCGCGAATAAAAATCTGTGTCAAGAAAATGTATATATACGCAGCAATAACTCGGGGGAAAGGAATCTCCTCGAAAACATGTTGCGAGAGAAAAGTAATTAAAACAAAACTAGCAGCAAAACTGCTCACACAACAGGAACTAAAGGAAAAATCGGATCCGTCGCACAAATTTTTTTACGAACATGCTGCAACACATAAATATAAGTACTGGGATAATAAATACATCGGAGGCGTTTACAAGGAAAACGGTAAAAACACAAGATCCCGAGAAAACGCCTCTGGCACTGGGGCACACTCCTCTTCTATCGGGGGAAGCGGGTTGACCAGCCGATGAATGTGCCCTTCTTGGTCAGGCCTCAGTGGCCTGCCAATAGCGATCCGAGGATTTAAATCAGCGAGGCTCTGGAGATAGCCCATTACTCGCTGAGTTAAACGCTCCTGAGCGATGACGTACTGGGCAAGGTTGGCCAGTACTGGATCTCTCTCAATGCGCCCACCGGGAAAAGATGCAACTTCTCCGGGTGCTGCACGACTCGGAAAATAATAGTATCCTCGCTCGCTGGCATAGGGCACTGCGAATCGAAGACGAGTGAGCGCCTCGTACGCAGCAGCTTCTATGGCCATATGCGCAGTCGGCATGGATTTCCCCACGAAGGAGACTTCCGTGGGATCTTGGTTTGGGTAGGCGGGAGGGATGTGCACCACTGCCCAATATTTCGAGGTGGAAGGGGTGATCCTCGATTTGAGCAACTCGTACTGGGGTGGACGGGTGGCACTCATAGTACTGCAGGTAAAGTCCCACAATAACTTGACAAAACTGCCCGGGGTCGCGTCTGGGGTTCTCAGATAAATGCTGGGGGTCGACATGGCAAGGAATGGCTGTGGGCGCTGCGCACAAAGGTGAGGGGTGCTCGGCAAGGTCACGAAGTGGCCTTTATATAGCACCGGGGCTGGGATATCTACCGGGGTGAAGGGTAACTGGCTGCCGATCCTGTACTCGGGTCAAAGCCACAGAGATGCTATCACATAAATGTGACGCATTACGGTGGGCGCCGACGGGGTTGGTCTAGGTAGCTGCGCCCGAAAAATGCAACTGCACGCCAACGTACACATGCATAGCTACTACTCCAAAAATAAAAGCGCTCAAACAGGCAGCATGCAACAAAAGCAATACAAGGCCACACATTACAAAGCGTAGGAAAACTAAGGCTCGATACAACCTTGAGCGACTTAGTCTACTTCGTTAATGTCTAAGTGGGTTGGCCTTGCGGACGCCGATGCTTCTCCACGGTTCTCACCGTCGGGATTCGCTGGTTGAGGCTGAGGTGCTGCAGGGTCGGGGAGATGGTGATGACCATCCCGAGGGTTGTTGGCCCAAATCCCATTGGAGTGGGTCTCCAAAAGGCGACGAAGCGCTTCTGGGGTCACCAAAGTGTTCTGGTTGATGGCTGGCGCAGACCTCAAGGGATCGATCGGGTGTCCGAACAGCACGACTGGGTTGTCGGTGTCGGGCTCCGCTTCTCTCCTTGCCGGGGCTCGGCGAACCAGCTCTCCACGAGCTGCGATCAGATCAAGAGTGACCTGGTCGAACAGTTGCTCTAGTGCGCTTACATAGCGCACCAGATGCAACAGCGCAGGATCCGTCTCGTGGTCTCCGTTGGCAACTTGGGGCGGCCTACCATACCCGTTACGACTGGGGTAGTAGTAGAACGAGCGACAGTTAACTCTGGGCGACAGGTGCCGGAGTTGAACTATAGCTTCTCGGGCTGCCAGTTGGATGGCTTGTGGCTCGAAGGGAGTTGTCCTTCCAGTGAACCTGTAGGGGCGCTCTGGCGACAGACCCCTACCGTAGATGTGCACAGTTTCCCAGTACTGACGGCTCTCACCGTACATGGGTCCTTGGTACACAACATACTCAGGAGGCTCTTCTAACGCATAGACACGGCGGGTGAGGTTTGCGAGCACGGTCACAAAACCTCCAAGGTTGGTCGCTGTGGTCTCATTGTGAACGATGGGACCAGGCATCGTGGCTGGGTTTGGGGGAAAGAGGTTGTGCTGTGATGGGGCTAGCGTGCCCTTTTTATAGGGAAAGGGGACGGAGTCTTCCTCCGTACGCTTGCGATAGAGACGGGTTGGGTGTCGGTCACTGGCGCGTGATCGACGGGCTAGGCTGATAGGTTGGGCACCGTCCGCCGAAAAGGGCGGCGGGTCTCTGTGGAGCTATCTTACGCGGGAAGCTTGACCGGGGTCAGGCTAAGGTCTGGTGGTTTGGTTAACCTAAGTTTATTGACCTGGCTAAGATAGGATCAGCCAATGGTCAGCCTGGCTCTGATACCAAGTCTGTCACGACCGGATTTTTGGGATATAAATTCCCAGAAAAACGGCCTGTGCGCTCATCAGCCCCAGGATTACTGTTAGCTGATGAGGTATCAACTTGATACAAGAACTCCAAGCAAGTACAAAAAATATGTAGTACAAGACCATTCAGGCCTAGGATGTACAACATTTGGTTTCTAATGATCGAGGGCGGAAGCGATTGGGTACATCTGCGTTTATGGGACTCCATTTCCCACAAGAACAGCTGACCAGGATAACTCCTATCTTTGCGAGGCTGCTATCGCCAACACGTGGGTTCTGAGGTTGTCACCGCGATGCATAACTCCACGCAAGGAATCTGGCCAAGACAATAGCCAGGGACAAGCCAGTGAGTACGTTTGAATGTACTCGCAAACATTAAGAACACGGGTATAATATATCAAACATGCTCCGGGTTAATATGTGATCACACGTCTGTCACGAAATATACGGAAGACCAAGATGCACATATGTGGTTAAAACAACTCAAAGTAAAATACTGGGTGCCAAGCGAGTGTCTGAAAGACTCCTCGAGCGGAAAATGCGAAATAATAATACAGGTGCCAAACGAGTGTCTGAATGACTCCTCGAGCGGAAAATGCAGAATAATAATACGGGTGCCAAACGAGTGTCTGAATGACTCCTCGAGCGGAAAATGCAGAATAATAATGCGGGTGCCAAACGAGTGTTTGAATGACTCCTCGAGCGGAAAATGCAGAATAATAATACAGGTGCCAAACGAGTGTCTGAATGACTCCTCGAGCGGAAAATGCAGAAATAATAATAATGCCGCAGTCGGGCGTCGGGGCGACACCACATAAATGGCTTATAAAAGAATAATGAACAACAAGCCTGCCGCAGTCGGGCGTCTGAGCGACACCACAGAAAGGGCTTATAAAAAAAATAATCACAGCGAATATCCAGGAGGTAGGACCATCCCAGGGATACTCAATCATATACATAAAATAAAAGGTTAGTCCAGAATAATAAAGATCATAATCCATAGGGGCCACAATCATAAATAATACTTAGTACAATCGTTTCTCCATCTGAAAACCGATAATATAGTCAATTCGTATCTCCATCCGAATACCGTTACTGGGTTCTAGTCAAATCGTTCTCCATCTGAACGTCGTTACCAGATTTCTATTCAGACAGTGGTTCTTACTCAAGACAAGACTATCCAACGGGATATATCCTCTGCAGAGGGAGTACCATTTTCCACGAGTAACGGGATTACTCAGTCCCTCGGGACTAATTCCGTCTACGGTCTTTTGATTGAAAACACGCCTGACCTACACACACCAGCTTAACTCACCAGTGTCTGGAATCACCCACGACACCTGCCAAGCAAAACTCTAAGTGGGGAGGCTACAACCTCTACGTAGCATGGGATCACAAAATTTATACCGCGCGCAAACTAGGGGAGCAACCCCCCTCGGCTCCAACCGGAAACACCCATGCCCCCGGACCGAATGACAGGCTTTAATCCGTGGCCACGGGACCCTCATCACGGCCTCTCTGTACGGTGTGTGCTTTGGAAAGGGGTTGACAACCTACTAAACCATACCCTGTCCCCTGCAGGAACAAGTGGTGGTACCAACAAAAGGAAGCTATTGATCAAGACTCGGTCTACAACCGACTTAGGTGGTCCAAGAATCCACCAACCATATTACCACTAGTGAAATAAATCACCACTCCTCGAGCCTCACCATGCTATGCCGGGCATACTCGTCTCGACGAGGGATTAGGGACAAGCTCGTGTCTACCCAAGACCACGACTTTCCCGGCTTCCTACCGGTGTGCAAGAGAAGATCACGAGGATGACCCAAATCACTAGTGTATCCATTGCTGACCACGAAACAACTCCAAAGTGCACTCCTGCACGGGACCATATCGATACATAAAGCTATCACATACTCCAAGTCAAAAGGTGTTGTGATCCCATCCAAACACCACAACAAAATATTATGCCAGAGTTCAGAAATGCTTGCCTTCAAGAGTATGCAAAGGATGCACTTATTGGAAGCTTTCCTTTTCCTCCAAAAATCCTATTTTGCAAAATACACAAATACAAATATTTCAAACACAGTACAAAAAGTTGTCTCAAATATTTTTGAAATAAATCTTAAAATAAACTAGATGAAATTTGAGAGAGGTAGGAAAAAGAATCAACTCATTTGGAGTTTTATTTTAAAAGTTATAGCCAGTCAAAGATTAGTCAAACTTCTGTTTTTAAATAAAACCAGAAAAAGGAAAACGCTTCGAGGGAAATACGCTTTCGCAGCAGAGAAACGTACGCGAGGTTTTGCGCCTTCACTTAAACAGAGAGAGGGCGGATGCGCGGGTCACTGACAGTGGGTCCAGAGGGCCCACTGGTCAGGTTTGACCGTTTCTTCCCTCCTTCCCCTCTCTTCTGCCCGACGGGAGCGGGGCTCCGGCGATCGCCGTCGACGAACGGCAGCGCCTCACGGGCATCCAAGGGCGGGGATGGAACGGCTAGACCGAGGCGGTCCTTTGGGTGGTTGATGGGTCGTCGGGGGTGGAAGGAATCGCCGGCGGCGAGCTCCGCGGCGGAGGAAAGCTACGGTGTTGGAGTGACTTTGGTGCTCCGGTGAGCTCCGACCGGAGTTGGGTAGCTGGGCAGCTCCGCAAGACTACGGGGAAGTTCTTGGTGGCGCTGGTTGGGCGAAAGAATGGCCGGCTGCGACGAATCGCACCGGAGTTTGGCGGCGGCCGAGCTGGCCGGAGATGAGGAAGACGGCCACTACGGGTAGATCTACTGCGTGGGAAGCTCTATGGGGTGGGTCTGATGTCGCGTGAGTGCTCGGAGGGGCTCGGGGTCCCTTTATATAGCGTGGCGAGGCTGGCTCCGTGGCGGCAGAAGATAAGATCGCCGGCGACCACTTTCCTGTAGTTGCAGGGCATCGTGGCGGCGACGAACGCGTTCCGACAAGCGGGAGGATAAGCACGGCCTGTGCTCCGGGGCAGCTGTCGTGCGCTGGTGGTTTGGGCGGCGCCGTCCGCGGCGGAATCCGCTGCCGACGCCGGCGTGCCGCCAAGGGCGCGGCCAGTGGCGCAGCAGGGTGCCAGGGGGAGCTTGGAGGGTACTGGAGAGAGGGCGAGTGCGTGGCGGGGTGCGGCAGGCGAGCAGGAGTCAGAGATGGTACGCGACGATGGCGGCAGTGCGGCGTGTCGGCGTAGTGCGCGCGCGTGCAAAACGTGCGCTCTGGGCGCGCCCAGAGCACGCACGGCACCTGCTCGACGAAATGCCAGCGCGCTCTAGAGCTCGAGGGTGGAGCTGGCACTGCACAGGATGGAGGTAGGGGTAACAAGGCACTCAGTGGACAAGGTGGATCGGTCAGAGGTCCAAGTCCACAATGCAAACCAGAGAGCTTGCCAAAAATGACTGTGCACACCAGGTGTTCGACAGAGTGCCAGATGTATTTAGGCAACTCTTGGAGTGGCCAAAATCTCCAGATCAGTGTCTCTTTAGATGCAGGAGATGGTGGTAAGATTAGTTTGGCAAAAGCAGACAGTTGATAGTGCAAGTTTTGCAAAACTCCAGTTTTGGGCAGAAAGAAAAAGGGTTTAGAACATGCACTTCAAAACCTCCAATGAGCCCAATCTCCTGGACTTAAGAGTTTGGTAGGGAGGGCTACAAGTAGGAAAAAGCTCAGGGTTACTAGAGCAAGGAAAAATAAGGTTGCAGTACAAATCACCAATTTGGACCAGAATGCAAAAGAGGCTGATCCACTCAAATTTTCCAAGGAACATCCCTGGGTTTTTGCTTGAAGAAGAATGGTATGCATCCACTGACATCTCCAAACACTTGGAAGAAATTTTAAAGAAATATTTAAATGGGTTGTAGTGCAAAAGTGCCTACTGGACCAGATTGGAAAAGTTGGTGAAGGGCTCAAAATCTCCATTGGCCAGAAGGTATGCTTGCACAAAAGTGATGTGGAACCATCACATGACATCCCCAAATTTTGGTGGAATTTTTAGAAGCATTTATCAAATGGTTGCAGTGCAAAAAGGAGCTCCAAATTTATGAAAAATCATTTTAAAAGAATTAAAACTTATGAAAATAATTATGCAAATAAATCCACTGATAAAGGATTGATTTTATAAAGAGGGCACACAAGTCAAAAATACACTTTGAAGGTTTTTCCCATAAGAGGTATAAATCCAAAATCACAAGAGTTAAAACTTGACAATTGGAAAAGTTTTATTTCCTGGCAACATTTTAATAAATAAAAACAAGGCCAAAATTTTGGGTGTCACAGCTCCCACATGTTCCACGATGATCTCATCGGATGAACCACGATGTCGGGGATTCAATCAATCCCGTATTCAATTCCCTTTGTCTATCGGTATGCTACTTGCCCGAGATTATGATGATGTCCTACCGAGTGGGCCCAGAGATACCTCCCCGTTTACACGGAGTGGCAAATCCCAGTCTCGATTCGTGCCAACCCAACAGACACTTTCGGAGATACCTGTAGTGCACCTTTATAGCCACCCAGTTACGTTGTGACGTTTGGTACACCCAAAGCATTCCTACGGTATCCGGGAGTTGCACAATCTCATGGTCTAAGGAACTGATACCTGACATTAGAAAAGCTCTGAGCAAACGAACTACACGATCTTGTGCTAGGCTTAGGAATGGGTCTTGTCCATCACATCATTCTCCTAATGATGTGATCCCGTTATGAACGACATCCAATGTCCATGGTCAGGAAACCGTAACCATCTATTGATCAACGAGCTAGTCAACTAGAGGCTTACTAGGGACATGGTGTTGTCTATGTATCCACACATGTATCTGAGTTTCCTATCAATACAATTCTAGCATGGACAATAAACGATTATCATGAACAAGGAAATATAATAATAACCAATTTATTATTGCCTCTAGGGCATATTTCCAACAGCCTCCATGCATAGCTATATTTATTTTGGTACTATAGTTTTACTGGTCATGAAAAACGCCGCGATGCCAGGTCAAGGCGAGGCACATCATTCATCAGTCCAGCTCAGGCAAGATCCATCAATGTAGTTTGCTCAGCAAAAAAATAATTCGGTGTGGCGCCTTAGGAAATCAAGTCATGATGAGACCATCACATTTTCAGTTTTTGAAATGACTTTTTAGAAGTCCCTTATCTCATAATGAAATTATTCAGACGTAGTTTATGAAATGACATTTTAAAAATCCTTATCTCATCCTGGCATAATCTACATAATCTGATTGTTTTTCTCCCGTTGCAACGCACGGACATATTTGCTAATCCTATGAAAATCTGTTGAATCAAAGAGGGTCTTAATTTGACAGGAAAATCCCTAATTCCAACTGCAACAAAGGAAAGGCGCCGCTCAGACTTCAGATTGCAAAGGCGCTACCCGCGATGTTCTTTGTCGAGGGCATACCGGCATTAACATCTCCTTCAATGCCACATTCATTCGTGCCCCTTATGACCTTGAAGTACCCGTCCTACAATGCATCACAAACCAGAACTTGTTAATTAGCCAAACGCATGATCCTACCATTCACTCTTGCACTTCAACAATACAGGGTATTTGTCACACTCACATCGCCCCATCCTCTGTTCCACTGATTTGCAAGAAGCTGAATAACAGAAGACATAATAGAACACGCCAGGACTTGATCATTAATTGATAAATAGTGTAAGATAGAGAATTAACAAGATACCCAGTAATCCTCGCCAGCATCACTTGTTCCCCATCCAATCAATTTGGCGGCATGACCTCCCACCATCCTACCTGTGATTTGCTTGTAAACACCTGACTTGTAGTGTGCAAAGTCCTGCAGCAAATTACAGAATTAAATCAGCACTGAAAGTAACAAATATCTTCTTCACCTTTGATGATAGAATCTGTACTTCTTATGTCTTATATACAATCATAAAGCATATGAGTTGTTGACCAAATTCAAAGCTTCAAAGATAATAATTATATTTCATATTTCAGTATGCTAACAAGAGCATGTATGTTTTTGTTTCCGTTTCTCCTACTGTCATGTTCTTTCCACGGATTTATTCAGATTTAAAGCTTTTCAAAGTTTTGTTTATATTATGTTTGTACATTTCAAAGTAATAGCAGAAATTTCGACTCATTTGGACAGCCTTGGCAAAACACATGTCAAACATCAAATACTGAATCGAAGTTACCTCATAAATTATGAAAGAAACTTCTACAGGGCCATTCTTGTAGACCTATGCCATGATGTCATGTGGATCAGAGTTTACTTGGTATGCATCGACACTGAAATGTTTCTTTTCCTCCCACACTTGGTTCTGCACCTTGCATTTCTTTTCACACACAGGTGTAGGATAAGAAGGTTCGCATCCAGGATGCTGGCAGCCAACCTGATCAAAGAATGGATCGCACTGCAAGACAATGTACAAGTATGAGCGGTATGATGAGCTGAATCATTTTTACAAGAAACATGAGGGGAGAGCCTGGTTAAATAAAAATCTTTACCTAATATTAAAGGGACGGTCGTAACCATTTGACCAGATGGAGTTCATTGATTAAAATAGCGCGGCTCCATAAATATACAGTGAACATGTTTTTATTATATACGGTGAATATTCTTTGAAATGTAATTTTTTAACTGGCAACAAAATTACGAACATTTTTATAAGTGAATTTTAAAATACACATTGAAGTTTTTTAGTATACAGTGAATATTTTTCGAATACACACTGAACATTTTATAATATACGGTCATTTTTTCAAATGCACACTAAACAAATTTCCTATACACGATGAACATTTTTCATATACAGTAGAGTTTTCAAATGTATGGTGAACCTTTTTTTATACTGTGAAACTCTTTTTTTATTGCGTGAACCATTTTTGACAACATGAATAAATTTTGGAATTTTGAACTCTTATTGAAAATATACGAACATTTTTGAAGAATTAAAATATATGAAAAACTGAAAAAAAAAACTCATACAACATTAGTTGGACATGAGGTGCAAATCCCACACATTAACCAACTACGCGAGTCAACTCTCATGGAATAAAATGAGCTACATCGTATTTATACACTACAAACGACATTCTTTTCGTCCCAATCCCAAATGTTCGCACTCACACTTGTGCTAGCTTGTAGTACTAAATTTTTTGTTATTTTCTGTAAATAATCGTAGGCTCAGCTCAGATTGAAACCTGAAAATACTATGGAATCTAATTATAGCTTCACCAATCAACAATTACTAATAGGATTCAAACAACAATGCTGGCGCCACATATCCAAATTAAGACAAGTGCACACACAAGTTGATAGTCTGCCTGTTCATTTACTGAACCTTGTGCAGTCTAAGTTCATATACATTTCAGTGGCGGAGCGAGAAGAGAGAAGTAGGCATCTGCTGATTCGGGAGACCCAATCACGGCGAGTAAGCGTGATTTCACGCAACTAGCAAACGACAGATCTTGCGGTGGCAGTGGGCGCATGTAGCAAAGTGACACATGTCGTGGGAGTGGGTGCATCCCCTAGAATCATCAATTGATATTAGTTGCTTGGAGCTGTAGGCGAGTTGCCTTGGCGGCAACCGGCTGGCATATGGCTGAGTTAGCGCTCAAGTGGCAGACAAGTGTCCAACATTGTCGTTAGCCACACATTATCATGTCCAATGTTCTGAACTAGCCCCCTAAAGAACCCTACCATGAAGTGACCAATCATTTTTGACATTAGCAACATTTGTCCCATAACCCAGTTCCTTGAGCCGGACAACCCTGGTACATGGCCACAGGCGTTTGCTCCGTAACAAAGCACAAGCGTTGTGCATGAGACATTGTATGGAGGTTGTGCTCGAGGGACATAGAGGGTAGCACTCACGCCCAGCTCAACAGATTAGTTTGAACATTCCCTTGCATTGGTGCGGTTCAATCCCTTGGGCTGGTGCGATTTAATGACGGGTGTGCCATGTGATGGTCAAGCTCATCGCCCTTGTATTGATCACGTCGAGGTGCATTGTGATCAGGTGGACACCGGGGACACTGTTAACAAGGGCGGAAAGGAGGATAAGCGGTGATAGATGAATGTCGTGTTGAAATAGAGGACATGGACTTGCACAACGCGCGAGGTGGAGTCTTTGAGGCATGCTTATTAGGCTAGATGGGTGTGATATTATTATTTGTTTCCCCGTTGCAATGCACGGGCATATGTGCTAGTACAAAATAACATATGAAAACAATACATAGTTAGGAACAGAAAAGAAAAAATGCAAAAAAAAATCCTAGCCAGATAAAGACGTGCAGCTAGTTTCAGCTAGGTTTTCTGTGTTTTCCAGAGGATCTTTCTTGAAGATCATGCAGAAATCTTTATGACGATTCTTCTACTTCATGTTGTATGCTAAGCTACAGCGTATTTTCCCAAACTTGAAACAGAACCATTTGTATTGTAGTGTTGTGTCTGAACAAAGTTGGGATGAATTTCACGTACTCAGGACACACTAGTACAATATGTCCTACTACTCCCTGATTTTCGGGATCAAATATACACTGTTAGCATTTAGTGCCAAATGATACAGTCACTAACTGAGCTGTCAAAAATGTATTCACAAATCGACCAATTCCATTTACGGAGCGAAACATTATTAATAATTAATCTACCATCCAATTTCCATTATAGCGATCTTTTTTTTTGCGGGGGGATTATATTGTTAAGACAGATTCAGTCATACCCACTGTTGTAGTTAGAATTTAGAACACAGAGAAGTGATTCATAATAACAGGGTCAAATAATAATAGTAGGATTGCTCTGGGATCATCAGGACACTGAAGTGGTAGGAAGTAGAGAGTTAGCTATACCTCGTCGGTAACAACACCATTCTCGACAAAGTATTGCCATGCGAAGATAGGATATCCTCCATCACAGCCATCGCCACACAGAAACCCACAGCAAGCCACTATGTCATTGACAGAAAGTGAAACGTTCTGCAAGGAATAAAACCAGCAGGCTGGTTATTGTAAGAAAAGGACCAAACAGGCCTGTTTAAAAACAGAACAGAGAGTAGATGGATCATCCATGTTGAATATATGTGTTATATGCATATTGTGTATTAGGCCCGTCTTCTAGTTTTTTTTATAGTTAAGGTCTGTGGTCCATCTTTGTACATCATATATACGTGTCTATGCACGAAAGCAATACATCCTGCAATTCACATATTTTACATGGTATCAGTTTCCGTGTCAAACCCCTAGTCTTCCGCCGCCGCCGCCGCCGCCGCCCCGCCGCCGCCCGCGCACCTCCTCCCGCGCCGGCCGCCGCCCCGCAGCTGCCCGCGCGTCCGCGCGTCCCTCGCGCCGGCCCATCGCGCGCGCTCGCGGATCGCTCCAGCCGCGCATCCCTCCAGCCGCCGCCAGCTGCTGCCTTCACCCGCGTCGCTACTCGCCTCCAGCCGCGCTTCGCTTCTGCCGCCAGCCCCGCCCGTGTTCGTACGTAGCCGTCTTGGCGAGTTGATATAGCTAGCTTAAAGCTACTTTGCTAGCTACCCGTACGTCAACGAATCCATCCACCTCTCTGCCTGCCTGCTTGGTCTAGCTAGCTTCGTGTGTGTCTTAGCCAAAAGCACCGGCTAATGCATCCGGAAGTCAGCTTCGGTCAGAGACATCGGCCTCGTCGCAAAGCACTCGACGAGTCGGAGGGACCTCCAGCCGTCGCCAGCCGCTGCCACCCGCGTCATCGAAGCCTTCTGCCGCTGCCGCCCAACCGCGTCGATCCCTGTCGTCGGACCGGCAATGGTGTCATCAGGCCCGTCCGCCGCCGCCTCTGCCGTCCCGCCGCCGGCACCCTACGGCGCGACCTACGACGCGCCCGGATACTGATGTGGTGAGGGCTGTTTTTTAAATTTCGGCTGAGAAAAACGGATTTCAGCCGAATTTCGGCCATCTCGGCCTCGGGCGAAATCTATCTTCCGCCGAAATCGATCAAACTTGGCAAATTTCGGTCAAATTTAATCAAACTTCAGTCAAATTTTGGTCAAATTCCGGTCGAAATTTTTGAAAATAGCCGAAATTCGGCCATCTCGGCCAGGGGCGAAAAAAATCTCAAACCGAAAATCAAAACGCTGGGTGGGGGTCGTCAGCGGGTCACCACTCGCTCGCTGGGCAGCAGCTAGATGGCGCCCAACACCTGCAGCATCTGTCAGCGGGCTCGCAGGTTTTTCCGGCAGGCCATCCAGCCTATCCGGCACCGCAGTTGCAGTCGGGGCTGTATGGAGCGTACCCACCGCCGCCATTGAGCGGCGGCTACGGCCTCCCCATGGTGTCCCCGTCCCCCTCGCCGGCACCCTGGGACCCGGTGCTCCTCACAGGGCTGCATGGCGCTCCTACGCCGAACAACTACACTGGAGGTGGTGATTGGTACATGGACACCGGTGCCACGGCTCACATGTTTGTTCATCCTGGTAACCCTGCCTCCTTCACTCCTATCTCCACCGACCGCCGTATCATTGTCGGCGACGGTTCCACACTTCCTATCACACATATTGGGCACACTTCTTTTCCTTCTACTTCTCCTTCATTATCTTTATCTAACATATTTGTGTCACCTCATCTTATCAAGAATCTCATTTCCGTTTATTGTTTCACTCGTGAAAATCCTGTTACCGTTGAATTTGACGAGCTTGGTTTTTGTGTCAAAGACGCTCGAACCAGGATGGTACTTCACCGATGTGACAGCCCCGACGAGCTCTATCCGGTGCACTCGCCTTCATCCACCACCAACGCACCGGTTGCTCTCTCCGCTGCCGTCGATCTCTGGCACGCTCGCTTGGGTCATCCCAACCCCATCACACTTCGTCATATTCTTAGGAGTTTCAATTTCAGTTGCAATAAGATCGAGCATCAAACTTGTCATGCATGTCGAGTCGGCAAACATGTTCGCTTGCCGTTTACTAATTCCACCACCATTGCTTCTTTTCTTTTTCAGTTGATTCATAGCGATGTGTGGACTTCTCCAGTTCCCAGTAACTCAGGCTATTTATATTATCTGATCATTCTTGATGATTATTCTCATTATGTGTGGACTTTTCCTTTGCGCAGAAAGTCGGATGCACTCTCTACCTTGACGGCCTTTTACTCCTATGTCCACACGCAGTTTGGGCGTCCCATCCTTGCGCTTCAGACAGACAATGGAAAAGAGTTCGACAACCTCGCTTTCCGCACCTTTTTGTCGCATCACGGCACAGTTTTCCGCCTCACATGTCCGTACACTTCACAGCAGAACGGTCGAGCCGAACGCATCCTTCGCACTCTGAATAACTGCGTTCGCACGCTCCTGTTTCATGCCAACGTGCCGCCTCGTTTCTGGTCGGACGCACTCGCCACTGCATCACTTCTTCTTAACATTAGACCCTGCCGCCCACGGTGGAACTACGCACCTCACCATCTTCTCTTTGGTACGCCACCATCTTATGACGACTTGCGTATTTTTGGGTGCCTTTGCTATCCCAGCACTGCCGACACTGCTTCTCACAAGCTTGCACCTCGATCTGTCGCTTGCATCTTCATCGGCTACCCCTCCAACTCCAAGGGATATCGGTGCTACGATCCTGTCTCCCACCGTGTGTTCACTTCCCGGCACGTTTACTTTGATGAGCATGTGTTTCCGTTTCACCAGGTACCCCAGCTGTTCCTCCCGCCATTGGTGACGCGGGCTCCTCGACGCCTCTCCCAGGGCGCTCGCGCGCCTCTCTTGGCCCGCCTCCCCGGCTTTGAGGCGCGCCCCCCGCATGCGGCGCCTCTTACAGCCGCGGCACTAGCGCCCCCGGTGCCCCCGATGTTGGCGCCCGCGGCCCCCGTGGCGCCTTCGGCGCCCCCGGTGCCCGCGGCCCCCCCGGCGCCCCCGACGTTGGCGCCCGCGGCTCCCCCGGCGCCCCCGGCGTTTCTGGCCGGTCCGGTCACCCGCGCCCGTACGGGCGTTTTTCGCCCGAGCTCGCGCTACGCCTCGGATGACTACGTCCATGCGGCGTCCATCTCCGAGCCGTCGCCGTTGCCGTCCTCCGTTCGAGCCGCTCTTCATGACCCGCTCTAGATGGCTGCGATGCAAGAGGAGTTTGACGCCCTGTTGCGCAACCGGACGTGGCAGCTTGTTCCCCGTCCCCGGCACGCTAACGTGATTACCGGGAAGTGGGTCTTTAAACACAAGCTCCGTCCTGATGGTACCCTTGATCGCTACAAAGCGCGTTGGGTCATTCGTGGCTTCTGACAGCGTGCTGGCATCGACTTCACCGACACCTTTGCTCCGGTCGTCAAGCCTGGCACGATACGCACGGTTCTCCACCTTGCGGTCTCCCGTGCTTGGCCGATGCACCAGATGGACGTCTCCAATGCCTTCCTCCATGGTCACCTCGAGGAGCAGGTCTTCTGCCAGCAGCCCACCGGGTTTGTTGACCCGGAGCTTCCCGACCACGTGTGCCTGCTTTCGCGGTCCTTGTACGGACTCAAGCAGGCTCCGCGCGCTTGGTACCAGCGTATCACGGCGTTTCTCCACCAGTTTGGGTTCCGCTCTACCCGCTCGGACGCCTCGCTCTTCGTCTATCATCAGGGCTCTGACACGGCCTACTTGCTGCTCTATGTCGACGACATCATCCTAACGGCATGTACGGCTGGACTCCTTAGTCAGCTCACGGCTCGTCTTCGCACTGAGTTCGCCATCAAGGACTTGGGTCCTTTGCACTACTTCCTCGGTGTCGAGGTGGTGCGCCGTCCGGATGGCTTCTTCCTTCATCAGCGGAAGTACGCTCACGAGCTCCTCGAGCGCGCCGGCATGCTTAACTGCAAGCCCGCCGCTACGCCTGTTGATACGAAGGCCAAGCTTTCTGCCACGGATGGTTCTCCTGCTTCGGATGCTGCTTTCTATCGGTCTATCGTTGGTGCTCTCCAGTACCTCACTCTGACTCGACCGGAGATCCTCGAGACGTTCACTGGGCTGCCGTCAAGCGGATTCTCCGCTATATCTGTGGCACTATGGATCTTGGCGTCACGCTTCACGCCTCCACCGACACCGCCCTCACCGCCTACTCCGATGCAGACTGGGCGGGCTGCCCTGACACTCGTCGCTCCACTTCGGGCTATTGTGTCTATCTTGGACCCTCACTCATCTCGTGGTCGTCCAAGCGGCAGCCTACGGTCTCTCGTTCCAGTGCTGAGGCTGAGTATCGTGCGGTAGCCAACGCCGTCGCCGAGTGTTCGTGGCTTCGCCAGCTGCTTCAGGAGCTCTCTTGCCCTGTTGACCGTGCCACGGTGGTCTACTGCGATAACGTCTCGGCGGTCTACCTCTCCGCTAACCTGGTGCATCATCGATGGACCAAGCATATTGAGTTGGATATTCATTTTGTTCGGGAACAGGTGGCACTTGGCCATATTCGTGTTTTGCACGTTCCTACTTCCCAACAATTTGCCGATATCATGACCAAGGGCTTGCCTACGGCGTCATTTGAGGAGTTCCGGTCCAGTCTTTGCGTCAGCCGCGGTGCCGCTTCGACTGCGGGGGGTGTTGAGTATATGTGTTATGTGCATATTGTGTATTGGGCCCGCCTCCTAGTTCCTTGTATAGTTGAGGTCTGTGGCCCACCTTTGTACATCATATATACGTGCCTATGCACGAAGAGCAATACATCGTGCAATTCACACATTTTACAGTCCATATGCACTCACCACGCCGTGATGAATGCAGAAACGATCTTGCAGACACTCCACAGCACCAAAGGCCCAACAGGCACCGCAGTGACCCTGCCATTGTCAACCAATACATACTACCTTGATCATCTTCAATTGTTCAGCAAGCACTCGTGGTGGTAACGATATAAGGTAATGTGCATAGACTTACTTGATCTGCTCATGAAAATCAGCGTTTTCCAAGGTATTGGAGAAAAACAACGAGCAAATGAAGTTGGTCAGTGCAATTAAAACGATGTAGAACCGGTTTATGATCATTGAGTTATCTAGTTGAACTTACCAAGTATTTTGCCGATCGTGCTGCAGCCAGACCATTTAGATCTGGCGTCGAACTCCTTTGGGAGACCCTCCTTTTCTGATATTGAATAAGCTTTGGTTGGAACACCAGCCAGTAAACCTGGAGGTGCTGGCTTCACTCCCAGGATATGCTTAAATTGCTCGAACTGCGCGCAGAAGATGCTTTTGAGGTCAGCATACATAGAAGGAGAAGATGGTGCCTCGAGGACAAGTACAAGATCAAGAGGGTGTTCTATGTACAGTATAGTTTGCGAGGTAGGGGTTGTGTCCAGCCGTCCACCCGGCATTTGGGTGGTTGTTAACCGTCTGTATGATGTCTTCCTGTGATAGTACAACACCATTATGATTATTAGTACACTACAAACAATAGAAGATGGGTAGGAGTAGACATAAATATGAGTAAGTGGATTAGGAGCACTCGGGTGCTCCACCCCCCTATATTCAAAAACAATTTAATAATTCAAAAAAAAAGTCAAAAAATCCTAGATATATTTTTGAACCAAATATGACTAGGTATTGTACTCATATAAAAAGTTTGGCCAAGGAATGATTCTCGTTGATTTCAGGGCAAAAAAGACAAATTTATGACGACAATATAGCATGAATAGTACTTATATCTAGCATTTTTTGAAAAATCTCTAACCCCGGATACAATAAAGGTCATTCCCTATTAAATCTTTTTATATGAGTGCAATACTTGTCATGTTTGATTCCATAAAAAGTTCCAGGATTTTTTGACTTTTTTTGAATTACTAAATTATTTTTGAATATAGAACCCGAGAGCTCCTATGCATTTTCGTAAATATGATGTCAATTTGAGGGGGATAAAAGACGACCTGTATTATTGGTAGGGAATGGTCTCCCCTCGCAGCTCCGGCAAGCTGCAGGTACAAACACATGTTAAAGCAAACATGGATGTGATTCAGCCAAGAGCCAACTGCATAGCATCATCACTGATTCCTTAATGCTAGTAGGAGTGGGTACATTTTATCCCAGGCAGAGAAAAACAGACCTATCTGTTCGGTTTTCTGTGTTAGGATAGGTATTTTTTGTTCTTGTCCCCCATGAAATCTCTCTGCTTTACCTATCATCTCTTTACTACTACTAAATCTGCAGCAGAGGTGGGTTTAAGATAAGGCGAGAAGAACCGAACCTGGGGGGCAGCGGCGGCTGCAGAGAGGACGACGAGCAGCGCCAGCGGGAGTAGGCCACCCATCTCCTTCCTCGACCGGCGACAGGGGGAAGCAAGCAGGAGGAGTAGCTGCAAGCCTGCAACTGGCGGCCTTGCTTCTCCTTCTGCCCCACGCCGCCCTTTAAACAGGGGAGTAGCTCTAGCAGGGGACTGGAGGTAAGCTGCAAATTTGGTTTCCGGGGGTGGCGATGCGGGCGCAGATGCCGCGATACGCATGTCTGCCCCTTTTCTGCCTTCACATCGCCACCACGCGACGCCAGAGCCAGCAACCGTTTTAAAACGTATACTATCGGCTTGATTCGCCCATGCGTTGCCCTGCCTGCTTAAATGTTTCTTCTCGTGGGAATCCTTTTGGAATTTTAGTACTGCTCCGTTACTGAATATGGGGTAGTAGCTGCAACTGTGCAGATCTTTTATTGTTTTCGCCAAGACATTTGTTAGAGAATGGAACACGAGTAGACAGAATGATAGATCGGCACATGCACATCTTTTGGATAGGCATTATAAAATCGGACACGAGTACCCATTGTAGATCTTAAGCTGTGTCCATTCTTTTAGATAGGCCCATCAAACAGGCACCTCCAAAGCGGACCCTTAAACCGCCCATAATACGGATCATATGATCTGAACGTGTTTTGTCATCTAACACGGATTTGTATCGGTCCGTCGAGCGGTTCGAACACACCCGTTTCGCAAACCGAGACAAATTGGTGGGGGACGGCAGGGAGGGGGGAGGGAGGGTTGCGGGAGTCTGGACAACAGACATATATGCCTCCGACACTGCCAGCCCACCCAATACCGCACCAAAACCCCTCCCACATCCCGAGCCTCCATCCTCTCATTTTCCCTCCTTCCCTTTTCCTCTCTTGCTTTCGCCGTCACTCCATCATCCCGGCCGCCCTGCCACATCCCTGCCGGAAATCGACAAGTTCGTCACCTCCAACGATACACCCGAGCTCCAAGCCGCTTCTCCTCCTCCGTCGTTCCACACCTCTTCTCTGGCCACAGCGCGGGTACCATCAGCTCCTACGATACTCACCATGCTTGGCAACTGTTCGATGAAATACCCAAGCTAATTTTTTTGTCCCTTCTTATTTGAAGCAATGTATTTGATATGGAATACATATACGAGCACTATGTTGAGTCATCCAATGGCTCGTCCAATGAGGAGTACACGGGGTGATGCAGGTGGTCCTTGCGGACGCGGAATGTGCGAAAGAGCATGTTCTCAATTTCAAGGGATCGATCAAGGGTCATCGAATGCTCAAACGCAACAGGGCACGTGGCTATGTGACACTGATTGATGACTACTTTGCCCCTGATGCCCTCTTCGATAATTTTCGTTGGCGCTTTCGGATGCGCAAAAATGTCTTCGATCGTGTCGACTATGGCCTCTGATCCATTGACGACTAATTCATCTTGAAGAAGGACGTCGTGGCAAGGATTGGGTTCTCTGGTTACCAGAAGTACACGAGCGCGCTTCGGATGCTCGCATATGGCACGACCGCTGATTTATGGGACGAGTACCTACGGATGTCTGACAGTAAATGCGGAGATAACATGGTCAGGTTGCAACTGTCGTGGTCTCGGTGTTTGAATCTCAGTACCTGAGAGAACCAACTATGGCAGACACCGAGAGACTCTTGGCAATCTCGAAAGTAAGAGGATGGCCAAGTTTGCTCGGAAATAGAAAAATTGCCCAAAATTTTTACAAGGGCAATATCAGAGTCATATTAAGAAGCCCACCATCATTTTCGAAGCAGTTGCATCACAAAATCTTTGGATTTAGCATGTTTTTTTCCGCACGCCTGAGGTCACACAATGATCAATGTGCTGCATTGTTCACCATTGTTTGCTAGGCTGACTGAAGAAAAAGTTCTTTCTTACCACTATACCGTCAATGGTCATGAGTACAACATCGGCTACTATCTGACTAACAGTATCTATCCTTTATGGGCTACCCGTGGACATGAAAATGTGCTAGACAAATATCGTTTTTTGCACTAGTAAGTGGGGTTTTTTCACGGTGCTTTTGTGCTGATATTTGTACATATCTCGATCATTTACTTTCGGAAATTCTGACCGGTAACACTTTTTCTCTCTCTCTAGGAAACTGATACAGTTTTTTTTTTTGAGGATCGGCAACTGATCCAGTTTTTTCTTTTAGTGGCGGCAACTGATACAGTTTTTTTTTAGAAGAAGCAACTGATACAGTTTTTTTTTTGATACAGTTAATCGATCAGATAGAGAAATGGGCGGCAGTGGACATGGTGGGCCGAAACTTCCGGACCTGGTGCGCACGTAAACTAGGCCTTCGGTCATTTTCCCATTCAGAATACCGGAAGTTTCCTAAAACTAATAGTAGTAAAATTTCTCATTTGTCTAAAAAAAAAGTAAAATTTCTCATGGACAAATGCCGTCAAACAGAAACTGCACGGTAATCGATCGATGTGCTACGTTACGTACGCCATGATAGTTTGTGTGAGCGAAAACCCAGGCGTGCAGCAGGTTGGGTTTGGGTAGGTTTGCTGCAACTTTCTCATGACTCGCGCACGTACCCCATTTACCCGTGCACCTATCTCCTGAATACAAACAACTGAACTGCTCTCAACAAACTCCGTGCCCCCATGAGATACCGCGCGCCTGCTCGTCCTCATCCAAGACACCGCCGTCCTCCGATCCCATGGTGATCGGGCCAAAGAAGTCAAGGAGTTGGACGCAATTGCCATGCCCCCACCGGCTGCTCTGCGTGCCGGAGCACTGAGCATCGGCCCGGTTCGTGGCAGTCGCCGCCGTCTGCCTCCTCGTCGTGGTCGGCACGTACTACGTGCTGTGGTCGCCGGCCGACGCCGACGGCCAGACGGAGCAGCGGTTCTTCGGCATGTGGCGTCGTCGATCAGCGGCAAGTAGAATCCTCCGGCTTCAACTACTTACTTACTCAATTCGGGGCCTTTTATATATGTCAATTGATTGATTATTTGAGCCTGTAACTAATTCAGACGCAGCAAAGCCCGAAACCCTAACTTGTTGGGGATTGTTAAACTTAAACCCAGGTGCGCGCCTACGGCGGCGATGATCTGGAGGCGGCGCTGCGCGGCGCGGCGGACGCGAACAGGACGCTGATCCTGAGCGTGCTGAACAAGGCGTACGCCGAGGAGGATGGCCTGCTCGACCTTTTCGTGCGGAGCCTGAGGGAAGGGGAGGGAACCGCGCAGCTCGTCAGCCACGTCCTCCTCGTGGCAATGGACCGGCCAGCATACCGCCGGTGCGTGAGCCTCGGCGGCGTCCGGTGTTATCGGCTCCCGGCGGCGTCGAGGAACGGCACCCAAGACTTGTCGTCGGAGCAACTCTACATGTCCGACGGGTTCATACGCATGATGTGGCGGCGCATTCGCCTCCTCGGCGACGTTCTCAAGCACGGCTACAGCTTCATATTCACGGTAAGCTCTGGTCTGCCTGTGAAAAGTTCACGTAATTTTTTTTTTGAGGATAAGTTCACGTAAATTTTGGGCCGTACATAGCACATGCATGCATCAAGTATGTCAGACGAAGTTTTGTTAATGTGATACTTAATTTGCAAGGATTTGGATGTGATGTGGCTGAGGAACCCCTTCCCGAGTCTCAAGTACCGCACCGGGGAGGAAGACCTCCTGATCAGCTGCGACAAGTTCAACGGACGGCCGCAGGACTACCTCAGCAACGAGCTCAACACCGGCTTCTTCTTCGTGGCCGCCTACAACCGGACGGCGGCGCTGTTCGACGAGTGGCACGCGGCCCGCGGCGAGTCGGCGGGCATGAAGGAGCAGGACGTGCTGAACCGGATGAAGCGGCGTCACACGTTCCGGCGGCTCGGCGTGACGGTGCGCGTGCTGGACACGGCGCGCTTCAGCGGGTTTTGCCAGGACAGCCGGGACGCCCGGCAGGTGGCCACCGTGCACGCCAACTGCTGCCGGACGATGCGGGCCAAGATCGCTGACCTGAGGGCCGTCCTCAGGGCCGCTAGGCGACTCAACGGGACGGCACGGCTGAGGTGGCCGCCGCACTCGGAGTGCGCTAAATCGTGGAGATGACACGACTGGTTGAGAGAAGTAGAAGTACGTGCATATAATTTACTAACTCTACTACTAGATGGTCACCCTTTGACAATGTGTGCGGCAGGAGGATGATCAACCATAGCTTTTACGATATTTTCGAGACATTGCATATTGCACTCGTGAACTTCGAAGTATGAAACCGGTTAAGACACAACCTTAAACTAAATTAGCCCCAAGACGATTGGACGATGGTTTTGTGTGACGTGGCATCCACATTGACTTGTCAAAGCTGACGTCGCATCCAACTCAGCAATATATATAGAGTTAAAATTCCCCTTGGTTTCCTCAGCCAGCCAGCCGTTCCCATTCCTCTCGACCCACCATGTCCGACTGTTCCGGCAGGTTTTCGTGTTGGACGGCTCCCAATGGAACGCCGTGCTCTGGTGCTACACTGCACTCGAGTGTGGGTGCACATGTGGAAGCCCCCGCTGCTGCTCTACCTCCTCACAAGTCGCAATGCTCCCACTCGCGCTCTACTTCTCCTTTTTCATCCCCTCGCGCTGCCTCCTTCTTACACGTTGCCTTCTTTGATTCATAGGATAGAAAAATCGTAGGAATAGAAAAGTCATAGAAAATGAGATGACATATACCTCAAATACTATGAGTTGGAATAGTAAAGGATATGCCCTTTGATTCACATTATAGGATTTTTTTTCATTAAGTCTAGGCTAATGTTTATTTTTCTATGAAATATGGAGGATAGGAAAAATTCCTCTATAGAAATAGGATTCCATTCCTACAAACCAAAGGGCTTTAAAGGAATTTTTCCTATAGAAATCTTATCTTATAAAATTCCTACAAGATTCCTCTAAACACGTTCAGAAGGCCAGCTGGGCTGGCATTGTCTATGTAGTGTAGTAACTAGTGACTGTTCCCTAAAGGGTTCCTCAGTTTTGTGTTATTCTGGAATAAAGGACACTGCCCTTTGAGCTACCAAAGTTTCTGAGGTATCTATCGTCGAATGTTGCAGCATTTTGTGCGTCGGTAAAAGACAGAGGTTTTTTTGTGTGTACAAAGCATCTAGTTTTCAAGTGTGAGAAAGGATTTGATGAAGAAATAGTATGTGCAGCTAGATATGTGCAGTTTAGTTTTCTCTCATATGTTTGTTTTTGTCAAAGAGATGGCTGCTTGGGTAGTTCTAACTTCAAAATATATTGCTATTTGTGCAGTTAGTAGTTTTCCATTTGCCGGAGCACATGGACGAGTGCACACTATCTAAATATGCAAACTGAAGAAACTGAAGTTTTGTCTTTTATTTCTTTTGTCCAGTTAGTTTCTTTTTTTTCATCTCTATGAGTGACAATCTAACAAACAGGGCCATGGGCCGTGACAAACAAATAGGCCTGTGTAAACAACATGAATTTAGCAGGGAGGAAGGAAGCAGATGGAGTTGTCAACGGGGTGTTAGGTGTGAGATATGTGACATAGACAGACCCTTGAAAATATATGTGAATATTATGTCCGCCCGCCCTTTATTAATAAGTTCAAGTTCAAAGATCTCTCCGACAAACAATTTACTATCTTATTTTCTTTGATGGGCTGCCAGCATAAACGCCGACACTCTTATGTGCATGATACTTTAGGTATATGCACGGCGTTTTCAACTTCTGACTTGTGTATTCATGTGGAAGCAAAATTCCACTGTTCCCTTTAAAAGTACTGAATCGCATGAACCGACTCATTGCCCTGTATTTCGGATGAAAAATCTTATGAGACTAGATTTATTCCTCATGAGTACTAACTCTTTTGGGATCCTGACACGTCATAGCACACATCTTAAAACAACAATCCGTTCTCCACAAAGGTTCACGTTTCATGATCACTCGAGACTTGATGGCCGCTCACGCTCCCGCTCCGCCCCCCTCGCCAACCTCCCCGCCGGACCCCGGCCAAGCCCCAGCCAAAGATGCGCCAGCAGTATGTGAGTGAATGTGACTGCATGATCACTCGAGACTTGATGGCCGCTCACGCTCCGCCCCCCTCGCCGGCCTCCCCGCCGGACCCCGGCCAAGCCCCAGTCACCAAACAACCACCGGCCGCGCATGCGCCTGACCTAACTCTTTCCACCAACCCCCTCGATGAGCTTCTCCCATCTATGGCTCCTTTACCCTCGCCATTCTTCGACCTACCCTATGTCAAGGCCGGGCAGGTTGCGCTCCGCTGCTTCCTGGGCTGTGGCAATGCCATGGGGGTGGAGTTTGAAGATGACTGCTGCTACTACCTCCGCCTCGACATCACCACCCCGGCCCTCCACCTCACCTCACCACTCTACATCACCTTTGGCTACTCCAACCGCCACCTCGACGCCACAGTCGTGGCCGCTCTGCGCCAGGCCATCCTGGGTGGTTCTGCTGCTCACTTCTTCGTCGCGCAATGCTCCCCCCTGATCTTCCGTTTCCACGTTGCTTCTGCGCGTGTTGCAGAGATCATCCTCGCCCAACCCCCACTCCGTTTCCGCAACTACTCCTTCTCCTTTGTCAGAACCTTGCCATCGCTCCCGCCTCCTCGCTCTACGGCAACATGCATGACCCTTGCACAACTGCTCCAAATCCCCGACGACCTGGGTGATCACTTTGAAAGGGTTGCATGGGCACAATGTAGATCGCCAGTCTCCATTCATCCACCCAAACAGCTGCATGGATGCCGCATGTACGCGCGTGTCATCCAGTTTCCTTTTGATCTTGACGCCTCCACGATGAGCCTCATCCTCGCCAGCCTCTTTGGCGGCATCCACCACCTTTTCAACGTCACGGATGACGGAGACTCATGTTTCTCCTTCACCGTTGCCTCGCCTGACGTTGTCGCGCTCATCGCCTCCATGGGCGACTTCAGTAAGTTGGGCATGCTGATCCGCTTCCCATGGCCTCTGCCTTGGGGTGGCACCTGCTGCTTGCCTCCTCGGGTGGCATTGCCATCGTCTGATGGAGCCGCGTCCCCCTCGCCGCCGGCGGTCGATTCTGCACTGCTGCCACCTGCGTCCACAACTCTTGATCTACCCAAGGAGCGTCGTCAACGGCCTGGTATTAGCTTCTTTTATCGTATGCTTAATGTTAATCGCTTCACCCAGCTTACACCACAGGTGCACTACACCCAACACACGCACCTATTCTGGATTACTTTCTTGCCAATTACTGTTAGACCTAATGAACTCTTAGTTGAGTCGGCCCTAAACCACTGTTTTTCGGTCAAACAAGATTTTCTAGCAGTCAAAGTTCATGAGCATATTTTTAAGTCTGGCATCTTCTCTCACACAATCAAAATTCAAATTCTCAAGCATGGGTCCCTTGATTTTGAAGGGTTTCACCTCTTTCTCTTTGACCAGCTTGAACCGGTCGTCGCCCACTGCAGTCGTTTCCTTCATCATTACACCAAGTTTGCATACCCTACTCTGCCCCCTCGATCGGACTCCATCCTTGGCCCATTCGCTCACCAGTTTTCGCAAGCCCACGCGCCACAGCAGCCCTCCGCGGTCGCACGCTTGCCGCACGTCCGCCCTGCCCCGCATGCGCTTGGGACCCGCCCCATGCATAATGATGACTGTGCGGCGCACTCAGACACACCAAATCTTGCAAAAGGTCCGTACGC
Organism: Triticum aestivum; assembly: GCF_018294505.1. Classification (NCBI taxonomy): domain Eukaryota; kingdom Viridiplantae; phylum Streptophyta; class Magnoliopsida; order Poales; family Poaceae; genus Triticum; species Triticum aestivum. The sequence goes on from NC_057805.1 coordinate 37,866,802, forward strand.
TGTACCAGATTCACCGCATGCGGGCGGAGTTGTCGCGTGCCCCCAAGAACCCCTCTCTGTCTCTTTGTCTGTGTCATTTTTGGACGACCCGCTTGCCCGCCCCGCGTCTAATCCGGCCCCCGCTGCGCCGCCCTCTGTCTCCCCACGCGCGGCCCCAGCGACCGCATCAACGGAGAATCTTGTGTTGGGAACCGACAAGGCGGAGAGATCACGCGCCCATCCGTCGCTGCAGCTCATCCATGATGCCTCTGATCAGCATCTAGGCTTCATCATCACACCTAATCTCTCTCTACAGCCTACGCCGGCCGCTCAGTCACCACGCCCCAGCCCGTCGCCCCCTCGCCCTCTGACACACGCAACGGGTGCAGCCGCCCTGACGGCGGCCTTGTCACCCACGCGGTCCAACAGCAAAACGACAGCCTCGTACAAAGATGCTCTCCTCTCCTCCCCTCTCGACCACAGCCAGCCTCACCCTCGCCCCACCTATATAACCTCTCGGCGCCTCCTTCCCACTCATCTACGCTCTCGCACTCCTTCTCCCACCCACAAAAAGCGACGTTGCTTCCGGTGCCTCGCTCTAGACCACTGCGTGGAGACCTGCCGCGACCCCGTCCGCTGTGCTCGCTGCTGGCGGTGCGGCCACCGCAGCCGTGACTGCAGGTATAGAAGGATCTGGCCCTTCTTTCCGCCTCTTCCCGACTCCTTCTCATCTCAACCTAACCCAGCGTTTTGCACTCGCAGCATGGACTGCGCAGGCTCCTCCTCGATGGCAGCTTGCGCCTCGCGCACGCTCATGATCGGCGACGTCCCCATCATCCTCTCGGAACCTTTCACCGCGCTCTGCGTCCCCTCGCCCCTCATCCTCAACGGCACTCCTGTCAATGCCAATGGGGCTCCCCTTCCTCCCTCGCCTCCTCGTACCTCTGCACCTCCACCCACACCCACCTCACCCTCGCAGATAACCTTCACACGCATACGTCCCCGTTCGACACCCACAAGCTGAGAGCGCGTCTCTCCGACGTCCTCCTCGCCTCCCAATACACTACATCCCCATCCCACGTTTCTGAAACCGAAATCGGTGACGAGCCGCCACAGCCGTTCCACGAGGCTGGACTGCCGCCGTCCCTTGGGGATATGCCCTTAGTCGCTGCTCCACCTTGCCTAATTCACTGCCCTCGCCACTTTGCCTTCGTGCACCTCCAGAACCCAGACCCCAACCCCACCCCCCTCATCCGCCGAGCCATCCAACACACCTGCGGCAACCCCGCCTTCATCATGGGCGGATCATGGCGGGGGATCGCCTGCCTCACTTTCCACACACCCGCCGCACGCAATGATGTGATCAGCCACAGCCCTATCGAGTTCGAAGGAAACATTGTCACCATTGAGCCTGTCGAGCACGTCGACCGCTCCATTGCTATATTCACTGACCTCGCTGAGGTCGAGGTATCTGAGTTTCCACACGAACTCTGGCACGAGGACGGCATACGCTTCACCCTGGCTTTCCTGGGTGACGTCTGTGCCATCGATGATTTCTGTCTCCATGGCATCGATTACACATCGGTTCGTGCACTTGTGCTCCTCCAATCTGGCAAACCAGCTCCTCCTGGCATTGTCATCCAGCTTCCACCCATCAATGAGATCAAAATAGCCAAAGTTGTTGAGGTTTCTCGCTGGCACTGATGGGGCCAATCCTTTCGGCAGTGACTCTTCTGACGGAGACTCTGCGCCGCTCTCACAGCGTGCCTCACCACACCCGCCCTCCCCTGCTCACCTCGCCCCTGTTGTATCAGCGGTACGTGCGGGATGGCGGGCCGACCCTACCTACAGCGGCTCTAGGCCGGTCGCCCCCCGTGCAACTGTCGCATCTCCTGGCTTTGCCTCAGATCGATCCGCTCTGGCCTCACCTTCCCCCCCGCATGGAACCATGCGACAACCTCTCATCATCTCTGACGACGACTCTGCTGCTTCGGAGGACATGCACGCCCCGCTCCTGCATGGTGTTCCCTCCGACTCGCTGGACGCGGTGCATGCACCCCCTCCTGCCGAAACTACCCCACCTATCATCCGCCTGACGTGTCAGGTGGGCTCTGTCGTGCCACCCAGCCCATGCGTTGGGTCGTCTGCCGCTCCCTTGCTCGTGGGACCACTGATGCCATCCAGCGCGTCCGCGTTTGCCGCGTTTATCCCACCTGCAGATGCTTCCGCTGTCCCCACCACCTTTACGTTCTCGGCTGGCGAGTCTTCACGTGCTGCTGGTAACCCCGCTACCCCTTCTACGCTCTACCAAACCAATCTTTTGCCCCCTGCTTCTCTGCCACTGACTGAGATCGCCGTGGATGCAGCTCTCCCTCTGCAGGACCTGGACACTCATGAGTGCACCATTCACAAGGAGCGCCGCAAGACGGCGCACGCCAGTCTGTCTCCAAAGACAAGCTGCGGCGGGGCGCACGGCTGGCTGGCAAGGAGGCCAAGTACTCCCCCATGCTCGCCAAAGCCGTCAAGGCCAAGGCGGCCCGCCTCTCGGCTACGGACGTCGACACGGCCATTGACCGCGCTATCCAGGAAGCCCGCCTCCATGAGTCCGACGCCCCTCCTGCTTCCGCCGAAGATCTGGTGGCCATTGTGCTGCTCTGCGGCGCCGACGACGGCCAGGTGGACGCCATCCTTGGATCCAAGGCCTCTGCCTCTGGTGACGACGAGGCTCCATGATCTGCACTCCCAGTGTCCTTGGCCCGGTGGCGCGTTCTTGGCCGTCTCCGCCACCGTTAGTTTCTCCGCACGTTGCTGTCGTTATTCACAAGGAGCGCCGCAAGACGGCGCACGACCAGTCCGTCTCCATGATCATTTACTTTTGGTTGCTGAAACCACTGTTGCATGTACCACTGCTACTCTTGATCTCGCGCGTACCTTTTGTACTTGTACGGCTGATGTACCCCGCCTCTGATCACTGGTGCTTTAGCAAACTTTATGAGTAATGACACCTTCTTAATTTGCTCTGGAATGTACGTGGCCTTGGCGATAACGATAAATGCGCTGACGTTCTCTCGGAACTAGTGACGACTAAGCCACATGTCACCCTCTTGCAAGAATCAAAGCTCGACATCCTTCCTGTCCCTAAACTAAAATCTTTCCTGCCATGCACGCTTGATCAAGCTTTCTCGCTACCAGCCGTCGGATCCGCAGGTGGCACTATCTCTGCCATCAACTCTGCCTTTTTCCAAGTCGTCTCTTACTCACACCTAACCTTCTCCTCTACCCTAGTCCTACGAACAGTTGCGTGCACCCAACCCATTGCTATCACAAACATCTACGCTCCATCATCACGACCACTCAAGCAAGCTTTTTTAAACGAACTCTCATCCATCTCACAACCCGACGACACCCTCTGGATTATCGCTGGTGACTTTAACCTCATCCGCTTCCCCTTTGAGAAAAACAACCCTGCATTCCGCCACGCTGAAGCCACTGATTTTAACCAAACCTTGGATGATCTAGCCCTCATCGAACTGCCTCTACTTGATCGCAGGTTCACCTGGTCGAACAATCGAGCTACTCCCACCTTAGAACGACTAGATCGGGTTTTCTTTAACCTGCATGGGCGGACGCCTTCCCTAACACCTCACTGTCCTCTCGCACACGTTTCACGTCTGATCACGTCCCACTCCTCATCCATGTCACCACCACCATCCCACGATCCAATTTCTTCAAATTTGAGCCGGGTTGGGCTAGTTTCCGGCCCTGTAGCGACATCATCAACCAAATTTGGGCTTCACAGCCCTCATCGCCTTCCAACGCTGCCGCATCCCTCGTCGTCGCGCTCAAAAAATCCCGTACCCGTCTCAAAAAGTGGGCTCGCTCGCGCATTCCCACCCCCCTCCGCGAAGCTCAGTGCCATGCTGCTATTTCTGCCCTAGACCTCGTGGAGGAAAACAGACCTCTATCCCCACCAGAATCTCTCACGCACAAAATCATTGTCTCCATACTCAAATGCACCATCCAGGAAAAAATGTCGTACTGGCGTTGGCGTGCTAAGGTTTCACGCGCGATAAACGGTGGTGAGAACACTAAGTTCTTCCACATGTCTGCCTCTCAGCGTCTACGGAAAAAGAAAATCTTCACCCTCTCTCAAGATGGCTCTGAATATTCCGCTCACCAGCAAAAAGCTGAAATCCTACGTAACTTCTTCGTGTCACTAATTGGCACCTCAGTTCCAACTACTTGGGCCTTTGATCTAAATTCTATATACCCACAACCGGTGCCCAGATTACACATCTTAGATGAGCCCTTCTCCGAAGAGGAAATCAAGCTCGCCTTCTTCACCGTGAATCCCCAAGCCAGCCCTGGTCCGAACGGGTTCGGGCCCTCTTTCTATAGATCCTTCTGGCCTTTAGTCAAAAATTCAATCCTGTCTTTCTTCTCTCTATTCCATCAAGGCTTAGCAGACACTGAACGCCTAAACCGTGCCCACATTGTCCTCCTCCCCAAAAAGGAGGCACCAACTACGCCGGACGCCTTTAGGCCTATCTCACTGCAAAACTGTCCAATCAAAGCTGTCGCCAAAGTTATCACTTCTCGTCTAAAACCGCTCATCCCTTTGCTAGTACATGGCAACCAGACTGGCTTCATCTCTGGAAGAAACATCGCCGAAAACTTTGTGTTTGCAGCCGATCTTATTAGCTCTTGCCACACACGTAAAAAACCAATGATGGTTTTTAAGTTAGACTTCAGAAAAGCTTTCGACTCAGTGGCATGGCCTGCCCTCGACAAAATTCTGGCAGTTCGCGGGCTCTCACTAATCTTCCGCAGTTGTATCCAAAATCTTCTCCACACAGGCAAAACGGCAGTACTTCTGAACGGGATTCCGGGCAAATGGATTCAATGCAAAAATGGACTGAGACAAGGGGACCCAGCCTCTCCCTACCTCTTCCTTATCGTAGCCGATCTTCTTCAGCAGCTCATCCTCCAGAACTCTGACCCGTCTCTCCACCACCCCATCTTCTCCCACCTGCCTCCTGCCCTCCCACTGTCCTCCAATACGCCGATGACACGCTCATTGTCGCCGCCGCCTCTCCCGCCGCCGCCTCAACCCTTAAAGTTATCCTAAACAATTTCGCGCACACCACGGGCCTCGCCATCAACTTCTCCAAAACCACCTTAGCCACCCTACACACAGACGATGCCACGACCGCCTCCATCGCCCTCGCCATGGGGTGTTCATGTGCCTCCTTCCTGCAAACATACCTCGGTCTCCCTCTCGCCCCGAACAAGCCTCTCGCCAATGTTTTCAACCCTCTGGTAGAACGTACTAGGAAACTTCTTACCGGCTGGCGTGCCAAACTTCTTGATAAAGGTGATCGACTCATACTCATCTCTGCGGTTCTAGATTCAATCCTCACCTATTTCATGTTTTTTTTTCGCATCCCAAAGAAAACAATCAAACATTGGACTCTCTGAGAAGGGGTTTTTTTGGGCAGGAGAGGATGCTTGCTTAGGTGCTCAATGTCTTAGTGTTGGGTAACGTAGTAATTTCAAAAAAATTCCTACACACATGCAAGATCATGGTGATGCATAGCAACGAGAGGGGAGAGTGTTGTCCACGTACCCTCGTAGACCGAAAGCGGAAGCGTTAGCACAACGCGGTTGATGTAGTCGTACGTCTTCGCGATCCGACCGATCCAAGTACCGAACGTACGGCACCTCCGAGTTCAGCACACGTTCAGCTCGATGACGTCCCTCGAACTCCGATCCAGCCGAGTGTTGAGGGAGAGTTTCGTCAGCACGACGGCGTGGTGATGATGATGATGTTCTACCAACGCAGGGCTTCGCCTAAGCACCGCTACGATATTATCAAGGTAGATTATGGTGGAGGGGGCACCGCACACGGCTAAGAGATCAAGAGATCAATTGTTGTGTCTATGGGGTGCCCCCTCCTCCGTATATAAAGGGGGGAGGAGGAGAGGGCCGGCCAAGGGGGTGGCGCGCCCTAGGAGGGGGAAACCTACTCCAAGTAGGTTTGCCCCTCCCTTTCCTAGTCCAAGGAGGAGGGGGAAGGAAGGAGCGGGAGAGGGGAAAGGCAAGGGGGCGCCGCCCCCCCTTCCTTGTCCTATTCGAACTCAAGGGGAGGGGGCGCGCCTCTTGCCCTGGCCGGCCCCTCTCTCTCCACTAGGGCCCAACAAGGCCCATTAGTTCCCGAGGGGGGGGGTCCGGTAACCCCCGGTACTCCGATAAATGTCCGAAACCTTTCCAATGTCCCAACATAGTCGTCCAATATATCGATATTTACGTCTCGACCATTTTGAGACTCCTCGTCATGTCCGTGATCACATCCGGGACTCCGAACTATCTTCGGTACATCAAAATACATAAACTCATAATATAACCGTCATCTAACTTTAAGTGTGCGGACCCTACGGGTTCGAGAACTATGTAGACATGACCGAGACATGTCTCCGGTCAATAACCAATAGCAGAACCTGGATGCTCATATTGGATCCCACATATTCTACGAAGATCTTTATCGGTCAAACCGCATAACAACATACGTTGTTCCCTTTGTCATCGGTATGTTACTTGCCCGAGATTCGATCGTCGGTATCTCAATACCTAGTTCAATCTTGTTACCGACAAGTATCTTTACTCGTTCCGTAATACATCATCCCGCAACTAACTCATTAGTTACAATGCTTGCAAGGCTTATAGTGATGTGCATTACCGAGTGGGCCCAGAGATACCTCTCCGACAATCGGAGTGACAAATCCTAATCTCGAAATACGCCAACCCAACAAGTACCTTTGGAGACACCTGTAGAGCACCTTTATAATCACCCAGTTACGTTGTGACGTTTGGTAGCACACAAAGTGTTCCTCCGGTAAACGGGAGTTGCATAATCTCATAGTCATAGGAACATGTATAAGTCATGAAGAAAGCAATAGCAGAATACTAAACGATCGTGTGCTAAGCTAATGGAATGGGTCAAGTCAATCATATCACTCTTTTAATGATGTGATCCTGTTAATCAAATGGCAACTCATGTCAATGGCTAGGAAACATAACCATCTTTGATCAACGAGCTAGTCAAGTAGAGGCATACTAGTGACACTTTGTTTGTCTATGTATTCACACAAGTATTATGTTTCCGGTTAATACAATTCTAGCATGAATAATAAACATTTATCATGATATAAGGAAATAAATAATAACTTTATTATTGCCTCTAGGGCATATTTCCTTCAGTCTCCCACTTGCACTAGAGTCAATAATCTAGATTACGCAGTAATGATTCTAACACCCATAGTTCACATCGACATGTGACCAACACCCAAAGGGTTTACTAGAGTCAGTAATCTAGTTCACATCGCTATGTGATTAACACCCAAAGAGTACTAAGCTGTGATCATGTTTTGCTTGTGAGATAATTTTAGTCAACGGGTCTGTCACATTCAGATCCGCAAGTATTTTGCAAATTTCTATGTCTACAATGCTCTGCACGGAGCTACTCTAGCTAATAGCTCCCACTTCTAATATGTATCCAGATTGAGACTTAGAGTCTCTGGATCAGTGTCAAAACTTGTGTCGACGTAACCCTTTACGACGAACCTTTTGTCACTTCCATAATCGAGAAACATATCCTTATTCCACTAAGGATAATTTTGACCGTTGTCCAGTGATCTACTCAGTGGTAGGGTATACAATAGATCTGGTACACAGCATGGCATACTTTATAGAACCTATGGCTGAGGCATAGGGAATGACTTTCATTCTCTTTCTATCTTCTGCCGTGGTCGGGCTTTGAGTCTTACTCAATTTCACACCTTGTAACACAAGCAAGAACTCTTTCTTTGACTGTTCCATTTTGAACTATTTCAAAATCTTGTCAAGGTATGTACTCATTGGAAAAACTTATCAAGCATCTTGATCTATCTCTATAGATCTTGATGCTCACTATGTAAGCAGCTTCACTGAGGTCTTTCTTTGAAAAACTCCTTTCAAATACTCCTTTATGCTTTCCAGAAAATTCTATATTATTTCCGATCAACAATATGTCATTCACATATATTTATCAGAAATGTTGTAGTGCTCCCACTCACTTTCTTGTAAATACAGGCTTCACCGCAAGTCTGTATAAAACTATATGCTTTGATCAACTGATCAAAGCGTATAATGCAACTCCGAGATGCTTGCACCAGTCCATAGATGGATCGCTGGAGCTTGCACATTTTGTTAGCACCTTTAGGATCGACAAAACCTTCTGGTTGCATCATATACAACTCTTCTTTAAGAAATATATTAAGGAATGTAGTTTTGACATCCATTTGCCAAATTTCATAAAATGTGGCAATTTGCTAACATGATTCGGACAGACTTAAGCATAGATACGAGTGAGAAACTCTCATCGTAGTCAACACCTTGAACTTGTCGAAAACCTTTTGCGACAATTCTAGCTTTGTAGATAGTAACACTACTATCAGCGTCCGTCTTCCTCTTGAAGATCCATTTATTTTCTATGGCTTGCCGATCATCGGGCAAGTCAACCAAAGTCCGCACTTTGTTCTCATACATGGATCCCATCTCAGATTTCATGGCCTCAAGCCATTTCGCGGAATCTGGGCTCATCATCGCTTCCTCATAGTTTGTAGGTTCGTCATGGTCAAGTAACATGACCTCCAGAACATGATTACGGTACCACTCTGGTGCGGATCTCACTCTGGTTGACCTATGAGGTTCGGTAGTAACTTGATCTGAAGTTACATGATCATCATCATTAGCTTCCTCACTAATTGGTGTAGGAGTCACATGAACAAATTTCTGTGATGAACTACTTTCCAATAAGGGAGCAGGTACAGTTACCTCATCAAGTTCTACTTTCCTCCCACTCACTTCTTTCGCGAGAAACTCCTTCTCCAGAAAGGATCCATTCTCAGCAACAAAGACCTTGCCTTCGGATCTGTGATAGAAGGTGTACCCAATATTTTGGGTATCCTATGAAGAAGCACTTCTCCGATTTGGGTTCAAGCTTATCAGGTTGAAACTTTTAACATAAGCATCGTAGCCCCAAACTTTAAGAAACGACATCTTAGGTTTCTCGCCAAACCACAGTTCATACGGTGTCATCTCCACGGATTTAGATGGTGCCCTATTTAACGTGAATGTAGTAGTCTCTAATGCATAACCCCAAAACGATAGTGGTAGATCGGTAAGAGACATCATAGATCGCACCATATCTAATAAAGTACGGTTACGATGTTCGGACACACCATTACACTGTGGTGTTCCAGGTGGCGTGAGTAGTGAAACTATTTCACATTGTTTTAACTGAAGGCCAAACTCGTAACTCAAATATTTGTCTGCGCGATCAAATCTTAGAAACTTCATTTTCTTGTCACGATGATTTTCCACTTCACTCTGAAATTCTTTGAACTTTTCAAATGTTTCAGACTTATGTTTCATCAAGTAGATATACCCATATCTTCTAAAATCATCTGTGAAGGTCAGAAAATAATGATACCCGCCGCGAGCCTCAATATTCATCGGACCATATACATCAGTATGTATGACTTCCAACAAATCTGTTGCTCGCTCCATTGTTCTGGAGAATGGAGTTTTAGTCATCTTGCCCATAGGGCATGGTTCGCAAGCATCAAGTGATTCACAATCAAGTGATTCCAAAATTCCATCAGCATGGAGTTTCTTCATGCGCTTTACACCAATATGACCTAAACGGCAGTGCCACAAATAAGGTGCACTATCATTATTAACTTTGCATCTTTTGGCTTCAATATTATGAATATGTGTATCACTACGATCGAGATTCAACAAACCATTTTCGTTGGTGTGTATGACCATAGATGGTTTTATTCATGTAAACAGAACAACAATTGTTCTTTAACTTAAATGAATAACCATATTGCAATAAACATGATCAAATCATATTCATGCTCAACGCAAACACCAAATAACACTTATTTCAACACTAATCCCGAAAGTATAGGGAGTGTGCGATGATGATCATATCAATCTTGGAACCACTTCCAACACACATCGTCACTTCACCCTTAACTAGTCTCTGTTCATTCTGCAACTCCCGTTTCGAGTTACTAATCTTAGCAACTGAACTAGTATCAAATACTGAGGGGTTGCTATAAACACTAGTAAAGTACACATCAATAACATGTATATCAAATATAGCTTTCTTCACTTTGCCATCCTTCTTATCCACCAAATACTTGGGGCAGTTCCGCTTCCAGTGACCAGTCCCTTTGCAGTAGAAGCACTCAGTTTCAGGCTTAGGTCCAGACTTGGGCTTCTTCACTTGAGCAGCAACTTGCTTGTCGTTCTTATTGAAGTTCCCCTTCTTCCCTTTGCCCCTTTTCTTGAAACTAGTGGTCTTGTCAACCATCAACACTTGATGTTTTTCTTGATTTCTACCTTCATTGATTTCAGCATCACGAAGAGCTTGGGAATCGTTTCCGTTATCCCTTGCATATTATAGTTCATCACGAAGTTCTAGTAACTTGGTGATAGTGACTAGAGAACTCTGTCAATCACTATCTTATCTGGAAGATTAACTCCCACTTGATTCAAGTGATTTTAGTACTCAGACATTCTGAGCACATGCTCACTAGCTGAGAAATTCTCCTCCATCTTGTAGGCAAAGTACTTTTCAAAGGTCTCATACCTTTTGACATGGGCGTGAGTCTGAAATACTAATTTTAACTCCTGGAACATCTCATATGTTCCATGGCGTTCAAAACATCTTTAAAGCCCCGATTCTTAGCCGTAAAGCATGGTGCACTAAACTATCAAGTAGTCATCATATCGAGCTTTGCCAAACATTCATAACGTCTGCATATGCTCCTGCAATAGGTCTGTCACCTAGCGGTGCATCAAGGACATAATTCTTCTGTGCAGCAATGAGGATAATCCTCAGATCACGGACCAAGTCCGCATCATTGCTACTAACATCTTTCAACATAGTTTTTCTCTAGGAACATATCAAAATAAACAGGGGAGCTAAACGCGAGCTATTGATCTACAACATAGATATGCTAATACTACCAGGACTAAGTTCATGATAAATTAAAGTTCAATTAATCATATTACTTAAGAACTCCCACTTAGATAGACACCCCTCTAATCCTCTAAGTGATCACGTGATCCATATCAACTAAACCATGTCCGATCATCACGTGAGATGGAGTAGTTTTCAATGGTGAACATCACTATGTTGATCATGTCTACTATATGATCCACGCTCGACCTTTCAGTCTCAGTGTTCCGAGGCCATATCTACATATGCTAGGCTCGTCAAGTTTAACCTGAGTATTCCGCGTGTGCAACTATTTTGCACCCGTTGTATTTGAACGTAGAGCCTATCACACCCAATCATCACGTGGTGTCTCAGCACGAATAACTTTCGCAACGGTGCATACTCAGGGAGAACACTTATACCTTGAAATTTAGTGAGAGATCATCTTATAATGCTACCGTCGATCTAAGCAAAATAAGATACATAAAAGATAAACATCACATGCAATCAATATAAGTGATATGATATGGCCATCATTATCTTGTGCTTGTGATCTCCATCTCCGAAGCACCGTCATGATCACCATCGTCATCGGCGCGACACCTTGATCTCCATCTTAGCATCATTGTCGTCTCGCCAACTTATGCTTCTACGACTATTGCTACCGCTTAGTGATAAAGTAAAGCATTATAGGGCGATTGCATTGCATACAATAAAGCGACAACCATATGGCTCCTGCCAGTTGCCGATAACTCGGTTACAAAACATGATCATCTCATACAATAAAATTTAGCATCATGCCTTGACCATATCACATCACAACATGCCCTGCAAAAACAAGTTAGACGTCCTCTACTTTGTTGTTGCAAGTTTTACGTGGCTGCTACGGGCTTAGCAAGAACCGTTCTTACCTACGCATCAAAACCACAATGATAGTTCGTCAAGTTAGTGTTGTTTTAACATTCTCAAGGACCGGGCGTAGCCACACTCGGTTCAAGTAAATTTGGAGGAACTGACACTTGCCAGCCACCTGTAAAGTCGGTAGAACCAGTCTCGCGTAAGCGTACACGTAATGTCGGTCCGGGCCACTTCATTCAACAATACCGCCGAACCAAAGTATGACATGCTGGTAAGCAGTATGACTTGTATCGCCCACAATTCACTTGTGTTCTACTCGTGCAAATAACATCTACGCATAAAACCAGGCTCTGATACCATTGTTGGGTAACGTAGTAATTTCAAAAAAAATCCTACGCACACGCAAGATCATGGTGATGCATAGCAACGAGAGGGGAGAGTGTTGTCCACGTACCCTCGTAGACCGAAAGCGGAAGCGTTAGCACAACGCGGTTGATGTAGTCGTACGTCTTCACGATCCGACCGATCCAAGTACTGAACGTACGGCACCTCCGAGTTCAGCACACGTTCAGCTCGATAACGTCCCTCGAACTCCGATCCAGCCGAGTGTTGAGGGAGAGTTTCGTCAGCACGACGGCATGGTGACGATGATGATGTTCTAGCGACGCAGGGCTTCGCCTAAGCACCGCTACGATATTATCGAGGTGGATTATGGTGGAGGGGGCACCGCACACGGCTAAGAGATCAAGAGATCAATTGTTGTGTCTATGGGGTGCCCCTCCTCTGTATATATAGGGGGGAGGAGGAGAGGGCCGGCCAAGGGGGTGGAGCGCCCTAGGAGGGGGAAACCTACTCCAAGTAGGTTTGCCCCTCCCTTTCCTAGCCAAGGAGGAGGGGGAAGGAAGGAGTGGGAGAGGGGAAAGGCAAGGGGGGCGCCGGCCCCCCTTCCTTATCCTATTCGGACTCAAAGGGAGGGGGCGCGCTTCTTGCCCTGGCCGGCCCCTCTCTCTCCACTAGGACCCAACAAGGCCCATTAGTTCCCCCCCGGGGGGGGGGGGGGTCCGGTAACCCCCGGTACTCCGATAAATGTCCGAAACCTTTCCTGTGTCCAAACATAGTCGTCCAATATATCGATCTTTACGTCTAGACCATTTTGAGACTCCTCGTCATGTCCGTGATCACATCCGGGACTCCGAACTATCTTCGGTACATCAAAATACATAAACTCATAATATAACCGTCATCTAACTTTAAGCGTGCGGACCCTACGGGTTCGAGAACTATGTAGACATGACCGAGACACGTCTCCGGTCAATAACCAATAGCGGAACCTGGATGCTCATATTGGCTCCCACTTATTCTACGAAGATCTTTATCGGTCAAACCGCATAACAACATACGTTGTTCCCTTTGTCATCGGTATGTTACTTGCCCGAGATTCGATCGTCGGTATCTCAATACCTAGTTCAATCTTGTTACCGACAAGTCTCTTTACTCGTTCCATAATACATCATCCCGCAACTAACTCATTAGTTACAATGCTTGCAAGGCTTATAGTGATGTGCATTACCGAGTGGGCCCAGAGATACCTCTCCGACAATCGGAGTGACAAATCCTAATCTCGAAATACGCCAACCCAACAAGTACCTTTGGAGACACCTGTAGAGCACCTTTATAATCACCCAGTTACGTTGTGACGTTTGGTAGCACACAAAGCGTTCCTCCGGTAAACGGGAGTTGCATAATCTCATAGTCATAGGAACATGTATAAGTCATGAAGAAAGCGATAGCAGAATACTAAACGATGAAGTGCTAAGCTAACGGAATGGGTCAAGTCAATCATATCATTCTTCTAATGATGTGATCCCGTTAATCAAATGGCAACTCATGTCAATGTCTAGGAAACATAACCATCTTTGATCAACGAGCTAGTCAAGTAGAGGCATACTAGTGACACTTTGTTTGTCTATGTATTCACACAAGTATTATGTTTCCGGTTAATACAATTCTAGCATGAATAATAAACATTTATCATGATATAAGGAAATAAATAATAACTTTATTATTGCCTCTAGGGCATATTTCCTTCACTTACTGCTTGGAAAAATGTCTGTTTACCAAAAAAATTCGGTGGTCTAGGGCTTTAAAACTTACATGTTCAAAACAACTGCCTTCTTATGAAATTTGCCGCCAAAGCTCTCTCCACTGCACAAACACCTTGGCTTGAGTGGCTTGATCTTCAACATCCGAACGCCCTAGTCTCCTCTCCCCCGCAAACTTCCTTTCTGTGCCGCACAATTTCACAGCAAATCCCTACTCTACAAAAATATATCCTTCGTGCTCACAAATAGTGGTTCACATACTTATTTTTGGCTAGACACGTGGCTGGTCTCTCAACCCCTTGCTATCACCTTTCCCCACCTTTTTTCACACTCCACCTTACAGCTGGTTAAAGTGGCTAACATTTTGCGTTTTGGTATTGAAGCTAACCTCCGTAATCGCCTCTCCCTCACGGCAGAACAAGAGCTTGTGTCGCTTGTGGCTATTTTGCAGGATTTCATGCAATCGGCGAGGGAAGATCAATGGTTCCTACGACATGGCATTTGCTTCTCCACCAAGCATGCATACGGTGTCCTCATGGCTCGGCCAGAGAACGATCTCATGGCTCCTCTCATATGGAGTGCCAAGGTTCCTCGGAAACTGAAAGTATTCCCATGGCTACTCTTCAAAGACCGTCTCAACACTAGAGTCAACCTTGCACACAAGCATATAATCGATTCAGACATATGCCCTCGATGTGCTACGACAACCGAAGACTCCAACCACCTCTTCATCACATGTCCTCTTGCCAATAGAATTTGGCAACGGCTGGGGTTCCTACCACCTTCCAGCGACATCGCAGATTTATGGGACGTCTCTACTCCTCCTCACCTCCCTACCACGGCATGGCCTTCGGTCCTCTTGGCTTTACTATGGATGACTTGGACAGCACGTAATGACATGGTTTTTCGATCGGTAGATCAAAGCTCTGTAATAACCTTGAGGAACCTTATTTCTGCTTTGGACCTCTGGTCTCATCGTCTTGTGCTTTCACAAGACAAGGAGGACGTCTTCTCGTGGCGCTCCTACCTCTCTGCACGTTGCACCGTGCCTATGTAATTCTGTACTCACTGCCACGGCAGTCCCTTGAGCAATATATTCAGGTGGGGGAGCTGCCACCCGGTGATTCTCAAAAAAAAAAAAATTCAGAATCTCTTGAAGTTGTCAAATGTCGGTACGGGAAAAAGTTAAAAGTAACTATGGAAGATTCACTGCAGGTAGCGCGGCCGTGACAGCGCCAACTCCGGCGGATGCCGCCCCCTTCACGCAGAACTCATTGGAGTGGTCCGACACGACGTTGTAGTTGCTACTGGTCACGTTCCTGAAGTAGCACCCGTCGGTGGCGTTGTACCTGTATGTCTGCCGGACGTCCCACGACTTGCCGCCTCCCTCCTCGTCCTTCGACTCCATGGCGAGAGGCGGTGCCCATTCTTCTTCCTCGGTCCACTCGGCTTCCTCTACTCCAAGCGACGGCGTTTTCCGGGAGTGAGAATTTCCGCTCCCATTTTCCTTTTTGTTTGTTCTTCTTGTGTTCATCTTGTCTACCCATTGATCTAGTGTTCGCCCCAATTGGCAGATCTGTGTCAAATGTGTGGGGATTTTAAGATGGTAAGATTCACAGAGGATTCAGTGGGGTGGGTAGATTATGTGGCTAGATCCCTTTTTTCTCTCTTCGAGCAGATGTTTGTGATGTTTTTCTGGCTGTAGTCACATGGGATCAGCTTGCGTTTTTAGATCAGTGGCAGATTTCTAATATCATGTTTGATAGATATGGTTTTTTTGTTAGTTTTTACTCTTCAAAGGGATTTAGTTCTTCTAAATTGAATTAGATGTATACTTGTTCACAGTCAGTAGTTTTTTATTGTCTCAACAAATTCTGCTGGCAATTTTATTGTCTCAACAAATTCAGCTGGCAACCAAGTGAGGCCTATAATATTTGATCAGGCTGTACATAGACACGTTCAGAATGCCAGCTGGGCTGGCATTGTCTATGTAGTGTAGTAACTAGTAACTGTTCCCTAAAGAGTTCCCCAATTTTGTGTTATTCTGGAATAAAGTACACTGCCCTTTGAGCTACCAAAGTTTCTGAGGTATCTATCGTCGGATGTTGCAACATTTTGTGCATCAGTAAAAGACAGAGATTTTTTTTGTGTGTGTACAAAGCATCTGGTTTTCAAGTGTGAGAAAGGATTTGCTGAAGAAAGAGTATGTGCAGCTAGATATGTGCAGTTTAGGTTTGTCTCATATGTTTGTTTTTATCAAAAAGATGGCTGGTTGGGTAGTTCTAACTTCAAAATATATTGCTATTTGTGCAGTTAGTAGTTTTCCATTTGCCGGAGCACATGGACGAGTGCACACTATCTAAATATGCAAACTGAAGAAACTGAAGTTTTGTCTTTTATTTCTTTGTTCAGTTAGCTTCCTTTTTTTCATCTCTAGGAGTGAAATTTAACAAACAGGGCCATGGGCCGTGACAAACAAATAGACCTGTGTAAACAACATGAATTTAGAAGGGAGGAAGGAAGCAGATGGAGTTGTCAACGAGATGTAGGAGGATGTCAATGTTATTATCTCACATCTAGATGTGACATAGACAGATCCTTGAAAATATATGTAAACATTATGTTTGCCCGCCCTTTATTAATAAGTTCAAGTTCAAAGATCTCTCCGACGAACAATTTACTATCTTATTTTCTTTGATGGGTTGTTAGCATAAACACCGACACTTTTATGTGCATGATACTTTAGGTGTATGCACGGCGTTTTCAACTTCTGACTTGTGTGTTCATGTGGAAGCAAAGTACCACTGTTCCCTTTAAAAGTAGTGAGTACTGAGTCGCATGAACCGACTCATTGCCCTGCATTTCGGTTGAAAAATCTTATGAGACTCGATTTATATCTCATCAAGTACTAAGTCTGTTGGGATTTGATCCTGACATGTCATGGCACACATCTTAAAGCAACAATCCGTTCTCCACAAAGGTTCACGTTTCAAACCCAGAATCTCTTGAAGTTGCCAAATGTCGGTACGGGGAAAAGTTAAAAGTAACTATGGAAGATTCATCGCCAGTAGCGCGGCCGTGACAGCGCCAACTTCGGCGGATGCCGCCCCCTTCACGCAGAACTCATTGGAGTGGTCCGACACGACGCTGTAGTTGCTGCTGGTCACGTTTCTGAAGTAGCACCCGTCGGTGGCGTTGTACCTGTATGTCTGCCGGACGCCCCATGACTTGCCGCCTCCCTCCT
This sequence comes from Triticum aestivum, assembly GCF_018294505.1. Classification (NCBI taxonomy): domain Eukaryota; kingdom Viridiplantae; phylum Streptophyta; class Magnoliopsida; order Poales; family Poaceae; genus Triticum; species Triticum aestivum. Next base: position 37,884,035 of record NC_057805.1, read on the forward strand.
CGTCCTCCACGAGGCTGCTCTGTGTGATGCGCAACGACTGGTACGGCGGCGCCGACGACCACTGGCCGGCGGCCACCGTCGTCTCCTCCAACCCGTGCGTGACGGTTAGACTATTCTGTTGATAGACCCAGCCAAGCGGGAAGTTCCCGTGCGTCTGCGCCGAGTACAGGACGCCGCCGGCGCCGTCCGTGGCGACGACGCCGGTGTCCGCAACGATGGTCAGGTCCAGCGTCTCGAAGGTGAGGAGGTACTCGAGGGCGAACGTCCGCGTGGCGTTGGTCGTTATATTCCCGTACGATGACTTGACCCACCCGGTGGCGGAGACGAGCCGGTTCGCCGTCGCGTGGTAGTGGGTGTCGACGGGGTCGTCGGACTTGGACGACGTCGTGTTCGCCGGCGGCGCGGCGTAGCTCACGAGGCCCGCCGTCGTCGACGTGCCCCCGGGATCCAGCCAGAGGTGGAGGTTGGCGCCGACGTACCACACGCCCACGGCGTTGGTGACCGCAAACGCGAACTCGTGCGCCTTGCCGTCTAGCAGCTTGCCAAGGAAAGGCGTGAGCTCGATGTCGTACGTGGGGAGGTTGAAGGAGCCGATGGGGGCGATTGGCCTCCATAGGAGGGGGTGGATGCCGCCGGGGTAGATGACGGGGAACGGGCACACGGAGCCGGCGAGGACAGCGTCGACGCGAGCGGTGACCTCGCGGAACGGGCCGTTCTGGTACCCGGGCTGGTTCTTGTACCATAACTCGTCGTCTTCGTGGAACGAGAAGTAGAGTTCGAGGACCGCGCGGTAGGTGTTGGATGGCAGCGCGACGCTCTTGGATGCGACGTCGGCGGCGCTCTGAATCGGGAACCACAGCCCGCCGTTCAGAGGGAGGGGTCGCGACATCGGGACGATGAGGTCGGCGGGAGCCATGGCGGGCGGCGGCTTGGTCGTCGGCGTGCGGCGGATGTAGAGGTGAAGCGTGACGTTGGCATGGTACACGCCGGTGAGCGTGGCGTTGACGAGGTTGCCGAGGTAGACGGCGAAGGTGGAGTTGCCGGCGGCGGCGAGGAGGGACGCGTACTTGGTGACGTCCTTGGAGACGGACCAGACGATGCCGTTGGGCGGCGGCGCGGCGGTGCTGCCGCGGAGGAGCTCGGCGCCGCCGAGCCAGACGCCGAAGATCCTGTCGAGCTGGGGTCCCCGGCAGGCGGCGCGCCACTCGAGCACCGCGAGGGAGATGGCCGAGGCGCGGCCGCCCGCCTTGAGGAGGCAGCGCGGCGGGGAGTAGGCGGCGGTGGCGGGGGGCTTGTCGAAGGTGGAGCCGAAGGAGGCGGACATCAGGAGCGTGGAGCACCGGCGGCCGGAGCCGCCGCGTGGCGGGCGGTCCACCTCGAAGAAGGCGGTCGGCCGCGACGCCGACGCGTTGGCTGGGGATTTGCGTAGGCTCCGAGGTGAGGCGACGGTGGCTGGGATCATCAAACAGAGGAGGAGGGCGAGGCGGACGCATGGCACGGCCATGGTTCACAGCTTGAGATTAGAGCGGAGGCAGTCTGCTGCGTTGCTACGTACGCGCGCCAGGGCGGCTTAAAACTAGGAGGAGGAGGAGGACTGCGAGGACAACCCGGTCAACCTCGAGGATAAGGCCATTGAAAGGAACGGTGACAGTGTGGTGTTTGGATCTCATCAGAAATGTTCCATGCTTCTTGGGTACAGGACGAGCATGCTACTATGCCAACTGCCAAGGACTGACGAGATGGCCGGCACATGCATGCATGCATGCATGCAGGTCAGGTCGGCTTGCATTACAGGATACAGCTTGCTCCATTTCGATCTGCAAATTGCATTGGCCGGAAGTCCAGTTTGGCGTGAATGCACTAGCACGGAGCACATAATCGACGTGCGTCGACCCCCACCGCACACGGAGAGCCACCGAAATTATCCAACTCCTCGGTCATACTCGTCAGCTCATGGCCACGGCCTGACTTTACCACATAAATTTACTCGAATAAGTAGTCCAAAAACTTGTTAGTATATGTTGTGTTTTCATTAGTTTTCTAGAACAGTTTTGCTAGAACTCATCTAGATGAGATATAATTTGGTCTCATTCACCTTTTTATAGTCATTGGATATGATACTATAAGATGCGTGTGTGCTGACGTGGGTTGTATCTGTTCTTATTTTCAAAGTGAATGAGACCAAATTATATGTCATCTAGATGGGTTCTAGGTATTCCCTTTCTAGAATGTTTGTATAAGCTGTGCTTTAAAAGTCTTTTTTAGAACATGCCTTGTAAAGCACTATGTGATAAGAAAATTAAAAAAAAACAGCATACTACACAACATTGATAGAAACTAGTCATAAGGGCCAAAGAGATTGTTGTAGTTCCTTTTAAACCTTTAAAACCTTGAACAATGTACCATTTGCCAGCACTATTTCTGAAAGTGAGATATAGATCATCATGGGCCAATGTCCTCTTTTGCTTGTCCAATTTTATCGTGGAGAATTCGTCTTGTGAAGAGTTTTTTTAGCCTATAGTAGGCTCATTGTGGGTCTCAGTATGTAGCGAGGTCGAAGAATAAGTTCTTAACACACATCAGACTTTTGGCGTTGGTGTACGCCGCGGGAGCCGGCGTGGGTCCGACGGGGTTGGAAAGACAATCGTGCCTTTTTTATGAAGGGGTACGGGATGATCTGAGCCGTCGAAGTGTCTAGGGGGATTGTACCGAAGAAGAAGTGTACATATATATATGTTGTAATCACTTGTACCACGAACAGTTGTACACTTGTATCAGCTGCTATAACCCTTTGCCCCTTGAAAAATTGCTTTCATAGGCTGGTTACATAGATATCAACCGCTAGGTTTGTTGTTGGATAGAGGTCAAATGCAGGACTCCCTGCATATAGCGAGTGCAAGAAATGCAGTGTTTCCTGTGTATATTAGGGTGCAAGTCCAATTCCCATTCTGATATGTTCATGTGTCATCTGTTGTAATAGAATTTAACTTTTCTCCGTACCGTATTCACTTTCTGTGTTTGGTATGTTACTTACAGAGTACATAGATTTTTTCTTTTCTTTTTTGCAGAGTACATAGATTACCCAGTCACTTATCCTGTGTTCATGTCAGCGTTTTTATACCAAAACTTTTACGAAAAAATTAACGCCCACACGTGTGGGCGTTTGCACATCGCCCACACGCCTCCATCACCACTCATTTTGCCACGTATGAATAGATGACATCAGCAGAAATCTTTTTGGTTTTCGTCTTAAAAATATTTTATCTCCTAATTAAAAATCGAATTAAAAATCCGTTTTCATCATTAAATCCGTCTCGACGAGATCTTCAAAACTAGACCTCATGTTGATATGTTTCCACGAAAAAAATTGCCCAAAAGTTGCCATTATGTTTACACTGTAGTTACCATAGTGTTTAAACTAAAGTTGTCATGTTGCAATTTTAGTTTGTACAGCATGGAAATTTTAGTTTTTTTATGATGGCAATTCCAGTACTTTGACCATGAAAATATTTTTTTGTATAAACCATGTCAATTTTAAGTGCATGTATCGTGACAATTTTAGTTTATGGTGCATGACAAGTCTAGTTTCTTAATTCTCGTTTTATAATATATCAAAATTTACTTTTAAATGTAGAAGAAAATAGTTGAAACATATCATGGCAACTTCAGTGTAAACATCATGGCAATTCATGTGCAATAGACATGACACCTTTTAACCCAAAAAAAATTTCGTCAAAATATATTGATATGAGATCTAGTTTCGAAGATCTCGTCGCGAGGGATTTAATGGTGAAAACGGATCTTCAACCGGATTTTTCATTTAAGAGATAAAACATTTTAAAAACTAAAAATCCAAAAAGATTCCCACATGCATGCACGCGGTGACGTGACGCAGTCTGTGTGTTATAGGGCGTGTGGGGGTGTCGGTGTACAAAAGTAGGGGCTCTCCTTTTGACCCCTTTACTTGTGCACGGGCAGTCAGAGCCACGCGCCGCGACCACACGTAGCAGGGCAAGGGGGGGAAGCCGGAGAGAAGCCGAAGCCCAAGATGGCCAAGGCAACGCCAAGGCCAAGAACACAAAGAGCAGAAGGGCGAAGCAGGCTCCCCCGGCAAGACCCTTGCCGGGGCAGCCTCAGCAGCCCCGGCAAGAGCCTTGCCGGAGCGGCGCGCCCAACGCCAACAGAGTGAGCCACCCTTGAGCCCGCAGGTTCCAACACCGACTACGTTGGAACCGAGGCTCGGGAGGCACCTCTGCGATGGCATGCAGATCTTTGTCAAGACCATGGATATATGAGATCAGATGAGGACCAGAAGACGGAGACCCTCGGCGGGATCCTTGCCGAGGAAAGCCACAAGGCCCCCTGCAAGATCCTTGCCGGGGACTGATACGTCTCCAACGTATCTATATTTTTTGATTGTTCCATGCTATATTATCTTTCGTTTTGGACATTATTGGGCTTTATTATACACTTTTATATTATTTTTGGGACTAACCTATTAACCGGAGGCCCGGCCCAGAATTGCTGTTTTTGCCTATTTCAGAGTTTCGTAGAAAAAGAATATCAAACGGAGTCCAAACGGCATGAAACCTTCGGGAACGTGATTTTCGGTACGAACGTGATCTAGAGGTCTTGGACCCTACGTCAAGAAAGCTACCAGGAAGCCACGAGGTAGGGGGCGCACCTACCCCCTTGGGCGCGCCCTCCACCCTCATGGGCCCCACGTTGCTCCACCGATGTACTCCTTCCTTCTATATATACCTACGTACCCCCAAACTACCAGATACGGAGCCAAAAACCTAATTCCACCGCCGCAACCTTCTGTACCCGTGAGATCCCATCTTGGGGCCTGTTCCGGAGCTCCGCCGGAAGGGGCATCGATCACGGAGGGTTTCTACATCAACACCATATCCTCTTCGATGAAGTGTGAGTAGTTTACCTCAGACCTTTGGGTCCATAGTTATTAGCTAGATGGCTTCCTCTCTCTTTTTGGATCTCAATACAATGTTCTCCCCCTCTCTTGTGGAGATGTATTCGATGTAATCTTCTTTTGCGGTGTGTTTGTTGAGACCGATGAATTGTGGGTTTATGATCAATTTTATCTATGAACAATATTTGAATCTTCTGAATTCTTTTATGTATGATTGGTTATCTTTGCAAGTCTCTTCGAATTATCAGTTTGGTTTGGCCTACTAGATTGATCTTTCTTGCAATGGGAGAAGTGCTTAACTTTGGGTTCAGTCTTGCAGTGTCCTTTCCCAGTGACAGTAGGGGCAGCAAGGCACGTATAGTATTGTTGCCATCGAGGATAACAAGATGGGGTTTATATCATATTGCATGAGTTTATCCCTCTACATCATGTCATCTTGCTTAAAGCGTTACTCTGTTCTTATGAACTTAATACTCTAGATGCATGCTGGATAGCGGTCGATGTGTGGAGTAATAGTAGTAGATGCAGGCAGGAGTCGGTCTACTTATTTCGGACGTGATGCCTATATACATGATCATGCCTAGATATTCTCATAACTATGCTCAATTCTGTCAATTGCTCAACAGTAATTTGTTCACCCACCGTAAATACTTATGCTCTCGAGAGAAGCCACTAGTGAAACCTATGGCCCCCGGGTCTATTTTCCATCATATTAATCTTCCAACACTTAGCTATTGCCGTTGCCTTTTATTTTGCTTTTACTTTACTTTGCATCTTTATCACAAAAATACCAAAAATATTATCTTATCATATCTATCAGATCTCACTCTCGTAAGTGACCGTGTAGGGATTGACAACCCCTTATCGCGTTGGTTGCGAGGATTTATTTGTTTGTGTAGGTGCGAGGGACTCGTGTGTAGCCTCCTACTGGATTGATACCTTGGTTCTAAAAAACTGAGGGAAATACTTACGCTACTTTGCTGCATCACCCTTTCCTCTTCAAGGGAAAACCAACGCAGTGCTCAAGAGGTAGCAAGAAGGATTTCTGGCGCCGTTGCCGGGGAGGCTTACGCAAGGTCAAGTCAAGATTTGGACTCCCGACAACGAGCCATTTCTGGCGCCGTTGCCGGGGAGGTCTACGCAAAAGTCAACATACCAAGTACCCATCACAAACCCGTATTTCCCGCATTACATTATTTGCCATTTGCCTCTCGTTTTCCTCTCCCCCACTTCACCCTTGCCATTTTATTCGCCCTTCCTCCGTTCAACCTTGTGTTTCCATGTGCCTTCTATATGCTTGCATCTTCGCTTGCTGAAAATCTATTGATATGGATCCACTTAAAGTGTTCTACTTGGATCATCTTTGATCCTTATGCGCTCGTGCTGAAACCCCAACTAGCCTAGTTGATGGGAAATCTTTAGATGAGCATGCTCATTTTGTATGTCACCGTTTGTCTGAAAAAGGGAGACTCTTATGGAATCAAATAAACAAATTGCTATGCTATGCTTGGAATCTTTGTGAAATGTGTGATTTTACTTGTTGCTCTAAGAACCCTAAAAAACACCTTCCCTACCTATGTGAGTTCAATGATAATGAAATCTTATCTTCTTATGCAAAGGGTATTTATAGTTACTATGATATCGAACAAATTGAAGAATTTGTAGTTTTTAAGGGTGCTCATGAAGTTGCTTCTTTGATTGAAAAGTATAATTTTACTCTCAATAAATCTGAAAATTCCGTCATACTTAATTATTGCAATGAAAACTTTGCTCATAATGTCTATGTCCAAGAATTTATTGAAAGAATGACCGTTGCTTTGGAAGAAAATAATGATATGCATGAATCTATAGATAATGATGATTCCGATGATTTGGTTGAAATATCCCTTGATGAACATGATGCTTGCTATTCTTATGGCCATGATGCCAATATTTATGAAGACGAATTTGCTATAGTTCCTTATGTTAAAAATGAGATCGTGCTATTGCACCCATGCTTGATAGTTCCTTCGATGAAAAGCATGATTGCAATGATTTTACTATAAATTCTCTTGATGTCAATTGTGCTAATAATATGCAAAACCCTAAGCTTGGGGATGCTAGTTTTGCTGTGTCCACTATTTGTTGCAATGATCATGATTGGGGTGATTTTTCTTATGATCTTGAAAATTTATTTAATCCCCATGAAGAATATGAGATTGATAATATTGTTTGAAATAATATTTAAAGTGGGTTTGGAAGAGTGTCAACTTTAGATCCCACATATTTGGAGAATATTTAATCTTATGAAATTTTTGATAAAAGTGGGTTTGGAAAGGTCATGACTTTAGTTAATGTTAATCCCACTATTTCGGAAGAGTGTCAACTTTGCATGCATGTGGATCGTGTTGAAAATATTTTATGTGATAGCTATATTTTTGAATTTGAATATGGTCCCACATGTAATTATTATGAGAGAGGAAAATATGGTTGTAGAAATTTTCATGTTACAAAATTACCTCTCGTTATGTTGAGATTGCTATTGTTTCTTTCCGCTTCCTGGCATATGCTAGTTTTTGCTTGCCTTGACAGTTTGTTTGCCTATAAGATGCCTATGCATAGGAAGTATGTTAGACTTAAATATGTTTTTCACGTGTTTTATGATGCTCTCTTTGTGCTTCAATTCTTGTCTTTCATGTGAGCATCATTGAAATCTGGATGCCTAGCTAGGGGCGTTAAACGATAGCGCTTGTTGGGAGGCAACCCAATTTTATTTTTAGTTTTTTTGCTTTTTGCTTCTGTTTAGGAATAAATATTTGATCTAGCCTCTGGTTATATGTCTTTTTATGTTTTAATTAGTGTTTGTGCCAAGTTAAACCTATAGGATCTTCTTGGAAAATAGTTATTTGATCTTGCTGTAAATTCCAGAAACTTTCTGTTCACGAAAACAATTGTTAAAAATTATCAGAACGTGATATGATGTTGATTCCAATTTCTTATGATCAATAATTTTTTTTCTAGGTCTTCCTATTTTGGCTGAATTTTTAGAGTTTCAGAAGTTTGTGCTAGTTACAGATTACTACAGACTGTTCTGTTTTTTGACAGATTCTGTTTTTCGTGTGTTGTTTGTTTATTTTGATGAATCTATGGCTAGTAAAATAGTTTATAAACCATAGAGAAGTTGGGATACAGTAGGTTTAACACCAATATAAATAAAGAATGAGTTCATTACAGTACCTTGAAGTGGTCTTTTGTTTTCTTTCGCTAACGGAGCTCACGAGATTTTCTGCTGAGTTTTGTGTTGTGAAGTTTTCAAGTTTTGGGTGAAAGATTTGATGGATTATGGAACAAGTAGTGGCAAGAGCCTAAGCTTGGGGATGCCCATGGCACCCCCAAGATAATATAAGGACACCTAAAAGCCAAAGCTTGGGGATGCCCCGGAAGGCATCCCCTCTTTCGTCTACTTCCATCGGTAACTTTACTTGGAGCTATATTTTTATTCACCGCATGATATGTGTTTTGCTTGGAGCGTCTTGTATGATTTGAGACTTTGCTTTTCAGTTTACCACAATCATATTTTCTGTACACACCTTTTGAGAGAGACACACATGATTCGTAAATTATTAGAATACTCTATGTGCTTCACTTATATCTTTTGAGTTATATAGTTTTTGCTCTAGTACTTCACTTATATCTTTTAGAGCACGGTGGTGGATTTGTTTTATAGAAACTATTGATCTCTCATGCTTCACTTAGATTATTTTGAGAGTCTTAAATAGCATGGTAATTTGCTTAAATAATCCTAATATGCTAGGTATTCAAGAATAGTAGAAACTTTCTTATGAGTGCGTTGAATACTAAGAGAAGTTTGATGCTTGATGATTGTTTTGAGACATGGAGGTAGTAATATTAAAGTTGTGCTAGTTGAGTAGTTGTGAATTTGAGAAATACTTGTGTTGAAGTTTGCAAGTTCCGTAGCCTGCACGTATGGTAAACGTTATGTAACAAATTTGAAACATGAGGTGTTCTTTGATTGTCCTCCTTATGAGTGGCGGTCGGGGACGAGCGATGGTCTTTTCCTACCAATCTATCCCCCTAGGAGAGCATGCGTGTAGTGCTTGGTTTTTGATGACTTGTAGATTTTTGCAATAAGTATGTGAGTTCTTTATGACTAATGTTGAGTCCATGGATTATACACACTCTCACCTTTCCACCATTGCTAGTCTCTTCGGTACCGTGCATTGCCCTTTCTCACATTGAGAGTTGGTGCAAACTTTGCCGGTGCATCCAAACCCCGTGATATGATACGCTCTTTCACACATAAACCTCCTTATATCTTCCTCAAAACAGCCACCATACCTACCTATTATGGCATTTCCATAGCCATTCCGAGATATATTGCCATGCAACTTTCCACCATTCCGTTTATCATGACATGTTCATCATTGTCATATTGCTTTGCATGATCATGTAGTTGACATAGTATTTGTGGCAAAGCCACCGTTCATAATTCTTTCATACATGTCACTCTTGGTTCATTGCATATCCCGGTACACCGCCGGAGGCATTCATATAGAGTCATACTTTGTTCTAGTATCGAGTTGTAATCATTGAGTTGTAAATAAATAGAAGTGTGATGATCATCATTTTCTAGAGCATTGTCCCAAGTGAGGAATAAAAAAAGAGAGAAAGGCCATAAAAAAAGAGAAGGCCCAAAAAAAAATGAGATAAAAGAGAGAAGGGACAATGTTACTATCCTTTTACCACACTTGTGCTTCAAAGTAGCACCATAATCTTCATGATAGAGAGTCTCTTGTTTTGTCACTTTCATATACTAGTGGGAATTTTTCATTATAGAACTTGGCTTGTATATTCCAACAATGGGCCTCCTCAAGTGCCCTAGGTCTTCGTGAGCAAGCAAGTTGGATGCACACCCACTTAGTTTCTTTTGTTGAGCTTTCATATATTTATAGCTCTAGTGCATCCGTTGCATGGCAATCCCTACTCCTTGCATTAACATCAATCGATGGGCATCTCCATAGCTCATTGATTAGCCTCGTTGATGTGAGACTTTCTCCTTTTTTGTCTTCTCCACATAACCCCCATCATCATATTTTGTTCCACCCATAGTGCTATGTCCATGGCTCACGCTCATGTATTGCGTGAAGGTTGAATTTTTTTGAGATTACTAAAGTATGAAACAATTGCTTGGCTTGTCATCGGGGTTGTGCATGATGAGAGCATTCTTGTGTGACAAAAATGGAGCATGACTAAACTATATGATTTTGTAGGGATGAACTTTCTTTGGCCATGTTATTTTGAGAGGACATAATTGCTTAGTTAGTATGCTTGAAGTATTATTATTTTTTAGGGATAATTAGATTTATTCCCCTAGTTGTGTCCCACTCGGCTGTTTTACCCCTAATTTCCAAAAGTCACCGGTTCTGTCCAAGTCACTTCGCTCCTCTTATGCTTTTGCCCTTTGACCGTTTGACCGTCAGTTTGAAAACTTCATAACTAATTCATACTAAATCAGAAAAATGCAAATAAGATACCAAAATGTTCGAAAAACATCACCTATATGCCAGTGTCATTTGTATTCATGAAAAAAGTGTTGGAAAGTGCCCATCCGAGTTTTTGCTCTTATGCTACCAACATGAATAGTAAAATCTGAAAAAACAAAAAATTCAAAATAAAATTGGTGGCAAAGAATGACAAATGTTTTAAGTGCTTGCCAAGTTTCATCAGGGAATGACATTCGTGGGTGCCATGGCAAAGAAAACAATCAACACTCGAAAAGAGATTATTCTTTTGCCTCGACTTCCACGAATGTCGTTCCCTGATGAAACTTGGCAAGCACTTGGAAAATTTGTGGTTCTTTGCCACCATATTTTTTTTATTTTTTCTGAATTTTTTTATATTTTACTATTCATGGTGGTATCAAAAGAGCTAAAACTCGGATGTGCACTTTCCAGCACTTTTTTCATGAATGAAAATGACACTGACATATAGGTGATGTTTTTCTTAACATTTTGGTACCTTATTTGCATTTTTCTGATTTAGTATGAATTAGTTATGAAGTTTTCAAACTGACGGTCAAACGATCAAAGGGCAAAAGCTTAAGAGGAGCAAAGTGACTTGGACAGAACCGGTGACTTTTGGAAATTAGGGGTAAAACAGACGAGTGGGACACAACTAGGGGCATAAATCTAATTATCCCTATTTTTATGTCAATATTGAACTTTTATCTTGAATCTTTCGGATCTGAATATTCATACCACAATTAAGAAGAATTACATTGAAATTATGCCAAATAGCATTCCACATCAAAAATTCTGTTTTTATCATTTACCTACTCGAGGACGAGCAGGAATTAAGCTTGGGGATGCTTGATACGTCTCCAACGTATCTATAATTTTTGATTGTTCCATGCTATATTATCTTCTGTTTTGGACATTATTGGGCTTTATTATACACTTCTATATTATTTTTGGGACTAACCTATTAACCGGAGGCCCAGCCCAGAATTGCTATTTTTTGCCTATTTTAGAGTTTCGCAGAAAAAGAATATCAAACGGAATGAAACCTTCGGGAACGTGATTTTCGGAACGAACGTGATCTAGAGGACTTGGAGCCTACGTCAAGAAAGCTACTAGGAAGCCACGAGGTAGGGGGGCGCGCCTACCCCCCTAGGCACGCCCTCCACCCTCGTGGGCCCCATGTTGCTCCACCGACGTACTCCTTCCTCCTATATATACCTACGTACCCCCAAACTACCAGATACAGAGCCAAAAACCTAATTCCACCGCCGCAACCTTCTGTACCCGTGAGATCCCATCTTGCGGCCTGTTCCGGAGCTCCGCCGGAAGGGGCATCGATCACAGAGGGCTTCTACATCAACACCATAGCCTCTCCGATGAAGTGTGAGTAGTTTACCTCAGACCTTCGGGTCCATAGTTATTAGCTAGATGGCTTCCTCTCTCTTTTTGGATCTCAATACAATGTTCTCCCCCTCTCTTGTGGAGATCTATTCGATATAATCTTCTTTTGCGGTGTGTTTGTTGAGACCGATGAATTGTGGGTTTATGACCAAGTTTATCTATGAACAATATTTGAATCTTCTGAATTCTTTTATGTATGATTGGTTATCTTTGCAAGTCTCTTCGAATTATCAGTTTGTTTTGGCCTACTAGATTGATCTTTCTTGCAATGGGAGAAGTGCTTAGCTTTGGGTTCAATCTTGCGGTGTCCTTTCCCAGTGACAGTAGGGGCTGCAGTGACAGTATTGTTTCCATCGAGGATAACAAGATGGGGTTTATATCATATTGCATGAGTTTATCCCTCTACATCATGTCATCTTGCTTAAAGCGTTACTCTGTTCTTATGAACTTAATACTCTAGATGCATGCTGGATAGCGGTTGGTGTGTGGAGTAATAGTAGTAGATGCAGGCAGGAGTCGGTCTACTTGTTTCGGACGTGATGCCTATATACATGATCATGCCTAGATATTCTCATAACTATGCTCAATTCTGTCAATTGCTCAACAGTAATTTGCTCACCCACCGTAAATACTTATGCTCTCGAGAGAAGCCACTAGTGAAACCTATGGCCCCCGGGTCTATTTTCCATCATATTAATCTTCCAACACTTAGCTATTTCCGTTGCCTTTTATTTTGCTTTTTTACTTTGCATCTTTATCACAAAAATACCAAAAATATTATCTTATCATATCTATCAGATCTCACTCTCGTAAGTGACTGTGTAGGGATTTACAACCCCTTATCTCGTTGGTTGCGAGGATTTATTTGTTTGTGTAGGTGCGAGGGACTCGTGTGTAGCCTCCTACTGGATTGATACCTTGGTTCTCAAAAACTGAGGGAAATACTTACGCTACTTTGCTGCATCACCCTTTCCTCTTCAAGGGAAAACCAACGCAGTGCTCAAGAGGTAGCAGGGACGACTGCGCGCCACGGCAAGACCCTTGCCGAGGACGTTAGCGGGGCCACTGCCAGGCCTGCACCAACCAAGACTCTACCGCCGTTCGCATGCAGCTGCCAACCCGACCAGTTGGGATGGCACCTGCGTGGCAACATGTAGCTTCCAGGCCGGATCAGCAAGTGCCTGCGTGGCGGCATGCAGATCTTCGTGAAGACCCTACCACCGTGCCACCTCAGCTGCTTGCCTGCCTACATGGCGCCGCATGCACCGCTGGCCAGGACGCGTGTCGAAGCGAGGAGGAGCAGCGACGGATGGGACGGGCCTCGCTCCCGTCCCCGATAAAGCTAGGGGACACCTAAGCGACGCATTAAATGTGTCTTGTCCTGCAATATGGGTGATAAGCTCATAGTACTGTAGGCCTTTTCACCTCCTGTATGCCACTGTGGCAGCCCCTTTCGACTATAAAAGGAGGCCCATGGCGTACTGGAGAGGGATTCGGCTCTTTTGAACTACACGGCCACCGTAGCTAGTTCGAGAGCTCAAGAACACTCAATACATCCACCAAAGCAGGACTAGGGTTTTACGCATCCTCGCGGCCCGAACCTGGGTAAACGATCCTTGTGCTGACTGTTAATCCTGCTCTTCTCATAACCCTGTGCCCCGGCAACCGTAGTAGGGATTCTTGTGATCCCATAGGTGTCGTTTCCCACCGACATCTTTGACGTGCCAGGTAGGGGACGCAATTGTGAGAATCTGGTCTAGTAGCTAGCCTAGCAGTTCTTCATCGCCATGGCTCCCAAGAAGAAGACGATCACAGCGATCGGCACGTCGGGAGCCGAGCGGCCCGCGTCAGTACGGGCAAGCAGCGGGCCGGTCGCGGACGAAACCCGAGCCGTGGCCCGCGGGCATCAGCATCGCCCCGCCAGTCAGAGCCTGGCGAGCGGCGTCGTTTGTGCGCCAGATGACGAGCCGCACGCCGCCAGGTCCAAGGACGGGGCTGGGCCCCCCGCAGGCGGCGCGGGGCCCTCCAGGGGCGTCACTGTACCCCCCACGGGCGGCGCAGCGACCTCCAAGACGCCGACCCCGGCGACCACTGCGCGCTCTTCCCATGGTGTGCGTGACGAGCAGCGTCACCACGCTGGTGGCCCTGGACACCGCCATGGGAAGAGCCATGTGCGTCGTCCGCGGGACGAAGGAGTTCAGCATGCCCGCCGAAGTGCTGGCAAAAATGGTGCGCAGCCGCTGGGCCGTGATAGAGCTCCTTCTAACGTGGTTAGAAGTCGAAGCGCGCCACGGTCCACGCAGCTGTTGCCGCCACCCACGCCAGTAGAAGCTTTGGCGCGTGCGCAGCTGCTCCTCGACTTCCCTCCTGCTGCGGAGAAGCTCGACGAGTGGAGGGCCACCATCCGGAGCCTTGTCGTCGTCGCCAACAAAGATGACCCGCGACCGGTGGGGCCCTTGGGCCGGCGCTCCACCGAGCCACCACATGCTGGCGCCGGGAGGACCGGGGGTGCTGCGGTCACGGTACACTCTCCTCCTCCACGCCAACCATCGCGGGTATCGGCCCGTCGTGACGATGCTTGTGATAACATCTCTATAGCATCGTCCGACCCGCGGACCCACCGTGACCAGCGCCAAGTTCTTCGAGAACGAGCTCACGAAGATGCTCGAACCACTATCGAGCACCGGCGTGATACACGCCACTAGTCGGACAAGCGGGCGGGACCCGCTATGGACCACCCAGCACCGGGGGGCTCCGGTGGCCTACCTTACGAGGTGGGCTGCCCAGGCTTTACCCGTGAGCTGCGGCAGTTCCAGTGGCCGTCCCACCGCACGTTCAAGCCCGACGTCGGCGAGAAGTACACTGGCAAGACCCATCCGTCAGAGTTCCTCAGCATTTACACCATCGCGATGCAGGCTGCCGGAGCTCGCGACGAGAAGGTGCCTTCCAATTACTTCCCGTTGGCACTGAAGCCCAATGTCATGTCTTGGTTGATGCACTTGCCGGCGGATTCCATTTCTTCTTGGTCGGATCTGTGCCATGAGTTCGTTGGCGCCTTCACTGGAGGCCACCAAGCTCATGGCTAGGCCAGTGATTTGCATATCATTCCCCAGAAGGAAGGGGAAAACCTGCGCAAGTACATCAGGAGATTCAGCCAGGTGGAGTACAACATCCCCGATGTTCATCCCGCCGCCGTGATCAGCGCATTCCATCAGAACGTGCGCAACCGCAAGATGCGCGAAGAGCTGGCGATGAGCAAGGTTAAGGATGTGGCCGAACTCTATGTTCTGGCTGATAGGTGCACCCGGGCTGAAGAGGGAAGGAAGTACCCCAGCGAGGACACCGACGCGGAAACCGACTCTACTGATGAAGACACCACTGCCCCGACGAAGAAGGGTCGGCGTCGCAAGAAGAAACGCAAGGGCAAGGCCGTGCTTGCCGTCGAGGGATCCGACAGCACCGGCGCTGCCAAGAAGGCCAAGGCAGACGACCCCGACAAATAAATCGCCGGTTGCGCCGCTTGCCGGGCCTTGGCGGCTGCCGACAAGCCAGGGGGCTCCGAAAAGCAGTACTGCAAGATCCACCGCACCAAGGGCCACGACCTCCAGAACTGCCGGCAAGTCGAGCTGCTTGCTGAGAAGCAAACGGCCGAGTATGAGAGGCGGGACAAGGAGAAGGGTCAGGACAGTGCCGAGGGATCCGACAAGAAGCGTGGCGGCCAAGGAGGCCGCCGCAGCAAGGACAACCAGCAAGAGAGGCCCGCCCGGGGCCGTGACAAGAAGCAAGAAGACGATGATCATGACGAGGACGACGAGTCCGGCGAGCAAGAGTTCCAGAAGGCTACGGAGGCCATGTGCGTCGATGGTGGTGCCTCGCTGCATACTTCTGACCGCCAGCTCAAGCAGTGGGCGCGTGAGATTACAGCAGCGGAGCCGTCGTTCGATGCTCAGAAGCCGCTGAAGTGGTCCAGCACGCCCCTCATCTTTGACGCCAAGGACCACCCTGACCGCACAACCGCGGTCGGGTGTTTGCCGTTGTTGGTCTCGCCAACAATACGCAACCTCAAGGTGAACAAGATGTTGGCCGACGGCGGGGCCGGCCTGAACTTGATCTCGCCCGTCGTGATCGAAAGGCTGCAAATTCCTGATGGAGACCTCGAGGAAACGAGCATGTTTCAAGGGGTCAATCCGGGGAGGAGCCAGCCGAAGGGGAAGGTCACACTGTCCGTGACGTTTGGAGGAGAGTTGAACTACAAGACGGAGAGGATCATCTTCGATGTGGCCGAGATCCCCTTGCCCTACAACGGGATCCTCGGCCGCCCGGCACTAGCCAAGTTCATGGCGGCGTCGCACTACGCCTACAACATGCTGAAGATGCCCGGGCCGTAGACCATCATCTCTGTCCCCTCCGACAAGAAGGACGCGCTGATTTGCGCCGACCAACTCTACCGGGAAGCAGTTGCAGCAGCTGCCGCCAAGGCACTTGCTCCTGCGGCCGAAGCCCCGGGAGGGAAGAAGAAGCCCGACAAGACCTCTCGCACCCACTCCGTCAAGCGCACCTCTTCGGAGTGTTGTGCTTGAAGGAAATATGCCCTAGAGGCAATAATAAAGTTATTATTTATTTCCTTACATCATGATAAATGTTTATTATTCATGCTAGAATTGTATTAACCGGAAACATAATACATGTGTGAATACATAGACAAACAGAGTGTCACTAGTATGCCTCTACTTGACTAGCTCATTGATCAAAGATGGTTATGTTTCCTAGCCATAGACATGAGTTGTCATTTGATTAATGGGATCACATCATTAGGAGAATGATGTGATTGACTTGACCCATTCCGTTAGCTTAGCACTCGATCGTTTAGTATATTGCTATTGCTTTCTTCATGACTTATACATGTTCCTATGACTATGAGATTATGCAACTCCCGTTTACCGGAGGAACACTTTGTGTGCTACCAAACATCACAATGTAACTGGGTGATTATAAAGGTGCTCTACAGGAGTCTCCGAAGGTATTGTTGGGTTGGCGTATTTCGAGATTAGGATTTGTCACTCCGATTGTCGGAGAGGTATCTCTGGGCCCACTCGGTAATGCACATCACTTAAGCCTTGCAAGCATTGCAACTAATGAGTTAGTTGCGGGATGATGTATTACGGAATGAGTAAAGAGACTTGCCGGTAACGAGATTGAACTAGGTATTGAGATACCGACGATCGAATCTCGGGCAAGTAACATACCGATGACAAAGGGAACAACGTATGTTGTTATGCGGTTTGACCGATAAAGATCTTCGTAGAATATTTGGGATCCAATATGAGCATCCAGGTTCCGCTATTGGTTATTGACCGGAGACGTGTCTCGGTCATGTCTACATAGTTCTCGAACCCGTAGGGTCCGCACGCTTAAAGTTTTGATGACGGTTATATTATGAGTTTATGAGTTTTGATGTACCGAAGGTTGTTCAGAGTCCCGGATGTGATCACGGACATGATGAGGAGTCTCGAAATGGTCGAGACATGAAGATTGATATATTGGAAGCCTATATTTGGATATCGGAAGTGTTCCAGGTGAAATCGGGAT